>NC_135419.1:12257244-12572602 GCF_051991245.1 Festucalex cinctus
TTCAAAAGTAATAATCAATCATTGCTAATGAGCTACAAAAGCAAAGGTACGCTTGTTGTGAGACTGTAAGGTATAACATTCATTCAAAGTAAAGTAAAGTAAAAAAAAAAAAAAATCTTTAGTTAATTTGCCCTTTTAGTATGCTGGAAGCGTACAAGCTACCACAATTGTTTATGTAAAAAGCTTGTTCTTGTCATTGTAAGGCCATAAGTCACATCAGATACTAATTATGTTGTGAATCAAGAATATGGATGGCTTGTTTACAATGCCAATGAAACCCCAATTATTGCAATCTCACAGATCAGTTGAGATGGTGGTTTTCTTCACCCTCAGACTGCCGCCCCAGCCACGGGGACAGGTGTTGTAAGAATGCATGCCAGGTGACCGCATGCCCGAGTCCTCGGACTCAATGGACGCATCAGAGTCAGTCAGGGAGCGTGTGTTGTAGAGCCTCACGGGAGAGCAGATCCTCTGCGTTGGGGTTCGAGGAGGACTGGTGAAGGTAGGCGACTGGCCCCCCAGCGGTTGTGACTGGAATGGTTTGTAGTCATAGCCATGGTGGGAGTATCCCACAGGTGAGATCGGCAAGCTGTGACCGCTCAGTGCACCTGGAGATGGGCTGTTTTTACGTTTGGCTGCATTAATAATGTTCTTTGCCAGCAGTCGATGGTTGGCCTTTGAATCTAAATTATTATTGATCGGGGACATGCAGCGACTGTCCTTGGGTAGGGGAACAGGAGAGGAAGCAGAGGATACGGACAGACGGTGAGAAGAGGGGAAAGACAAACTAGTATGAGAAAGCGCAGGAGACTGGGAACGTGAGCCCCAAGGTGGCGAGATGGGAGAAGTGGTAGTTGGTGTTCTGGAAAGTTTGGAAGTAGAAATAGTGGAAGGATGGACAGTCTGGATTACCAATGGTGACTGACACCTTGGACTCCAAGGAGGAGAACGGTGAGGTGCAGTTGTGGATGTTTGAAAATGTCTGGAAGAAGAAAGTGAGGAGATGGTGGCATTCTCGGTACTCATGCTAACTATGGGGGACTGGCATCTTGATTCCCAAGGTGGAGAGGTGTTTGTAGATGTTTTAGATGGAATGTGTGAAGCATTTGAAGATTGAGGATTGACTACCATCGGGGACTGGCATCTTGAACCCCATGGTAGCGAACGAGAGGAATTGGATGTTTGGAATCTGAAATCGTGAGCAGAGGAGTTGTTGAATGATTGGACATTCTGGGATACCATCGGGGACTGGCATCTTGAACCCCATGGTAGCGAACGAGAGGAATTGGATGTTTGGAATCTGAAATCGTGAGCAGAGGAGTTGTTGGATGATTGGACATTCTGAGATACCATTGGGGAGTGGCATCTTGAACCCCAAGGCGGAGAGCATGGAGATGTGGATGTAGAGGTCTGAGGTGGTCTGGTTATTGAAGCTGATGAAACCGTGGAAAGCTGGATATTTTGGTTGCTCATCGGAGATTGGCATCTTGTAACCCTTGAAAAAGGAATCGGTGATGTGATGGATCGGCTCGAGTTGGTTGCCGAGGGGCTCTTAGTTTGAAGGCCGGACGCCCACGTTGTACTGGCGAGACAGTCGGGACTGCTGAACTTCCTTGTAAGGCTCGGCCGAGTCTCAGTGGGGGTTTCAGTTGCGGAGGGTTCCTTTGGATTCTGTTGGACCATAACAAATATAGCTTTTTACTGTGCAATCCTTCATAGAATACAATAGCTGGCCAATTTGGCAGCAGCATATACTCTGCTTCGTTGATTGTTTTGTTTGTTACTAGCTCACGAAAGAGATACACGGGAAACAAAACATGCCTTTGTAAATACAGGGATTCTCTTCAGACTAACTAATATTTATTATAATCACAGTGGCATTAAGGTCATAGCTATGAATTTTAATCCTCTGCATGTGTTTGTGCACTACGCCTGGCCAATAGCCCATGTCGACCTAGTTTTATGTGCCGCTCTCAGGTTACTCTGAATACAAATGGCATTTGCAGGCAGGGATTTGAGGTTACTTGGCTGAACACCATGTAAGCACCCCTCAATAAACACATTAGGAAATACTATCTCAACATCTCAATGTGATAATAATATGAAGACTACTTCAGCTGTTTATTATGAAAAGTTAGAGTATTTGGCTTTTGAAAATGCCTTTAAATGTCTTCATGACCAGGAGGCCCATACACATGATTTGTATTCCCAACATGTAACTGATAATAAAAATATAATTCAACACATCATCTCATGAAATAGATTTGTGTCAAAAGTTGTAGGATTATCAGTCTTATTATTTATTTTGTATGATCGAGTGTTTACAGTGTCAGCAAGAATTCCAGGAAAGTTGCACATACATTAGGAAAGTAATATATGAAATTGGAAAAAGGAGGAGGTCACAGATGAGTGAACGCATAAAGCTTTAATCAGAGAAGAAGTGACTCAGCTAAAACACAATTAGAACAGAACGTGAATGAAAGTTTATGAAGTGAAACAGACATGCAAACTGTGGACAGAATTACAAATGACTGATTATTTCCTTTGAACAAACAATTCTGGAATTGCTGTTTGAAGTCATGAAAATAATGTAGATGCAGGTCCAGAAAGCAAATTAGCATGCAGTCTGCAGATGGCAAACATCAAAGAATCCAAGTATGCAGCACAATTTTGAGTAAAAAAAAAAAAATAGTGGTGAGCAGAGCAAATTACCCTTAAGATATAAAGACATAAAAGGAATTCTATGTCTGCATTTTCACATCAGTGAAAAGAATTAAATTGCAAATTGCAGCTCATAAAGCAGATGCCACATCTGTCAAAGTGCTTTGTAACAACATCACTCTGTTCCTCAAATAAGTAAAACACACAGTGTGGAAGGGGGAAAGCAAAGTTGTTATTCATTTTATTTAGATACTCAAAAGGAAGGCGTTTTGGTGCTAAAGTGCCTTGCAGCAACGTCACGAAAACTCATCTGAGCATGTTAACACGAATTTGTATTTTAACTCAGGTCAATGCCTGAGGTGTTACCTGAGGAAATCAGCAACTTAAATTGAAATTGACATTTTGTTTCTTCTCATAAAGAACAGATGTAATGTGTGGCATTATGTGAATATTTCACATTGGTATTTTAAGAGGAGCTTCAAGAAAACAAAGGCAGAGGAAGATGAAAAAAAGCACAGGAAGGGAGATATAAGAAAATGGTTTATAATTTCATGCCAAATAAAGTTTGACAATCATTACGTTACCACATAAAACTTCTTAAAAGATAAAAGGCCTCCACACCTGTGCTTCAATCCCCGCTTTCTTGGCAGAAAATCTTGGCCTTGGTGCCTGAATCCCCAGCCGAGCAGATGACACACGGGCTGGAGAGAAAGCAGTTGATGGCTTACCACAAACTGGATTTGATGGATACTCTACTCTCGTGATGGATCCGACAGGAAGCTGAGGAGGTTGAGACTGGGTGCGAAAGAGAGGGCCAGGGTTGTTAGGTAAGGAAGTCTGTCTCGAAAAATGCTGAGGGAGCATCTCGTTCTTGGACTGTGGCGCTCCTTTTGGTAGGGTACTCAATGGGTCCTTGACTGGCTTAAGGATGAAAAGGGATGAGTTAAGCTGGTAGGGTCGGTGTCTTGACAGGTCCATCTCGATCTTGGAGCAACCATTCTCAAGAGGAGGTGTCTCTTGAACCTGTATTGCTGGTGCAGTTTGTCTTGGTTTTGGCTTGGCAGTTTGTTGGGCTTTCACGTTTTGTGCAAGTTGAGCACACATGTCAGAGTTTTTAGCAATAGCTTTGACCCTCCCAGGCATATTTGATGGGTAAACCCAAGATGGCGGCAAAGACATTGTTGGAGAAGGAGATCTAATGTGGTGACCTGCATTTTGATTCTCGATAACATATTTCTCCATTCTGGACTTGCGCTTGGCAAAAAGATCTGCACCTTTTCCTGATGCATCATTGAGGGTCTGTTCTGGTTTATGTTCCACCCTTGTATAGGTTCTGGAGCTCTTAAGACAAGAGGTCCACTCCGGGGCTTTGGCTTCTTCAGCCCTTTCTTCCTCTTTGGCAAGGAAGTTGGATGCTTCTGCACCCAGAGCTAGTAACTCCTCCTCAGATGCGGGCTCAGGCACAGATCTTTGCCTTTGTTTCTTCTTTTCATCCACTCCTTGCACCAGAGAAAGCAGCTCGGGGTTCGGAGCTACGACCTTCTTCTCTTTGAATGTGAACATTGACTTTTTAGTTGGTCGTTTCGCAGCACTATCCTCAAGTGATTCTGTTTTTATTGGTGGCGTCAACTTCCTTTCTGCAAAAGACTGAGGAACGAAGGTAGAAGGCTTTGGGGCTGTTGGAGGTCCATAATGGGGATGGGGTGAAGCAGCATTTTGAGATACAGTGAAGGCAGGGTGTGGTGGAGGGTTAGAGGGAGACGTAACAGGTGGACTGAAGTAATCGGCCTTTGGAGGCTTGTTTGTGAAGGCTGGCAAGGGAGGTGTGGGATATGCTGGAGGAGGCGGAGGTGAAACTGCCACGGACTGGGGAGCAGTGAATGCAGAACGAGCAGGGAGGTTGTCCATGACAGGACTAGCTGCCTCTTGAGACTGCACTGTCAGTGGTGAGAAGAACGGCCTGGCAGTTCGATTAATGATGGTGGTCTGCTTGGATGTAGTCACAGTAGTCATCGGAGGTCCATTAGACAGGTTTTCGAGAGGAGGAGATGCCGTATGACCTCCGTTTATCGCTGCCTCACTCTCCATAAGACTCATTGCAATTGGATTAGTATTTTCTCTTTCAGGTGGAAGCTCATCTTTGACTTTGCCTTCAAGTTCTTTGTAGACTAGATCCCTTTCCTCCTCTTCCTGCTCATCCATTTCCTTTACAGGAAGGAAATGTCTTTCTTGGACAGTGCTGGGCTCAGCGACATCTTCTTTGGCATAATGGTCACCTTGTTCCTCCATGTTATCACCTGCTGCTTGTATTCTCCCAATAGGCACGAAGAGTGGGCTGCTAGTGCAATTCTTGTAATTCAAGTCTTTGTCCTTTTCCTCACGACTTCTCTCTGTCCATGTTAGTTTGCTACATGACGGGTTGGGTTTCACATTCCCGGTTATATCCCCCTTGGACTGCACTCCACTGCTTTCCAGTGTAAAGGCGCTGACTCTCTGCTTGCGCCGGTTGAAGAGTTGCACGCCTCTGGAGCTGGAGCTGGACGGGACAGTGAGCTGAGCAGCAATGATGTGACTCCTCAGGCGGGCCTCCTTGAGCTCCTTCTCAGATAAGCTGACACTCCTGGTTAGATCTAGCAGGGGAAATAAAAATAAGGGGGTGCTCAGGTTAGTAAAAGAAAAATAAAGGTCAACATCATCATTAGATATGCTTTATTAATGGTAACGGTGTCCAATAACTTGCTCTGGTTGGAAGAAAAGGCTGTGTTCCCTATCAAAAATGTAAACAAAGACAACTCCCTATCCATCTAATTAAATCTTACTAGACTGATTTGAAAAACAAAATGAAAAAAAGGCATAATCAACTGATTTAAAAATAACCCACAAGTTTAACTTTATTGACCTGAATTTGAAGGCCAGTGGTGTCCATTTGCTTTGTGATTCTTAAAAATTATAGTATTCAGCATGCCTCTGCTTAAAATTATGGTTTGTTTTCTGAGCTTAAGAGTTCCATTCCGAGCAGCAAAGTTATTTCCTCTGCAATCTGGTCAAGTCCCTCCCTGAGCATTCTTCCACTGTGGAGAAAACCCCCTGCTTAAACATCCAACTTGCCTGCTTTCTTACTGCAACACTTAAAAGTCTAACTTGACCATTTTCACCATCTACAGCTACCAAGGGGGGGGCTTAATTGCTGTCGGTAAAATCTCATATTAAAGTAAAAGCATACAAATAGTTAATGAAAGTATCATTAAAGCGACACCTTACTAAGAACTCCCCCACAAATAGTATCATGTGATGAATAATGTGGATTTAAAGGATAATTACAGGTTCTGGTCACACATTATACATTATTCATCTCATTCGTGTAATTCTGTCTGGTTGAAGAAATGTCATGTCCCTTCAGGAGGTTCCCATGACAACTGAAGCAACCATGACTCATTCTTTGTTCCGTACATTGATTTATTCAGACAGCTACATTATTTAAAGTAATTATGTGTCATTCAAAAATAATTACAGATTGGTAAAAGGCGTCATTTATCGTTTTCATGGTCACAGACGAAAAGTATATGAAATTGATTCACCAACGTTAAACAGCCCCTCAGTGATCAGGAATATAAAAAATGATACCCTTTTTTGGTCGAATGTGAAATGATATAAAATGTCTTTAGTTGGCTTATTGAGATTTTAAACTCAAGCACCAGGACCTTTTTTTTTTAAGGTTGTCTGTTGGTCAATGTCCCAAAGTGACTTTTATTAGGCACTAACTTAGAATAATTTCGGCCCGGGGAATATATTAGAGCAGTGAAGCTTGAAATGAAATGTCCTGACTGTAAACATTTGCCTCTAGTGGGAGCCAGATTAGTTATCAGGTAACATGCAGGTGCAAATCCAGGCACATGATATTCACATCATGAACAGCTTCTCAAAATAAATTCGACTCTCCCTAGCAACTAAAAGTGTTTATGTTTGTTCATTATTTAAATCAAACAAAAGTTAATTAATGTAGAATGATGACAGTGACTAAAACGTTTACAAGGAAAACGAAATAGTATGTGAATTTACATAATTTAGAATAAACTTGTTTACGTTTAAACAATTAGTGAACATAATATTTTCAATAATCCAAAACTGTTTATGGAAAATACATGTCAATGTTAATTCTTAATTTAATTTAATTAATGTAGGAGCCAAAAATTACAGTCAATTTTGTATATTCCTGTAAGAAAAGATGTCAAAGCTGTGGAATAACATTTCTTTTGTTATCCTGTTTTTGCATCAGAGTCCTGTGGAAGTTTTTTTTTTTCTTCTTCTTCACAAGGCATACAGTTGGAATCGAAATTTTTACAATTAGGTTGACTTCCTTCATAATCAAAAAATGTGACAAACGCAAGTTTAAATCTACTGAATGAGTTTCCTGTGCAGTTTCTCCCCGTGTAGATGTTCTCCCTTACCTTTTCCCTGTCACATTCAGAGCTCCGCCGTTTTGTACGTCCCAAAAGGTTTCCCAGTGAAGTGCAATCTGCTAGCCTCACACACCCCTTTCCCTTTCTGTAGTGTGGCACAAGCTCCAATTTCCTTTTCTTAGCAAGTCCAGCAGCACGCAGAGAGAGGGAGGGCGTCTGCAGCTGGAGCCTGCGCCGCCTGTCTGCCTGCCTGCAGCTCTGTTTTGCACTACTTCAAATACGGATTCATTTCTTGAATGGAAAAAAAACAAAACTCAGCGGGGCTTATGGCTTCTGTGGAGAAACTATGGACGTCAGCTCTGACTTTTGTTTTGACAGTTCAAGAGAAGCCACCAATCTGTGTCAAGTATTGAGCGGCTAATCTCCATCTAATGTCGAGTGACGGCAGAAAAGTGTCTGACCCTCGTTAGAGTGATTGGAAAGCGAGATAGTCCAGTTTGTGTGCGTATGGATTAGTGCACGGAGACCAAAGAGCCCCAGTGGCTGACCCCTGCTACCCTCCCTGTCCGTCTGTGTGTTTATTATGCACTCTCCCTGAGTGCCTGGCCTCTTTGAACCCTCTGGGCATAAACTCCAAGCTATAATGGCTATGATAGGAATTTCCTGTCCTGTAGCGAAGACAAAACTGGAAGCCCTGAGCCATGATATCAAATCGTCCGCGCCCACGTTCTCTCACCACGTCCAATTTCACGACCTCATCCCTCTGCTATCAGTCCCGTCCCTCCTCCGCCTCCCCCTCCATGGAGTAGAAAACTCCCACACAGCAGGGGGATTTTAAAGTCAGAGGGCTAACCCTGCATTTTGTGTATCAAAGGTCAGATTACCCTGTCGGATGTTATCTTTCATCCGGCACTGGCTGCGGGCTGAGCGGGATGACAGCACTGGCCCCAGTGGCTGTTGTGTGAAGCGGGATGGAAAGACAAGGATTAACAGAGGTCCTGGGATCTCCTGGACTGAATGTGACCTAAACTCCAGGTGAATCCCATGGGGGCGGCGGATAAGAGAAGAGCCCAGAGGTTAAAACCAGCCCTACAGTGTTTCTGTGTCAAAGGTCTGTGCAGAGGTGTAGCCAACTTTAAGATGTGTTGCATTTGGTGATCTGTTTGAGGAAACCTAACGTACATTTACTGGCCACAATATTAGGTACACCAGCCCAAGCTAGTATTGATAGAGGAAGTGAATAGGGACGGTTGTTACCATTTTATTTTTTTTTTTCAGACCGATACGAGTCGAGTATTCAACTCTTGCGTAGCCACTCATACCAAGTACACAGTAAATTCTGCAGAGTAAATTTGACTCTATTTAAAGTGGGACCAAATAGACTCAGTTTAGAGTTTTAATATTTACACTTGGAAGAGAGTAAAATAAAGAATTGGGAAAAAATAAAAGTGACTCAAGGGTGGAGGAACAAACTCACGACTTTCAGCTTGGGAGACAGCCGATCTACTCTCTGAGCCGCGCAGCTCCTGCTTTCTGTCAGTATATCGCTCATGTCAGCTGCAGCTGATTCTATAATTCCATGGAATATTTCCGAATTCCAAGAGACCAAAAATGATGTCTTTGGTCTGTTGGAGAAACGCAAACAGTAGGAGAGGCATAGCTCAGGTGGTATTGTGGCAGTATCCCAAGCTGAAGGTCATGAGTTCGTTCCTTAACCCTTGAGTGACTTTTATTTTAGTTAAAAAAAAAATATATATATATATATATTTTAC
This sequence comes from Festucalex cinctus, assembly GCF_051991245.1. Taxonomy (NCBI): domain Eukaryota; kingdom Metazoa; phylum Chordata; class Actinopteri; order Syngnathiformes; family Syngnathidae; genus Festucalex; species Festucalex cinctus. Next base: position 12,266,078 of record NC_135419.1, read on the forward strand.
TCTCTTCCTAGTGTAAATCTTAGCCTACTGAGTCTGTTTGCTCCCTCTCTAAATAGTCAAATGGACTCTAAATAGGGGTAAATTGAAATTAATCGTAAAACTGATCGTAAAAGGCCAACCATCGCGAGCATTGGCCCGATACCCTAAAACATGAATTTCTCTGATTGTTGAAGTATTCTCACCATCCCGGAAAACAAAACAAAAAAAATCATCCAAAATTGTTGCTAACTCTTAAATTTGATCCCATTTGTTAGTACAAGTGTACCTAATGAAGTGTCTTCTGTGAATGAAATTGTTATACACAAATTATGATTCAATGTTTTCATTAATAATTATTTTGTCAACGTAGTGTTTTTATTTAATTATTATTATTATTAATGGGCTCTAAAGTAGTTTAGACAGACATGGCTGTCAATCACTGTGTTGTATATTTTATTGATTACATTTCCATTGCTGACGGGCTTGCAGGATTTTGACTGTATAGAAACAGATGTTTCATTGAGCATTTTGCCATCTCCAGTTACACAGAAGGCGGGACTTTTTGTTTCTCCCTCCAAGCTTTTTTCCTCCACCACAACGCGCCATATTTTCACTTTGACTCAAGTGAGGAGAGAAAGTAGCACTTACTTGTTTTGCTGCTCATCTGCTCCGTTTTGAGTCCAGTCGTTTCATGTGTTTTGTTGCACTCCTCCACGGTGGTGGCTTGTTGCGCTGCTTGGATAGGTTTAGTCAGTCCTCCTGGACTCCAGCTCACTTCTCTACGCAAAGACATGTGTCCCTTCTCCATCTCCATTGTTACTCCAAGTTAAAATCACTCTTCTGCAGCCAAGCAGCAGCCCTCTTTGAAAGTGTTTCGTCCCAATTGGATCAAATATCCCTCTTGAAGTTTTAGTCCTCACTGGTAATACAAGGGAGAAAAGCAAAAACGTGTCAAGGAAAGTAGCTCAGTTCTCCAATTGGCTACTAACGATCAGCAGAAATCCTTCCAAGTGTTTTCTTGTTGTCGACTGAAAAATGTCACAAAAAAAAAAAGTGTGCTCTGGCTTTTGTCTTCATCAAGTCTAATTCCCTATCTAACTGGACCTCCCTTTAGGGCCAAGGCAGCGTTCCCCAAATGAGTTCCACTGGATGACTGCCACATGAAAATTGCACAATTTTGGCATGGAAAGCCGAGAAACAGCCCAGTCTTCTCTAATACTCTTTTTTTTTTTTTTTTTTTTTTTTTTTTTTCCCCAGACGTTGCTCTTCCTCCGCCGCTATTTCAGTCACCAAAGCATTCTCTCCTCTCCGTCTTCATCCAAATCTCCAGCCCCCAGATTATTTTTCTTTCAGCGAAAAGATCTGCTCTTTATCTTGGCGATCATAACTCCAGTGTGACATGAAAAGGGAGCCGCGCATATGGCAGTTTCCTGCTGTTCGGTGCATGTGAGGAATAACATTTCACTCTGCAAAGGTCATTCCCAAGACGGCTTTGCATTGAAGCTGTTCAATTATATGGGGATCCTGTGTTACACTTTATATTGTATATTGCAGCCAAACAAAGTGTTTACAGAAGACAGCTCTATTTTACCACTAGATGACAGGGCAAGTATGTCGTCACTGATAGTTTGGATTAATACTGAAAAGCAATAAAGGAAGCCATCATTTTGAATTGAGTTACACTGTGGTTGGCAACTCTTTGGGCCTGTTTTCACTTTGTTTATTTGTATTTTTCTCCCAATTTGGGAATGTTTTAGTTTTGTTGAGTCTGTTTTGGCTTCAGACTAAAAGTCTTGCTGAAGGGAATCCGGTGCTAAAAGTGCAAAAAAGGCAACTTTATCTCATCTCTCCATGAAAGCATGTCCTCTCCGAGGTAATCTGCAAAACAAGAAAGAGATGTTTTATAGTTCTGGCAGAGCCTTTGGCCCAGAATTAACAAGATAAAATAAAATCATATTCTGCCAATCTGTTTTTTCCATGGAATTTTCAAGCTAAAATAACTTTATTTAACTGTCAAATTAAGTCACCTTTATTCACAAAAGAGTCTCAAAGGGCTTCACAAGCCCACAGTTGACAAAAGCCTTTTCACAATATGCTGTCTTGTCAATTCTTACGGCTTTGTGATCTTATGAAACATAATCAAGTTCTGTTCCAATCAAAAGTACACAAAAAGAAGAACGCACAGAATACTCGGTTGTTATTTTCAGCTATCTTAAACCAAGGACGTATTGGTCATGTGAACGCTAGGCTACGGAAATATCACAAGATGTTTCGTGCCGCTATCGCGGAAATACGTCCCAGTCAATGTCAACGTTAGCAAGTACTTTGAAAGTCCGCACATGACGAGTACACAAGATCGTACTCTGCATTCTTCATGTTGAGAAACAGCTAAATATTAGCGCGATGATGAATACTTGTGGTCATAAATGTATACACTCTGAGCAAATTGTGAACTAAGGTGACCTTTCATCTGACTGTCCTTGAAGATACTGAGAGCCTTCGTTGTTTTTGTTCACGAATCACCATGGTAACACATTTTCACATACCGGAATCATTGTTATGACTAAATGCCTTTCCATTGTTGCTTTGTCTTTTTCACAACTCCACCACAACCCTTGATGATAGCAGTGTGTTAATAAGGAAAGGCACTCAGCAATATGTTAGCAGAGTCATAACCTTGAAGACAGTCGAAACAAAACACTGCCCAGCAATGAAAAAGCACCAAAATGTCGCATAGTGGCGTGATGTTGACGAGTGAGAGCAGATGAAGGCTGGTACTGTTTAGACTCTTTGACAACAGCTCTTTGAGTCTCGCAGATGTGTCACAGATCTGAAATGACATCTATTTTTTGTAGATGTTCTTCATTCTTCAACATTCTCATGTCCATCTATGCTCCCTAATAGCCGGGGCATGGCATTGCTTCAAAGCTTTCTTGAGAAACGCACACCCGTCTAATTGTACTGTATGCGCTTTTCATACTTGACATCTGATGTCATCCCCCCTCCTTTCCCTCTATCTAGCCACCAATTACCTTGAACTTCAAAAGCTGCTTCACCGTGCCCACCTGTGCTGCTCACCCACAACGCCGTGGCTTCCCTGTGCCACTCGTTGACCTCCATGATTAGAGGTAGGGATATCATTTACAGTCTGGGCCGCTGGAGGCCACTTTAGTGTGTAATCACAGTGTTCCTGTTCATTGTCAGTGAATGATGCATCCACATGTAGACGGCCGTATAAAACTGTAATCAGTCTTCTAATGTGTACACATACGGGATGCATCAGTGGCCTGGTAATAGAATGTCAGCATAATGATTCACTCACATCACATGTATTGTTTCACTGTGTTGGATATACATGAATTTAGATGTGTGATATGTGTAGTTTGAAGTACACTAAGCCATGAAGGTGTATCATCTAACATGCACACAATTGACACCCTCAGGCGCGACCATGTGTCTGTAATCTTTTACTGTATTTACCTTCACACTGTGCATGTACATACCAAAAAATGTTTTGGCTAAAAATGCTGAAGGATTTTTTTTTTTTTTAACCTCCCCCAGATAATAGGCAATTCAAGCTGAGGAATGATTTTTGGTTGTACTCCAAAACTGGCAAAACTGGGGGGGCGTGTTATGATGGTCAACATGCCTCAGCTTGTGCTAGGTGATGACTGACATCTAAAACATGGCAGAGTTCCAATTAATCTCACGGATCTTGGCAAAAAAAAAAAAAAAAATTATTTTATCTTCATGAAATAATACTTGTGGGGGTACAATCAGGTTTTCCGCACATTCCACTCCCCTGTTCACAGGTGGGGAAACTTCAAGCGACAAAGATTAACATTTGAGGGGGGTGTATGTGTTCCGGTGCCAAGAGGGAGGCGCCATGACGAGAAAACTGTTAGACTTCAAAAGAGTTAATCACTTTTTTAATAAATAAGTATCAGAACTGTAGGGATACTTTGTAACAATAGAGATATTTTAAGGCAGTAGTCATGTGATTTCTCTCAGCCAATCAGCAAAGAAAGGTAATGACAATAATGACAATCTTATATTTTAAATATTATATGGTGTTATAATTTATTTATTTATGTATTTATTTATTTATTTATTTATTTATTATTATATATATATATTTTTCTCAAAATAATTCAGAAATTATACAAACTTATTAAATGATATAATATTTGTTTGGGTTGAAATGAAGTCAATATTCCAGTGATCCCCATTGTAATTTCACTACATAGTCGACATTTCCCCGTAGTCCAACAAAATATACCATCACAGTTTAACCAGGACCACAGAGCCACGGTAGCGACACAAAGAACCCTGCAAGTCCCCAATGAGGTGGGGGAAACAACATCCCAGATGTTTGCCATCTTCTTCAAACTTTCCCTCCTTTGTTTCAATTAGCCGCCTGTCATCTCTCTCTAAACAAAGATAGCAACTTACCCCCTGAAGATAAACGGAACGGTCTGCAGGTGAGGGGACTGCAGCAGCAGTATTCCTTGCTGTGAGGCGTGCGCTGGTCCACTCACTGCAGCTCACCTGTACTCTGCTGGGTCTGTCTGTGTGAGGCAGCAGCCCAATGGACGGCCCCCTTTTTCAGTTCCTATATGACTCTGCACACGCACTAACCCTACCACACACACCCCCACCCCCCCTCTCGTCTCACTCATGAAACAGACGATGGATGGGGCGGGGTGGAGGGTCAGCTGGAACACAGAGAGCTCTTTGTCTGGAATCTTTTTCATATGGTTTCCTTCAAGCTTGCATACTGAACACATTATGCTATAATATATTTTCATATTCAGCACGAGGATGCTGAGCAGTTTGTGGGTCCCACTGTGTTCTCCCCTCCCTCATTCTCTTTTTTTTAATTCTTGACCCACTTTCCCGCCAAGTGTACCGGGCAGACTGCTCCAAACAGAACTAAAATGGCAGCATAAATGTAAACAAAGTGTCTGAGGGGGGGGGGGGAGATGAACAGTTTGTTTGTGTATTCCTTTCTTGACACACAGTAAGTAAAAGCCAGATTAAAAAAAAAAAAAGAAGTGACTTTTCATCCAAAAGTATACTTATAGTGCAGTACATTATGTTGAAAAAATACATCTTCTGTAATTATTATGAATGCAACACTTATAGGTAGCTCTCGATCGTTCACCCACTATGGGGCAATGATAGATTAATTTTCTCAAGAGCACTTAACGCATACGGGCAAATACCTCAATGAGTACTATAAAAACCATCTCAATGAGTGCATATTGCTGGAGCCCATACTACAAGCGCCATATGATTGAAATGTATTCACTAACTGGTGCGTGAGATTTGGAGTCGGATTAGGTTATTTATGTTAACATTAACCCAAAATCAGGGCAACAGTCGGGATAATTCCAAACAGACGTGTCGTTGTCATGAAAAACACACGCACACACTTATGGTTTACATTCTCAGTAATCTGAACAATAACTGACAGATGTTTGCAGTGCATTTTAACCTTAATCCATTGAAGGAGATTCTTAGATGTCATTGAATTCTTTGAGTTGAGATTCATTGAAATACAAACATTAGAAACATTGTGAGTAAGATTATCCTTTAATTGTTTATAGCTGCTGAACTGAAACTATTGAAGGCTTTGGATTAGTTCATCAAATGCAACAACTGAATGTAGATTATGTGTATGACAGTGTTGGCTGGCTGACTAACTGACGTCATCATCATTCTGAAGCGCACATTAAAATCACACTGCACATTGAACCTTGAAAAGTCATTGACCACCATCCCTCTGAGAAACAGACTCATCAGTCAAGCCAGGATTCATTTAGGGGTATATTTTTGATATTATTTTAGATTGAATTTACTTAATTTCAGGAGAATCTTTAGTTTGCCATTTTTTGTGACCCACTAAAGCACTTAAATGCTAAATGGATAGTTTTGGGTTTTTTTTTCATTTTGCCATCAGATTCCTTCTTATGCTGCATTCGAGATGGTCGTAAGTCGGAAATATCCGAGTTGAAACTTCCTAGTTCCAACCTCAAAGCGTTCGAGGTGAAACTAAACAACCAAAATGGCGGATAGTGATAAATTGTTTTTTTATTTTGGTCCTCAAAACTCAATTTGACCTCCAGGAAACTTACCTTTTTGCAATTGAACAATGAATATGTGTGAAAATATTTGCTTCTTGCTGTATTTTGCTGCAACCCAAGTTCATCACTGGGCCCATTTTAGCCCCGCCCTAAAAAATCTGGAAACTGAGTTTAATGCTGTAGTTCCACAAGTAAGTACTACATCCAGGTAGGTCTCAAGCTTGCATTAGTATTTGGCAATTATCTTTAAACATGTATCATATATCAAAATTTAGTTTATAGGGTTTCTAAATATGTTGTTAAAAATATACATAACATTTTCACAGTCCTAAAAGCCAACCCTTATGGGGAATGCATAATGTCCCCACAACAAAAACGTGTTTGACAACTCTGATAATCCAATAAACTCCCGTTTATTGAACATCAAAACTGCACCATCTGCTGATGCAGTAATCCTTTGCAGTGATGCTGTGAAATGATACATAGATGGATGGTACAGTAAACCAGGAGGTTCACGATGGAGTTCAAGGTTATGAGATGGATGGATGGCAAATCTGGAGGCTTACAGTGGAAATAAATTCACATGGTGGAAACGTTTTTTTTTTTTTTTTGTCCGACAGGGTTCAGCAGAAATGTCTTAATTACCCCCCAGCTGTTGGATAAGCTGACTTTAAAGTCTATTTCTTGTGGCTATGGTTTGCCCCTGTATTAAACTGAAGGTCACACAAGGGTTAGAGAAAAAAATTACATTACAATTACATTACATTTACAACAAAATGAAAAGACGATGCTGAGTGTAGAGGTTTATGTTGGATTTAAATTGGAAATGTTTATGCAGCAGAAACGTCTTAACGTCTTAATTACCTTCCAGCTCTTGGATAAGACAACTTTAAAGTGCATTTCTTCTTGCTATGGTTGCCAGTTAAGTAGAAGCACCTGCGGCTAAAGCCAATCTGTGGCATGGTTTTTACTTTCTGGACCTCAATTCTCCACCTCTGATGAGATTTAGTCACTACATATGGACATTTGTACTCCAGAAATAATTCAAATATAAATCTGATTATTACAATGAACTGATTACTTCTATTTATCAGACTTTTTATGGGCATCAAAAATGTGCTCAGTGAGTACTTTTCCTGGTATGTCATCAGTGATTGGTGCCTCAATCCCATCGTCTGGCTGTCACGTGAGCATTTTTAACGGCGAAATATATAGTCTTATCATTTCTGATTGAAAGTGTGCTACTGGTGATTTTTATGCCTGAACCGTTTTCCCTTCCACTATGGCTTAGCTGATGGATGGTTTCAGCAAGATGCTCGCACTATCCATCACCTCAAGGCTTCTCAAGTAACATCTCTGCCGCTTCTTCTTCTCCCTCAACACCTCTTTCCTCCTGCTCTCTGTCATCCTCACTGTATTTATCTAACCTTATCTTTTTCCATCTCCTCGCCCTGCTCACACATCTGTCATCGCAGATCGCTTTTCTCTCTACCTGATCGTTTTTTCCCCCCCTTATGATCCCACTCGAGCGTGGCACAGGAACCTAGTGGTTAGCATGTCTGCCTCACAGTTTTCAGGTTTGGTTTTCAAAAGGTTGTACCGTAACCCTCTCAAGTTCAGGTGTAACCCTAATTAGGTTAAGCGGGATTGAAAATGGATGAATGGGCTTGCTTAAGGCCTGTTTTTCCCAACAATTGCTATCTCTTCAACACCTTTGCAGTGTGTGCTGCCTTTCCTAACATGTATATGTGTTCGACCTTATGCATCTGGGAGCAGCCATTAATGGTGGCGTCTGCTTTTTCTTCTTCTGCTTCTTCCCTTCAGCGTCTTACTTATCTGGTGCGGTGGCGTGACTCTGTGAAGGGCAGATGTGTGTGTGGGAGCTGAGGGGAAATGTTAACACACTTTTCTTCAGAAGAGGGCTTCATGTGACAAAGAGGACGGTGTGGAATTTCCTAAGCGATCTGGTTTGCATTGCCTCTCAGGTCTGATCCTCTACATCGCTCTGACAGAAGTTATTAGACGCCGTTTCCTACGTGGCCCGGGCCTGCATTGATTGGAATCATACGCAGGTCCTGCTCCGTCGACCCTGGTTATGTCCCCTGTGGATGTAATGGGATACAGTGACGGGGCCGTTCAAAGGCAAAGCTTTAGTCTACACAGACAGAAAGGAATACAATTCTGCGTGTTTGTCGATGTTTTGGTGGGTGGGTGCTTGGCAATGATTATTGATGGTATGAGATTGCAATCGGTCTGATCACCGGCCCTCTGGGTATTCGATATGCATGTAAAAGCCTAATTCAGTTAAGGCACGCTCATGTTTCACTGTTTCCTGTGTTTATTTTCTGTCGAAAAGAGTAAGGCGTCTGTATTTCACATATAAGCTGCCTCAGACTAGTTTGAGGCAGAAAATGATGAAGATGTTTTTTTTGTCGTTTTGTGTCATGTGTCGGTCTACAAAACAGAGACACTTGAGGGAATGTCAACTGTTTATTAAACACAGGCTCACGCTACAGAACTGAGCACAACACTCAACGACAGTAACACTTCTACGTGGTGTATCAAATTTTTAAGACCTTTGTATTTTCACTTTACAGGGACTTTAATGATTGTACAGAATCAAAAAGACGTAAAATAAAACTTTGAACCCTGTTTCAATACAGCGTGAACAGCAAAGAAATCCCTCAATGGAAGCTAGCAAATGCTAACGGCTATGCTAGGTCCCAGCCAACGAATATTAACGCATCTATAGATAGATAGATAGATAGATAGATAGATAGATACCGCTGAATTCACATTTACAATCAATGTTACTTTCCATCCTGGCGCCTGCTATTACATTAGTGCTACCACAAACCTTCTGAAGCGAATATACTATGCTAAATATACTCCAGAGTCAGACTACGACATCGTTTTGTGGTCGAAATTGCTTCCACAGACTGGGCAGGGCATCCAAGAGTGTTTTTGAAATGGTTTGCGTGATTTGGACCCACATACCCATTAGTGTACTGTGGCAGGACCAGCATACTAATACTCATGCTAATACACTGATTGGGTCCAAACCACAATTAGCTGGCACTATTCTGGATAATGTTGAAGTCATATTATTATTATTATTATTATTTTTTAATCACCAGGAAAACTGATGACAGATCACAGCTGAACAGTCCTCTGAGGTTGTAGAATTTTAACATTAGCAAATATACGCCTATAAACCACTAAACTTCAGTTCGAACCACTTCTGTGATGTCAGGAGTCAACAGTAGGAAGACAGAATACAGTAGTGTTGTTTTTACTTTTCCAGAACTTACAAGTGTGTAAAAAACAAAACTGTGACGAATTCATGTTAACTCTTTCACTCCCAGCCATTTTCACCTGCTGGCCGTTTGTGTAATAACTACCATTTCTTCAACAGTTCTTTGCAGATGAGAGGCTGCATTCTGCCTTCTGTATGCTCTAGCATTAAAAAAAACAAAACAAAACAAAAACAAAAAAAACATATAAATACGTCTTTGGGACAGTTAAAATATAAAATAAAAAAACGTATTTACACGTTATTTGGAGCAAATGAGTTAAAAGTTAGATGTAATATTGTCTTCATTTTCATCAAAATTTTGGGTAAGAAAAGGTATTATGACCCTGAACAGGTTGTTTCCATTTATTTAATATTGGTTCCAGATACGAGCAGGTCAACCAACATCCCACATTTTTTTCGCCCCCAACCTTTTGAGGTTCCATGACACTGCACATGAATCTCAGGATTGAGTCGTTTGACAATTGCTGTTTTCTTTCATTCTAATCTTGTCTGGTTCTCATCACATTTAAATGCAATACATAAAACATGATGTTATCCAGTTGAAAACCACACTCATCAGTGTTCACATGCTGCCAGCAGCCAATTCAAACAAAGGCCGGATGTTGCTTTTCAGCTCATTGTTTCCACGTAAGAACAGTCCGGCAGCACCTAGTACAAGAGCGTGGCTTCATTAATGTCTCCCGTGGGATGTTTGATTCTTATTACGTGACACGACGGAGGTTTGAATGCGACACTGTGAAACATTCTGCTCATTTGGCATTAATCGTTTAAACTCAACTGTACTCCATCAGGCCAACACATGATACATGTGAATCAGGTCCAAAGATAAACATTAAAATGAACCAAACTGTAATCCATCAAAAATTGTGTACTATGCACAAACATATGAATGATTGCATGTGACGTCCCTTCTGCTTCTGTTTGGTATACTGTACACCATTCCCATGGAAATGCCTTTCTGCCTAGTAGCTGGGCCTCCCAGCAGATGGGTGGAAACAAGGCGGGAATTATTGTCCCAACAAGAGTGAGCTTCTTGTAAAGAAATTAAAGACTGCAGAATGTAAGCCAAATTTACAAGGAGATGAAAATGAAATGACAAATGGCATGCCAGCTAGCTTAATTTCAGCGAGCCAGTGACATCAGCAAATGATGGTGACAGACCTGCTGCAGTCATTTTCAATAATGTGGTGTAATGTCGGGAAAGCGCGGCCCTGGTTGTGTGTTTTATGAGGAAAGTGACTTTATTTGGATGTTTACCACAGTGTTCTACTCCAGGCTGACCTGTTTTTTTTTTTAACAGTTAACACTTTGATTACAGAATAGTCTAACATAGTGATTCAGTAACTCTCTGGACTCAAACTACTACCCACTTCCTCATCTTAAATTTACTGACCCACTCAGTTCCCCATACACACGCACACTACCCCCCTCACTCGCGTTGCATCTGCAAGCAATTAAATTGATTCGTTCATACCTCCAGCCATCTGGCCCGCTTGCTCCGAATTAAGAATCTACATTGGATATTTTCCATTCCGAAGGCTCGTTTTTTTTGTGTGTTTTTTTTTCCAAGGACACAAGAAGCTTTGTTCTACATTTTTCAGGGCAAATAAGCCACTGGAGATCTGTTCTGTCTCAACTGGGAATAACTTACTGTAACAAGATTTGCTTAGAAAAGTATAAGATGGAATGGAACATTCTTGTAAATTGATGTTCAAGGTTGAAACTAGGGATGTTCGATACCACCTTTTTTTTTTTTTTTCTTCAGACCAATACCAATGCAAGTACTCAACTCTTGAGTAGTCACCGATGCGATAACTAGCACAATTAGTACTTTTGATGCATAAAATTTCCCACAAAAAAGACCAATAACCAATTTTTCCTTTTTTTTTGTTGAATAAGCAATACAACATACTAAATACTGTAATAAATTAAAGAGGAATGACTAAAGAAATGTTTATAATTTTAATTGTATTTTATTTTTTTTGTTTGTGTGCGTTTGCGTGCGTGCGTTTGCGTGCGTGCGTGCGTGTGTGCGTTTGCGTGCGTGCGTGCGTGTGCGCGTGTGCGTGCAAATACGTATACATTTATACTCATGAATTCACCTAAAACCTTATAAATATCCCATTACCCTTCGCCTTAACCAGGTACTTCAGAATCTTGCCAGAGTCGTGAGGTTCAAATGGTCAGGAGACCAGAGAAAAGGTCAGAAAAAATAAAGAGAAAAGAAAGATAAATCAAAGTGAAATCCAGCACCGACCAAACACTTCCTGCCTTCCCCATGGTTACAAAATCAAAGTCTTACGCCAACGCCAGAAGCCTCTAAATTCCAACAAATTAGCGAGATCTCAAGAGACCAGAGGAACAACTAAAGAGAGGAAGGAGGGAAGGATCGATGAGGCAGAGTGAGATCCATAGAAGCCAGTACATCCAATCCATCAAAGTGAAATCCAGCACCAACCAAACCCCTCCTGCGTGGTTACAAAACCAGAGTCTTATGCCAACCCCAGAAACCTCAAACTTCCAATAAATTGAGATCTCAAGTGACCAGAGGAAAAACTAAAGAGAGGGAGGAGGGAAGGATAGATAAAGCAAAGTGAGATCCACAGACACCAGCACCCACTGATTCAAGGGGCTGTGGGAGGGAGAGGCAAATTCTGTTTGAGTTTCAGTAGATGCTGGTGCGATGGATCTGGCATGCATAAGGACCACCACCAAAGAAAGAAGCCGTCAACCGCGGTCCAGCAAAGCGAGCACCATTCATTTCTACCATGGAACTTGATAACATCTAGCATAATACAGAGCCTTCTAATAAACATACATAACATTGGATATTCATTGAGAAAAGCTATGAATGAGTAAATACAAAGAAAGTTTAAAAAAAAAACAACATTTATGTGATTTTATTTGTGTGATTTACAGCTAAAATATTTACAACATATATCCAAAAAAAAAGAAAAAAAAAGATTTGAAGTTACCCGTTACAGACTAATCTGAATTTGTTGCAATGTTCCCGTAGATTCCCAAGGATTGAATCTTTGCAAAGTAAAGATGAATGTATTTGCCAAAGTGGCAGTAATAGTTGTTGCTGCTATTTACATTAAAATTCCTCACCGCGTGCTCCTCTTATCACTATCACGGGACAGGTGTAATGAGCTTACATTGGCCGGCAGAGGATCCCATTACTTGGGAGATGAGTCAAGATACAGCAAAGGACACATTGTGGCCATTAAAGAGAGTCCAACCGATTGGTCATGGCGAAGCTACGTCACTGGATGTTTTTGGATGGTTATTTATGGTCTTCGGTCAGGAGATGAGGAGAGAACGGCCACTCTGAGCCATCCTCCAGCTGCGAGACCAAGGAGACCAGTGACAGACGTGTTTTTCACTGCATCCTGGAAAAGTCATTCTCCATAAATGAACTGTCACTTCCATGGTCAGCCTTACTTTTTATATATAATGATGAATACATGCGCCACATTTCCACAAATACTCTCCAGGGGCCTTTATTTTTCTCAACTGTAGATGGAAGGTTAGCACAAATGGAATACAATGTATCCCGCCAATTTTTAGTCATTGAATTTAGGGGAGAACAGTCAAACACATTAACACAATGAACAGACTTGCACTACAATTCGCAAAGTCAATCCATCCCCATCAAAAAAATAATTCAATAATGAGGCACACAACACAGAAGATGCTGGAGGAAGGTGATTGGTCGACACAAGGAGCGGGGCTAATGAGAACAGAACCCAACAATTAGACATGACATGAAAAATAGCCACAAGGAAAACATTATATCTATAAAGAAAGTCAAAAAATTACAGACCATTGTATTACATTTGAATTATTTATGCCAAGTTAAACCACAGCCCAACACAATAAGGACTATTATGGCATCATTCAGAGAAACAACAAGAACCAAAACAGCCTTTTTCGGGAACAAATATATCATGTACAATAGCTTCACATAGCATAAACATGATGCACACAATGTTGTGATGGAACCACGTCATTCTACTGGAACGCTCATTGTGGTTAAAAATGTTATCATAACATATAATCATCCTTGATTGTGCGCTGGGAACTCATTTGCAAAATGCAGTAAGGCCCCACACTTCAATGCATCTGATTGTATCGCTTTTGGTTAGCGTCGATAGCATTAGCATTGGAGCTTAATTTTTTTTAAACCAACATGGTCTCCCAAGTGGGGAAGTGAAGCCATGCCAACTGGCACTGAAGGCAAGTGACGGTTCCAGTCCTCCACCCAGAGCCCACATTGGAGCTTAATGGTCAGTGTTTAAATGGTAGCATCTAGGAGATAAGATAATACAAGTGTCATTCAATAAATACGGTGAATTTTTCAGTATAAGGACTTCTAATACAGATAGAAGCTTACTTTTTTTTCAAGGGTCCAAATAGGAGAAAGTCTGAAGGGGCAAGTTCTCCTATGAATTTCAACTGGTTTGCACCCTTCAGCAACCAAAAACTTGATACCTGACTGCTGTTCAACTCTGGAGTATGCCTCTTGGTCGGCCATCTTTGTTAATCGCCAAAACTCAAAAGTTTTTCTTTAATATGCAAATTAAATTAAATCCATCTGAAAAAGGAGTAAATCAAAATAAATATATATAAAACATAAGCTTCTATCTGTTTAAGAAGTCCTTATACCGATTGGGGTACGGAACCTGTTGAAAAAATATGATATGCTAGTTTTGCTATTAGCAAGATTTTTCACACTCAGTCCAATAATAATAATAATATTGGTCCTAACTGTTTCACTAAACTGTTCCAGTTTAGTATAATGGCTCTTACAACAGTTATTTTGTGCCAGTAAGAGATTCCAAATCCCTCCATTTCAAACCTCTAGCCAAAATTTCCTCTTTGAAAGCAACTTGGATGTAAAAGAAAGTTGGGACTCATTCCCAAGTGTTCTCATGCGAAGTAAACCTGCGTGCTTCTATTTCGGATATAAAGAAAGGGAAGCTCGATTCCCAGGTGTGCCAGTAAGGCTGTATCTGGCTGTGGAAGCAGTAGACTAGACACAAACAATGGGTAGGTGTTGACAGTCACAGAAATGCTGATGAATGGGAGACAGATGCTCCTGTGTTACTTTTACTTCCTCCTTTGATTCTCTTACTTTGGGGGGGACGGTTACATCAAATGAAAAAAAGTTTTGATTATATGTGCAGTTATAGTGGATCTAAGGTAGAAATAAAAATAAAACGTGCTCATAAATGAGAGTGATTTGACCGCAGTTACCTCCAGCAAACTATCACTCTTTTATACAATACATAAACTGTATGCAGTGTCTAAATGTAAAAGGTCAAAGATAAATAGATGAATGCGGGCTTCAACCTGTACAACTCAAAATGTAAAATAATAAATGGCGAGTGTATTGTGGTTGCGTGTGCAAACCCTCATAACCCCAAATTTTGCAAAAACCAAGGTTTAACTTTTTGAGCGTAATTTCAAAAATGGATTGTTTGTTCCAAATGTGATTTGAATTTTTGGGACTGTTTTCTTTCAGCTGGAACTGGGGCATTAGTCAAGGTGGAAGGATTTATGAACAGTTCCAAATAGCAGTCGGTTTCAGCACACAACCTTCAAACTTCTGTGTGGGAAAAAAAAAAAAAAAAATGTCAGAAAAAGCCTTAAGGTGATTCGGAAAACAGCCACATCGCCAATTAAGTTTTGGTCTCATTTGAACAGGGGTGTGTAGACTTTTTATATCCATCATAGCATAGCATTCAAACCTCTAGCCAAAATTGTTGTAATTGTCCAATTGTTAAATGTTTTTATTCAGGGAAGTTCGATACCACCTTTTTTTTTCCCCTTCGGTATGAGAGCTCAACTCTTCAGTAGTCACCGATACCAAGTACTGATACTACTAGTACATTTGAGACGCAAAATTAAATTAAATAAATATATATAATATGTATAGCATTTTCCCTTAAAATTGTAGGGAATTAATGCCAGTTTTCTATTCTTCTAACTTCCACTTCCTGTCATGACTGGGTCACGCCAGGGTTAAGTTTGGGTCATGACCGTGAGGTCAAGTGTCTGTTTTGAACTGATGTAATCGGCATCTAGTTTCACACTGGTTTTAAGCTATGTGATGTCACGAGCTATGTGATGTCAAGAATCTTTCATCTCTTTTTCTGGTCAACAGCCAATCAGATAATTCCCTGTCAGTCCTGTTACCCACATGTCTAGGCACAGGCAATCCGATCAATTCACTCTGTATTTAAGCCAAACCGAGAAGTGTGTTTTTGTCGGATTATTACCTCTGTTCCTCTGTGCATCTCCACAGCCCAAGTTAGCCTAGCGTCTTGTGATTCTCGATGCATTCTCGTTGTTTCCCGTCTAGTCAAGTTTGTTCTACGCCTCTCGATGTTATGCGAATAAAGAGTTAAAATCTTATTTGTGTCTGCGCTTTTGGGATCCAACCTCAGAACGTAACGCTTCCTGATCGTATAACGGGCACAAGAGGAATCCGTTGCCATTGCAATACCTTGAAATAAAGCCTGGCATCAGTACTCACCCGTCCCTAGTTTTTATGATCATAACTGATAACTGAGTTCTTGCTCTTTATTTCTAATGTTGTGAAATTAGTTAGCCCAGAATTCATTTTTCCCCAATACCTGTTCAAATCAATCACCAGACTCACCTCACACTCACCTTAAAACGCAAATGTTTTACATGACATTATCCCTCCAAAGTGGAGGTTGTAACCATAAGCCCATAACATAAGCGCAACGTGTGTGGTTGCGTAACGAGTCTCAGGTGTATTCAGTCAGTGACAGCCGCCATACGGTCTCAGCAGGATATGCGAAGGATACGCTTCAGTTTGGACACGGTCGTCCTGGCCCCGCTTCTTCATCATGTCTGCTGGTGCATGAGACCAGGCAGGCGTTTAGTAAGGCAACACAATCCGGAATGATTATTCACACAGCGTGCAGAGGAAGTGTCCTTTCTAATTTAGAGTGAACTTGTTTGTTATTACAAAGAGGTTACACTGGAGGCCATCCGAGTTGTTTATCCACTGTTGCCTGTTGGGTTGAATCGCATCTGCTTAGCATATGAAGTTGGGGAAGAAAAAAGGGCTCTCCGCTGTGTGAAATGACCAATTAAGAAAACATGTTTTTCCACCTGATACAATTTGTTATGGAAAACCTCTTAGTAAACCCGTCATCCACTAGCATTACCATAACAGCCACCCACCTTGACGGACACCACTGGGGAACTTTGAAACGTAAGCGGGGCGAATCAGAACAGACAACAGAGGCTCTGTTTAGGCCGCCTACGAGCTCCCTTGCAATCTTTTTGCCAGCTCGCTGGCATGACGGCGTAAACGAGGGCAGGGTACAGTTCATGCAAAACGCTGAATATCCATTGCCTCTCTTGTGCGGATGCGATAGCCTGCAGCAGCCGTCGTTATTGCGCTCGCAGTCAAATGAAAGCATTCCAGGCAGGCAGCAGTAAACAGATGCAACATGCTTCAACAGGCTTTGAAAATGCTCCCTATTCTTAATGTCTTTATTCCCTGCAGTCTTTGGACAAAAAACATTGCACCTACAGGAAGTGAAAATGGAAGTATACTGTATATGGTCCTTTTATTGGAGCCGTAATAGCTTACACTCTTCTGGGAAGATGTCGGGGGGGGAAAAAGTGTGCTTGTGGCAGTTTTGTTGTGTGGAATCTCTGTTTTCTTTCATCCCAAAGGTTTTAAATGGCAAATACACAGTAGAATGCAATCAACACCTCACGTCAATCAATTTTTTCAGGGCTTGAGACTGCAACTAAAACAGTCACATATGCGACTTTTTTTTTTCCCAGCATGTGAGAATTTGATTTGGTTACATTCAAACAAGTGCATGTTTTAATGCCTTCTTTTTCATGATTCCACAGTTTCCGCATTGTGCGTGTGTAAATCGCTTTTGATTTGCACGTGGACCGCAACAAATATTTAATGTTTCCTGATTATTATACAGCATAGATGGTCTATAGAGAGAGACAGCAGCCGCTGGTTTTTGGTATGCAGTGCTCTCTATTTTATTGCTTGGTTTACGTTCCAAAAAATACCCACAGTAGGTGATTTATTTTTGGCATTTATTTTATATGCGACCCTTGTGAGGAGCAAGCGGTTAAGAAAATGGATGGATGGATGGATGGATGGATGGATATATGGATGGATGGATGGATGGATGAATGAAGCATTTACATTTTAATTTTATTTTGTTAATAAGTTTGCCCGGCGGCACGGTGAACGAGTGGTTATCACGTCCGCCTCCCAGTTCTGAGGACTCGGGTTTGAGTCCAGGCTCGGGCCTTCCTGGGTGGAGTTTGCATGTTCTCCCCGTGCCCGCGTGGGTCTTTTCCAGGTACTCCGGTCTCCTCCCACATTCCAAAGACATGCATGGCAGGTTAATTGGGCGCTCCGAATTGTCCCTAGGTGTGCTTGTGAGTGTGGATGGTTGTTCGTCTCTGTGTGCCCTGCGATTGGCTGGTAACCAGTCCATGGTGTACCCCGCCTACTGCCCAGAGCCAGCTGAGATAGGCGCCAGCTCCCCCCGCGACCCTTGTGAGGAATAAGCGGTCAAGAAAATGGATGGATGGATGGATGGATGGATGGATGGATGGATGAACAAATTTGCCCCTAATTTTAGTTTTTGTTATTTTGTTAGATTTTGCTCACTATAATAACCTTGCACCAAACTCATCCAACCATGCTTTTATGAACCTTGATTTCTGTATACTGGTGGCACGTCATGCCAGACTAGAAAAACGCTCGATCTGCTCTGAAGAACTGTAAACAGTTTTTTCTTAAAGCCTAACTGAATGACTTGATTAGAAGCTGTGTCCCAAAACTTGTGTCCATATGATACAGTTCTCATTCACTTTCTGTTTTGGATCTTATTCCCCACCAACTATTCCACCCTCGCCACTGGCAAGACAACATCTGTACTGTATGCACCAAAATAGCTTAGTCCAAAAAATGTAGTGGAATTAAATTGTCAGAAACTAATTCATACAGTGCAGTAGAATAGTCCTTAGCTCTTTCCCAGAGTTTTTTGCAGCATGAATGTGGCGTGAAGACTTCTTTTTAGGGGAAGTAAAATCACAGCTGGCGGAGATGTGTGGTTTGTGCGTCTGTGAGTGTCACCACATGGCGAGGCAGTCCAAAGAGGATCAGCTCAGTTTAAAAAGTCTATATGTCCTCTGTGTATATACAGTCCTGTATACAATAGTTAGTAGTGTTTTATGTCGCTGTGTGTGGTGGCATGTGGTTTTGCATTAGGAACTTGCCGGTCTGGATACCACTGTGTTTAGTCTACGGGGTGAAGAAAGCTGGCATGGCGAGGATAAATAGATCACTTTGTGACCACCTATCAGCAGATGACATCATGACTTCCACTTTCACTCTTCTGGCCAGCTGGCGGTCGCTTCTATGTCGGCATTCTCACATGGGCAATAGGCAAGATGTGCAACACAGAGCCGACTGAATATACTGTTTGTCTTATTTTAGCCAAAAGTAGCACTGATCGTAGTCTTTAGTTTAAGTTGTTTTGCTAATATGAAGCTGCGTAAGTCATGCAAATAAATCCAATTCTAGAAATGCTAATAGTTTGAATCTGTTTATATGTACAATAACACAGCCAGATGAGACGGGCTCGCATAACAAATACATCATGACTGAGTCCATCTCCTTTGTGTGTTTGCCTGTCAAATTAGTCTTTCTGAAAGGGGACACGAAACATTTAATTGTAATAATATGTTGTATGTGCCCTCACTAGTCTAAACACGGCATTCTGATTAATATTGTGTTTACATCCACCCGTTTTTAACCATCTCAAGGCGGCTATTTTGCCTCATGCTGTCAACTGAAAATGACATCGCAGTTGCTCAGGCCCAGGTTACAGCCAATCACGGCTCAGCTTGCGAATGTCACATGACCAAACTCATAAAACTGGTGAGCTGCGATTGGTCGAGTTTTGAGCAACTGTGATGTCATTTTCAGTTCACAGCCAGTCCCAAAATGGCCGCCCCCTGAGATGGATTTAAAAAAAAAAAAAAAAAAAAAAAGTGGATTTTGCTGCTTAATTCATATTTCACAAATGCAATATTAATTAGAATGCTGCACTTAGTCAGGGTGTATACAACATAATGCTATAAAGATATTTTTGGGGTAGGTGAAAGAGTATACAGCTAAATGTCGCTCATTTGCTCGGACAGCCGGCCCCTAAAACAGCTTCATTTCTTAAATAGGGTGAATAACGTATGATATTACAAATCCTTTGGGTTTTTTGATGAAAAGCATGCGGCAGTGCGTATATTCCGTTCTTGTTATATTAATGATGTAAAGGGTTCCAATTAGGAGTGTTCCATTTAGAGAGGCTCCCAAATGGGACCGTTAATGTGGCATCCCGTCTTTTTTTAAACACCAAAGAGGCCCTCCATAAACTGCTGTTTTTTTTATTATATAATTTTTATCCTCCACCCCTCACAAATGAATACCCTTTTAATGGGCTTTGTCATAACATAAAACTCAGGGCACATGTGTGCAGTGGAAATTTATGTATTTTAAGGGTCCCAGATATGACCCTGCAAAATTGATTTGCTCGCACCCCTGGAAAGTTTATTTAATGAAGAAAAAAAAAGGTTCCAGCACCATTTTTGTAGCTGTTTATTTGATTTGCATCACTGACATGTTAGATATCATAACAATTGCATCTAAAAGCTGCCTTACAAACACTGAATTTTCTTGTTACTCCCAAAACAACCTCATAAATTAAACAGCAGCCCGTGACTAAGTTCTCAGCATGGTAGAATCAACGTGGAGCCAACAGTGTATTTGTTAGTTCACTGACTCTCTGAAGAACTGTAATTTGTTACTGTTATCACATTTCCTGCATTTCATTTTTGCTCGGCCTCCATAATGTTTCCCACCATTTTCCTTTGATTAGATGCACATCTGACTCCCATTAAAACCTCCACAAGCACGTCCAGGGGCTGCCTCTGAGCTGGTTGGAAGTTTTTTTCCCCCCCTCCCTCCTTTTTCAAGGCCAAGTTAAGCCCTCGAAAATATCTGCCCCATGGAAAACTTGTTGCCGACCGACAAGCCATGAATAATATTTTCGCATCAACACAGTTTACTTAGTCACTCGATTCACTCCCAGTTGAACTTTATAGTATACAACATTTTTAACCCAAGTCCAGAGGCTTGAGTATGTTTTCAAATTCCTTTTTACCATACACTGGGGGTGGCGTGGCTCAGTCGTAGAGTGGTCGTCTGGCAACCCAGAGGTTGTTGGTTGATCCCGTGCCATTGTTGTCATGACTGTGTTATGTTTGGGGCAAGTGTCTGATTTGAACTGATGCAATCAGCATGTAACCAGCAGCTTGTTTCAACTGATCAGAAGCTATGTGATGTCAGAAGCTATGTAATGTCAAGAATTTTTAATCTCTTAATCTGGTCAGAAGCCAATCAGTTTTACCTGTGTGTCAGTCAGCAGCAAATCAGAGAAATCCATGTCAGTCCTGTTTTCACCACGTCTGGCCACAGCCAATCAGATCCATTTGCTGTCTATATAAGTCTGACAGAGAAGTGTGTTTTCACCGAATTATTCTTCTGTTCCTCTGCGCACCTCCTCAGCCCAAATTAGCTCCACGTCTCATGATCCTTGATATAGTCCCGTTGTTTCTGGTCTCGTTGTGAGTGCGTTCCGCGAATACGAGGATTGTTATGCGAATGAAGTGTTTTAACGTCTTATTTGTGTCTGCGTTTTTGGGATCCAATTCCAGAGCCCAACAATTGTGACCATGTCGAAGTATCCTTGAGCAATATACTGAACCCATAGCTGCTCCTGATGCTGCGTCATCAGTCGGTGAATGAGTAGTCAAATGTAAAACGCTCTGAGGGCATTCAAAGGTGGAAAACCGCTATATTTAGGAAGTACCATTTACCGTTACTTCTAGTGCCTGTCAACCTCACATAACGACAACATTTCAGTCAGAGGGAAGAAAGGCACATCATTGCTAGTTATCGTGTGTCCACGTGTTTCAAGTTTAAACACAAAGGGAAAAGCAAAGCAAACGTTTTCACACTGCAGTGGGCAGGGCTCGCCATAAGGCCACAGAAATAGTCATGGACAAAGAAAGGCCGAGTGGGCGGCTGCTTGGCAAGGACAATAGGAAGTGATTTGCCTGATCTATGGATTCCAGAGAGGAAATGACAGTGTGGAAAGCCTCGGAGGCCTTGAATCCCACAGACCGTCGGCCCGTTTGGGTTCAATCCTGAAGGAAATTATAATCCTTCTCTGCCCAGTTCTCCAAGCTGCTATTGGGGAAGATGATACAAAAATCAATAATCCACATGTTGTGCACCTTTCTCACAGTGTCTGTCAGTCTGATGCATGGGCTGTTATTACCGTAAAGTGTGGGCCGAGCAGGAATGTCCGGGTGAGGTCAGTGAGGAAAGTATGCGTGTGCCACGTACTGAACAAGCAAACCTTCTATCTCAAATATTTCCTGGACTGAAAGGTTCAATGGGCAAGTCTCTCTTAGAACCATTAAAGGAGACATGCTGTGCTTTCTTCTTCTTCTTCTTGTACAATTGATAATAGCTCACAGGTGTGTTAATAACAGGTCTCTCATATTTTTTTCTGTAAAAACACAGAAAGGATAAAGAGTTATAGTACACTTAATATCAGCTTGTAGCACTCTGGTTCAAACCACAGAGAGCTGTTTGAGCATTTATTCTTCTATAGTGCGCTCTTTGGCCTCACTAAGGGAGTTTTGTCCTCTCCAAGGTTATTATAGTTCATGAAAAGTAGCACAATAAGTGAAACTAAAATTGGAAAAACATGTTCGATACTGAAATAAAATAAAACTTAATATCATACATGAGTTTTTGGCATTCATTTTAGATGTTTTTGTTTCGGTATCGCTGTGCATACGTACAGAAAAAAGGACGTTGGAGAAAAAAAAAAGGAACAGTTGTTTGAGAATTGTAGTTTACTTTATTACACAATACTTAGTAAACATCTTTTGAATATTAGACTTGACAAATACACCATATACTAAAAAGTAGAAGCTAAAACTAAAACGAAGCACGTGCATGTAGTCTGACGTCACCATTACTCACACGAGCACGAATTTGCAATTAAGTGTCCAGTCTTAACCTTCAACTTTTAAGTAAATCCCAAGTTACTGTGGGGAAAACAAATATATAGCAATTAAGTCCAGTCATCACTTGGTTTGAGCAAGTTGTAAACCAAGACATCCAATCTTGCTAGTCACATCAAATACAGTGAGCGCAGTGATGTGGCGCAGAAACCCAGTCAAGGCTGTTTCTATTTGCTAGCAGATTTACAATCCCAGTTTTCGCATGGTAGTTTTCCCGTTTCAAGTCTAAATATTGCTATTACTATTGTCTAATTAATGTTTTACCAGCTATCACATCGGTAAGCTAAACTGTGAAGCTAACCTAGCTTAACTGCATCTGTGGGTTCTATAGTGACATATGGTCTCTTATCTTTGAATTGCAAACCTTGCATGTGTTGTCATCATCTTTTTCCATCAAAAACATAACATACAAACAACTTAGAAGTCAATTTTCCATCACAAGAATGTCCCCGATAATGTCTGTGCTAAGGATTGTGCCACCTGAATGTAGAATTTACAGCACATGGGGTAGCAAAATTACTACCGTGTTAAAGTAAACACACGTGTGTAGTGGCTTTTTAAAGATCCTGACTACCATGTGGCGTCTAACGTGCAATTAAAGTTATGTTTTATTTATTTACAAAAAAAAATATGTTGGCACAATGATCCAAGCTTGACGTCCATCTAGCATGTTTATCTTCTGAGCCTCTTACTGAAAGTCTTAAAACTTCCTTTGAGGATGGATAAAAGTGAGGAAGACCACATGGAATGTATTACTCTTCACACCCAGTTCCGTATTGACGAGCTACCACATTTTATCATCGCACATTCATGGCACTGACACATTAGCTATTTCGGGTCACGCACCCCTGCCACAACAGAACACGCGTGTTGTAATTTGAGCCTGTCACTGAAGCTTAATTGTCTGCTTTTTTTTGCCAGCAAACATAAATCAGTTGTCTTCATCCTTTAAGCGACTTTTCTTGAATTCATTGAAACAGGCTGTCAGGCCATATGACAATTAGCCAACTGAAACGCTGGATCGGGATGTAATCAACCATGAAAACAACGCTCCGGCGTACATCATTAAGTACATAGTTGTGCCTTGAGATACAAGTGACCCAACTTAAGAGTTTTTCAAGAATCTAGGCATCGTTCAGCTGATGTTTTTGCTTTGACATGCAAGTAGTGTATGGTGACAATAAATTCAACTAATTTCACAGCATCCAACAGTTTAGCAGAAAGTAAGTCATACTTTTAAAAAAAAAAAAAGACAAAGAAGAAGCTTCAAACGCTCTATTGACACTCCTGGTTAAAGTTTACTTACAAACTAAACATAAAAGAATTACCGGTACACATTGTTTTTACATTAAGTCTGTTAGCTTAATGCTACCACATAATGTGAAACAGGACTGGCTAACTACAAATATAATTGGAACGCTATAAAAAATAAAAAATAAATTCATGTGCGCCAACTTTCGACTTCTTTCCATGTGCCACACATCACCAGATTTCATTCAAATACTGGTGCAGATGTTTAGTAATCCTGCTAACAGAAAAACATTATAGCTCGCTTGCACTTGGAGGCAGCAATCATGAAAAATCGCCACTGTGAAATGATGATACAGTCAAAACATATCCAATTATTATATGGCTTATTGTTATATAAGTGCTTACATTTCACGTCAGAGTGCTCAAAATGAAATGATAACATCCGCACACACAATCAATAGTAACATATTTATAATGAATGTGGCCAACTTGCCTCGTGCTTGTTTTCCTAAGTTCCTATTTCCTGAATGTCTGGCACTTTTCTGAGGTTTGCTAAGTGTTTGCAAGGTCCAAGTAAAACAAAGAGGACCATGGACCACTACCTCAGCCCACCATCCCAGCTATCTGCTGATCTCAGCCCAGATCCTGTCCAGACAATACGCTGCCTCCCTCTGCTACACCAATCCAAACATGCACCCATTATATGGCAGCCGGGTGCGAGGCTGAGGCACCAAAAACAAAACACAAAAAAATAGAGCGAGAGTGATCGAAATAGAGGAGGTAGTGTTATCACCCCGCGCCCACCCAAATTGCATTCACAAATTCCTCAAATGCACCAGAAAGATTTACAAAGAAAATATAGCATATTCACACCGATGCACAATTTGGTCTTTAACCAACCTAACATTCTAACATGTTTTTGGAATGTGGGAAATCATCCATCCATCCATTTTCTTGACCGCTTATTCCTCACAACGGTCGCGGGGGGTGCTGGAGCCTATCTCAGCTGGCTATGGGCAGTAGGCGGGGTACACCCTGAACTGGTTGCCAGCCAATCGCATAGCACACAAGACGAATAACCATCCACATACACAAGCACACCTAGGGACAATTCGGAGCGCCCAATTAACCTGCCATGCATGTCCTTGGAATGTGGGAGGAGACCGGAGTACCCGGATAAGACCCACGCGGGCACGAGGAGAACATGCAAACTCCACCCAGGAAGGCCAGAGCCTGGACTCGAACCCGAGTCCTCAGTACTGGGAGGCGGACGTGCTAACCAGTCACCACCCTGTGGGAAATCATGCAAACTCAAATCGAATACAAACTCAATTCATAATCAACCTGAAAGCAGTACAGCGGATACACCTACCAATATTCCATTATGCCTCCTGAAGTACTGCTAAAAATGTAAAAGGTTGATAAGCAAGCAAGTAAAAACATGCAAATGAAAAGGTTATACTTTTAACTAGAAATTGTGATTTCTAAAGAAAAAAACGGAAAAAATACGGAAGGATGTGGAATGATATTGAATGGTGAAAAACGTACAATATGCTGCTGAAAAAAAATATAATAGGGAATGATATGAATTATATTGAAAAGCTATGGAATGGTGTGGAATGACACAAGAATATGGAATTATTTTGTTGAAAAATGTGCAATATGTTGGTGAGAAATGTGGAATGTTGAAAATTATTCCAAAGGAAACTAAATGAGCTCAACATTTAAAAGTTTGAATGAGAATTATGTGAATCTATTGTGTTGATTGTATCATTGGGACTGAATAGGGAATTTTTGAGTGAAAAATGTGGCAAAACTGAATTTTTGGAATGAGGAAAATAATACCACGTACGGTGTGAATTTATGAACTATGTTGAAATTGGAATGATGTGAATCGGATGATTTACGTGGAATGAAAAGCATGTCAAAAATGAGGATTGAATAATATTAATGAAGAATTGGAGTAACATTAGCTTCAGCATTCATACAATAATGAAAAACAACACACGTCGTCTTCTTCCACCAGAATCTCTTCGGTCGCTCTAATCTTTCATTGTCACCTCAGAGACGTGACTGCTGACATCGTCATCACCTCTCCACTGGGCTCAAATGGGGGGAAAAAAAACCTCAGAGGGATGGAGAACAGTCTCGAGTCTCTGCGGACGACTGCTCTGCTGATGACAGCCAGTCGGGGGCAGTGAACTCCGTCCTGCTCTGTCGCTCCCTGACGGACTCTCAAAAACCATTGAGGTCAAGTCCCAGCTGCGAATTTGAGGTCTGACAAAGCCAAGTTCTGTTTCTTTGATACACGCCACTGCGTTTTTGTTTTTTGTTTTTTTTTGTTTTTCAGTTAAGCTTTTACAGATGTGAGGCGAAAGTGGGCATGGAGCAGACCAACTTGACTGGATTCTAGGAACTTAATTTGCCTTTTAACAATAGCCTGGCGGATCTTTTGTGTCTGCTTCCCTTCACTGTGCGGCATGGCTGAGTCGCACAAACAAAACATTCAGACAGGCCAGTCGGTGCCTGGTGGGTATTTCCAAAACTGCTACGGTGCATTTTGGATGTGGGGACAGCTGAGCCTGATACTTCCTTGTTGTTTACAGGGCAGGCAGCCAAGCGTCTTATCAGTCCCGATGTTGTCTCTTTGGGTTTCTGTCCTCCTCATGCTTCCCTTGAGTATAGATGGACCAGATAAAGAATTAAATTTATTTTAGCCGGATTCTGCCCAAAATATTCTCAAGAGCAATTGCCATGATTTTGAAGTACTTGGAGCTATTCATCTTCAGTTATGTGGTCAGCAAATGAAATTGCTTTCATAATATGCTTCAGGTCATTGTCCATCTGCACTGTGAAGCACCGTTCAATGAGTTCGGAAGCATTTCGCTGAATATGAGAGGATAAAATTGCCCGAAACACTTCCGGATTCATTCTTGCTGCTTTTGTCAGCAGTCACATCAATAAATACAAAGGAAGCAGTTCCATTTGCAGCCCTATGTGCCCATTTGGCAATGGCTTACTGATGGAAATTGGAAAAACTGACAAAAATGTTCAAAAGTGATCAGTTGATTTTTATTTTAATGATTTCACAGTGATGTAATTGTAATGAAATGACCTGTTTATAAAGTGACTTGCTTGAACTAATAACATGATGTGACTTGGGAACTCATTCAAACTAAAAAACGTAAAAATATGTTTTTTAATACTTTGTTCTTCACTCCCATGAAGTATTTACAAGTATATGTTTTTAATGTTTTGTTTGTTTGTTTGTTTGTTTTTTAATGCTAGAGCATACATATACTTTGATACAGCTTCTGACATGAAGAGGTCGCTTAAAGCAATGGTAGTCGTTACAAAAACGGCCAGCAGGTGGAAACAGAGTATAAGAGATCAGCCAGAGCCTTGTTGCAACAAGCTCTTTTTGCCAGTGATTTCAACAGGTTTGTGAATAATGAAGAAACTTTGCTATATTCTAATGCTAATCGCTGAAAAATGGAAACAGATCCAAATATACTTTTTTCTGATGAAAGAAGAGATTCTAATTTTTCTTCTGGTAGGTTCCATGTTTTTATAGCAATAGAACAGAATATTCTATGGACCTTGCAAAATCAGTCAAAATCCAGTAAAACAGCCAGGAGCGAAGGGTTTTGTTTCAGTGAAAATGGCTGGGAGTGAATGAGTTAAGAAAATCTTTCTCGAGCTGTTGTACTTCATTTGGGGTTAAATGAGTCACTTTTAAAAATCATGTGTCAAGTTTACAGTAAATTGGGGTCGTACATTATTTTGTCATTGCAAAAACCTGACATTTTAACATTTTAAAATGACTTATATCCACTGTATGTATTCCTATAACAGCGTCCTTTCTGTTTCTTCCCGGTTGTCATTAATATAACTCACGGAGATGTATTATCTTTGGGCTTATCAAGGCGTAACGTGGGAGAGAGTCATCGCATCATAAATTCATGAGAAGGTGAAAACCGCGTCCTCCGCTGAATTAATACAAAAATGTCTTCAATAGAATTTACATGAGCCAAAATACACATTTCATACAATGGAGTGATTCGTTATGGAAGGTGACAGATGACCGTGTCGCGCCTTGATTTGGAGTGGACCGACCGACACAGGGTTGTGTGGGTTCAAACAAGCATTATGAAGCGTGGCAGTGTCGTCGTGTTTGGCAGAGGAGAATCGCTGCGATTGTGTTGGACATTCTCCCCGTGTCACATCCTGCCCACTTAAGGGCCGGCGGGCATTAACAGGAGGATGCTTCTCTGTTAACCTCAGCAACACCCTTTCCTCCTCCTCCTCTTCCTCCTGATCGCCGAGTGCCATCAAGTGCAGACTATGCATACTCCACTTAGGGGGGGGGGGGGGGGGGGGGGGGGGGGGGGGGGAATGGAGCCATGTGTCATTTTTTTTCATACAATTCCAGAGGGCTGAAGAAAGATTACATAAAGTGTGGGCTGCATTTCTACTCTCATAACACAAATATTCCAAGCAGACGTTGTTCCGTAAAGTGTTCCCAAAGTCTGAGAGATGTTAAAAGTTGACTAGATGATAAAAGGCCACATATTTTATAAAGACTCAAAGCTATATTTTAAAGTGTGAGACGTGCTTCCCTTCTGGGGCATCAGAACAACTTCAAGGGAGGTGCAGCAGCTTGAGAGAAATCCAGGAAGAAAAGAATTTTTACAGGGCTATTTTTTTTTTTTTAATTTCTTTGTAATGTTATAAACGTGACATGGCAGTAACAATGAACCAACAAGACTGAAAGAAACCAGAGAACTAAATACAAGCAAACTGACGAGAAAATGATGTACACCTGGACAAGGCACAAGTGACTGGAGGGAAGTTTTCTTCTGGGAGTCCTCCATCTCATAGCATATTGGAAAGGTTTCTAATCAAAACAGGCATGGACTTTTTAAGCGATTGTTAAGAAAAATGCAATGAGAAGCGCACTCATTTAAATGTGTTAATCAGATCACAAACACTATCCAACCGTGATGTTCTTTGAGTGATATATTACCATCGAACTAAATTTATAACCTGAATTAAAACAAACTTCTGGTGTTGAAATGCATATACAGGTAGCTGTTGCGATGTAATAAAGAATAATGTTCTCTCTGGCCTTTCAGAATTTGATTTTGTGTTTTTTGTATGCATTGTTTGCCTCTCCTAGAATAGACAAAAGGTCAAGAAATGTACAGCAGGCTTCCGCGTGTTATGACAGAAAATAATGGGGGTTTTCTTTTGCAAAGTTGTGCTTTACTGTTGGAGTAGAGAAAATCAATAGTCCGTGCCGGGTTGTGACGCCTCACCATTTCAGAAGATCATTTCTGAAGACTTTCCGTGTTCAGATTACACAAGATGAGTTTTTAGAAGTTTCAACAAAGAAGTCAACCAGGGCAAACAGCAGCAAAGTTTCCAAATTCCCTTGTTAATCTATATTTGCCATCAATAAAGACTTTTTTTTATTTTTTATTTTTTCTTGTCAGCAGGCATTGGATTCAGTAAATTGGCACCCAAAGGTTGAAAAACACATTCAACAATAAAATAAAAACTGACATTTTGCAACAGGAAAAACGTTTGACAAATAACATGCTGGAAGCTTCTACTGTGCTTTCTTTGCACTGCGCTGTCAGTGAAGGGCGGTGGGGGGGGGGAGTTTTGGGGGGGACATAGCAGGAATGGCAGATCATTTGCATGTTGGAATAAATCAACAACAACTTCTGACAACTTCAAAAATAATTGAGAAAAAAAAAAAAAAGCCCTTCAGGCTTTGCTGTTTCGCAATGCAGAATATCATCAGGTTTGGGGATACAAGTTATGAAACAAAAAAAATAACACCAAACTTGAGAGTGTCAGGCTACAGAGCAAAATATGTTAATTACAGGTCCAGAAAGTAAAACGCCTGCCACAGTTTGGCTTAAGCCATAAATGCTTCTACTCAAAGAGCTTGTTTGTCTAGTGAATGGATTAGCCAGCTAGCTAGTTAGCCATGGGTTAGCTCGCTCTAGCAAAAACAGGCACCCTCTGTGATAAATCAAACCT
The DNA here is from genome assembly GCF_051991245.1 of Festucalex cinctus. Classification (NCBI taxonomy): domain Eukaryota; kingdom Metazoa; phylum Chordata; class Actinopteri; order Syngnathiformes; family Syngnathidae; genus Festucalex; species Festucalex cinctus. The sequence continues at coordinate 12,295,946 of NC_135419.1, forward strand.
TCAATTTATGACAGCTAAGGCTGTTTGAAAGCTCTATATAAATAAAGCTGACTTGACTTGACTAATATGTAACAAACAATAAATACAAGAGGGCACCTGTTTTTGTTTGAGCTGGCTAACTAGCTAACAGGCTAATCCAACCACTACCACATTCCCTGAAGTGTCCGCAAAGTAGACGTTTGACCTTCAGCAGTCCCCCCTTGCCCTGGGACGACTTCTTTAAGCGCTAAAAACATCATGGTTTCAGTTTCCTGACCCACTTAAATGTGCTGTGCGGCGTACGTGTCCGCCACAGTAAGCAAGCAGCTCATCTGGCATGACAAGTTGAATTCTGATGCGGGATGTCGGAGCACCAAACTCACAATTTTAGCAACCTATTCCCGCTCATCTCTGAATTGAGGAGACCAAAATAGCAGAAAAGGGAAAGAAATATGTCGGTGAACGCTACGAAGGAGCGTATGCAAGCGAGGCGCACAAGTAGGAATTCTTTGTTTAGCTTTGCGTGAGGTCGTGTGATGATAAGCCTCAGCACGAAAATATTTATGAATTCAGTGGAAGGGGGAGGAAAACAGAGCCCTAATAACAAATCACGCTGTTCCTTTTGGCAGCCAGATTCCTCCGAAAATGTTGAGCAAGCCTGACACCAGAGACACGAGTTAGTGCTGTATGTATGAGGCTTCCGCCCACGTGTTGACTCCTCATACGCTGACCTCGATTGCGATAAGAACAACACAGTGGAACCTCTGAGATTACAATGCATCTCATTTCAGGATGTTGGTTCAACTCTCATTTGTTTGGATTTTCAATTTGCTTTTCTCCATGTGAAAAATAAAAACTAGCAAGTGGAAGCATATAAAACTTTCTGATTTCTGAGAGTTTTGGGGTTAAGAAGTTGTGTTTCTGTAAAACACTGTGACAGCTAAGGCTGTTTGAAAGCGCTATATAAATAAAGATGACTTAATTGACATGACTTGACTTGACTTAAGAAAAGCACTCAGAATCAGATAACATCAGATTGGAAACACTGTAAGTAACGTATATAGGCATGAACCAATATTATATATTAGATTAGATGGTATGATAACTGTGAGCAAAAAATACCGTGGTATCACTGTATTAAAATTATAGCTCTAAAATGACCTTTAAAAAAAGTTATCAGCAAAATATCGAGTATTTATTTAGTACAAAAGAAACAGGTACCATGTTAATTCTAAATAAATAAATATTAACATTGTTCTTCTGTTTTTATTCTTCAGTGTCACATCACTGGTGAGCTATTTTTAGAACAGACTCCCGGGTTACTCATGTTGTCCTTGGGGCTAACTATTACCTGCTGGCACCGTTTTTTTTTTTTTTTTTTTTTTTTTTTATGCGCATTAGTCAACAGAGCAAAAATCCATCTGTGTTCGCACAGTGTCCCTCTTACGTGCCTAACTGCTCACCCCTGAGCTGAGAAGGGGGGAGGGGGGGGGGCAATTAACTTTAAACCGTCAAACCTGGCCCTTTCCTAGTATATAGTAATACATGGTTGAAAAGTGCATGGGCGATTGGCTCTCCTTTCCCACATGTTAGGGCATTACAGCATACTGTAAAAACCTGTTAAAAAATTAATTGGAATTGGGCACTTAGATTAGCAATTTAAAAAAATCAGCATATGTTATCTACTTTAAACATTAATATCGTATATTTACACTTGGTAGATTAGAGTTTGTACCGTGCCTTTCTCCCAAACAAATAATAAATGAAATAATAGTCATGTCAAAAAGTAAAAAAAAATAAAATAAATAATGACACAAATATAGATAAACCCACACCAAAGCAAGCATAACCTTCTTAACAGAGGTAATAAAACTCCAAATGTATCGCAAAAAAAGATGAATATAACACCATAAGAGTCGCCGTGGCCCCTCTTTCATCATTAACATAACACTTTGTGTTCGGAATGTGTTTCTTTTGCCGCAGGTCAAAAAAATGTCAAGTGCTCAGAGGTCAAACTCATCCATTCTTCCAACTACGGCGTCGCTCGCCTCTGCGTGCGCTTCTGTTGCCCGTGCGTGCGCGCGCCCTCGTCGGCCTTTGAGTCGGATTGAGCCTGCTGAAAATCGTTACGTGTTATTCAAAAGATTGTTCACAGGCACGGGCGAGAAGACATTCGCTTTGTGAAGGACTGTTGCTGATTGTCCCCTCGGTTGCGCCGGAAAAGGAGTGACAGAAAAATTGCTTCCAGGCTGAGATATTTCTCCTTTCTTCTTCTGTTTTTTAGCTTTGCTACTTCTCGTCAGTCGGCTGGACTGCTTCCACTGCGCTGTTGATGGTAAATCAGATGTTAGTTTCAACAGCAAAAGAATAAGTCAGTGGTTTATGTAATGGGAATGGTACACTCTAAAAAGAGAATTCTCTTGTATTCACTTGAATTAAGTTAATCTAAACTTAATACCAAGTTAATACTTTTAATAAAATTGCTTCAATTGGGGGCGGCACGGTAGTCGAGTGGTTAGCACGTCCGCTTCCCAGTTCTGAGGTCTCCGGTTCGAGTCCAGGCTCGGACACTCCTGGGTGGAGTTTGCATGTTCTCCCCGTGCCCGCGTGGGTCTTCTCCGGGTACTCCGGTCTCCTCCCACATTCCAAAGACATGCATGGCAGGTTAATTGGGCGCTCCGAATTGTCCCTAGGTGTGCGTGTGAGTGTGTATGGTTGTTCGTCTCTGTGTGCCCTGCGATTGGCTGGCAACCAGTCCAGGGTGTCCCCCGCCTACTGCCCAGAGCCAGCTGAGATAGGCGCCAGCAGCCCCCGCGACCCTTGTGAGGAATAAGCGGTCAAGAAAATGGATGGATGGATGGATGCTTCAATTGGTTAAACATGATTGAATTAAGTTAATCCAAAGTGAATACATTAAGTCAGTGGTGTCAAACATACGGCCCGCGGGCCGGATCAGGCCCGCAAATGGGTTTAATCCGGCCCGCGAGATGATTTGGGTAAAGTAAAAAAAATATTAAAAAAAACTTAAAAATTTGTAATGTCCGACTAATTAATCAGCCAGCCACAATCAAAACATATAACTTTGTAATTTCACAAGCAGTCCTCAGATGACCAATGCAACTTGTCCAGGGAATCGTCGTCCGGGATGTCATTATTTTACACACAACTTTAACTACAGTTTGTTTAATTATTATTATTATTTTTTGTAATCATACACCAACATAAATGTGTTAAATACGACACAAATTCAATTACTGGTAACACAAATAGACATGACAAGGATAAACGTCCTTATAACATCATTAACTGCGCCATGCAATGCATTCTGGGAACAATATATATGCAAAACAGGTCTATTTCACACGTCCAGAATATATACCGGCAAAGTGTTGCTGTGTTCTATTTGCATTTGTGTTATTTTTCGGAACAATATGATTACAATTGAGCTCCGTAATTTAGGTCTGGTCCACGAAAATCTGCGTATAAATGACAGCAATTGTTTTTAAGTTATATACCGTTATTTTTCCGATGCGGCCCACTTGATAATATATTTTCCTCCATGCGGCCCCTAAGCTAACGTGAGTTTGACACCCCTGCATTAAGTTTAACTAATTATGCGTTCATTAACCTTAATGTATTTGAATTATGTTAATCTAAAATTAATACAAAGTGAATATATAAAGTATAATTAACTCATAATTAATTCAATTCAAAGAAATACTTGACTCAATGAACAATTTTCAGCAGTAAAAAGTTAATATTTTGTCTATAATTGATGTGATAACTTCATAATTTTTCATGTACAATTAGTACCTTTAAAAAGTAATTTTTCTACTTGCCTGTTGACTGATGATAATCACCTGTGCTGAGGAAGTAGGTAACGACCAATCATGGCTCAGTTTACTGACCAAACCCAGAAAACAGGCGAGCCATGATTGGCCGTTACCTACTTCTTCAGCACAGGTGATGTCATCATCAGTCGACAGCAAGTAAAAAAATAATGAAGTTATCAAATTCATTCTGGACAAAATATTAACTTTTCGAGTCAAGTATCCCTTTGATATATTCACTTTGGATTAAGTTAATTCAGTCGTGTGTGACCAACTGAAGCAATTTTATTAAGTTGGTCAACAATTTGTAATCAATTCAATTTGTAATCTTAAATTGGTTCAACAATTCTCCTTTTAGAGTGTAGTACGTCACATTTAAAGGGAATAAATTGAGCCGCTTTAGCAATGTTCATCGTCTGCTTTGGGAGTTTGGAAGAGCTGTCGCCTTTACTGCGAAAATACCAACATCAGGTCTAACCCGTCACGCGTTACACAGGATTTATGACAATCACGATAAAAGAGCCCTTGTTGTTTCCAGTGTTGACGACATTTTTGTCTATTTTATTTATTTATTTACTTACTTATAATTATTAGTACCGGTAGTAGTATTTTTTGTATTATATATTGTAGAAAATGTTGCCGAAACCTTTTATTACGCGTTTCTCTCATTAGCGCCCTCATTCTATCAATACCTCAAAAATCTCCAATAAAAAATAAAAACGTGTGTAACTGTTGTGGGGAAATTCTCCCCCACTGGATTGGCACCAAGATTATCTTTCCAACATAAGCAGGAAACCAAATCTATGAGCCACATCAACAGGAAATTAAAAGGAACGGTCGGTGTATACAAACTCGAAGGAAACTGCCGCCATTCCAAGTCCTTTGGGCAGCAAACATCAACAGTGACACAACTTGTGTGATATTTGAGGACATCCTGACGGCCAAACACGCTCGCGGCGTGTCCAAGTGTGTGGATAAACAGTGACGCAAGCACTCAAACAACAGTGGCAGTCTCTCAGTAAATAAAAGCTACAGTGTTCCCTCGTTTATCGTGGGTGTAACGTTCCAAAAACTACCCGCGATAAAAATATACATATATATATATATATATATATATACTGTTAATTATATGTTTTTTTCGTTTTGGTATAATTTTTACTTTATTATAAATCCTTTTTCATTCATCATATATGTTCTTTTTCGTTTATATTCATTTTTTCCATTAAAAGTATGTTTTTTTTATTTACTTATTACACTACAATGCACAGTGTATATATATATACTGTATATATATATATATATATATATATACATATATATATATATATATATATATATATATATATATATATATATATATATATATATATTCATTTATTATATGTTTTGTCATTTTTTATTTGATTTTTACTTTATTATAAATCCTTTTTCATTCATCATATGTTCTTTTTTTCATTTACATTCATTTTTTCCATTTAAAGTATGTTTTTTTATTTACTTATTACAGTACAGTATATATTTTTTTTCATTTATTCTTTATGTTTTGTTGTTTTGATTTAATTTTGACTTCAGTATAAATCTTTATTATAAATAAAAGTACCGGTATGGTTTATTTTATTTTATTTATTTTTTTGGTGCTTATTACACTATACAGCACAGTATTTATTTTTATTTTTTATTTTTTTTTTATTGTATGTTTTTTCATTTTGGTATGATTTTTAGTTTATTATGAATGCTTTTTCATTCATCATTTACAGTCATTTTTCCCATTAAAAGTACGTTTTTTTTTTTCAAATTATTATTTACTTATTACACTCTCGAGCACAGTATATATATATATTTTTTTTTCATTTATTATATATATGTTTTTTCATTTTGGAATGATTTTTAGTTTATTAGAAATGCTTTTTCATTCATCATTTATGGGTTGTTGTTTTTTCATTTACAGTCATTTTTTTCCCCACTAAAAGTATGTTTTTGTTTTTTGTTTTTTTTGTTTTTTTGTTTTTTAAATTTACTTCTTATATAGCACAGTATATCTTTTCTATCTCCGGAATGCAATGTTGTGGAGCGACGGGACAGACACCGTTGGAACGGTCTCGTCGAGACTAATCCGCATATGGCCATCTGTCCCCGATTGGATGTAGGGTTCGAGAGAAACGGACGTGCAAAAAACAAAAAAAAATAAACAAACCAAAAATCACGCTGTAAAAAATTTGAGAAACAGCGAGGCCGAGATAGATGAAACCGCGATAAACGAGGGAATACTGTATTTCTATTTGTTTCAAAGGGGAAAAGGAACGACACGTGATACAATCTTTGTATTTTCCACTCGAGTTGTTCATACGTTCCATTCTCGTCATCAGCATCGCAGTGATGGCACAAAATCTCCTCTTCTTAAATTCCTTGAAGGTGACTGAACTCTGTAACGTGTGTCAGCGTCAATTCCCACCGGAAGCTTCTCAGTAAGGGAGCCCCGACACATTTTTTTACACACCATGTGCTCATTAATTCCACAGATACGTTTTTAAATCATTGCATCACTCCATCTGCGGCTGCTGCGGGTACAAGATGAATCATTATGCAAATAAAAGAAATGAAACCTCACATTCCAGATGAGACGGGGGACACGCATTGAATCTCTTAGTCTGGCTGACACGTGAGGAAAATCAATGTAGTACAATATGAAGATATATGATGAAAAGAATTGAATGTGTGTTAGATGACTATTTCTGATTATGTGGTCAGGAAATGATTTCAGATGGCAAAAATAAAATTGTGTGCAGCCATTTTGTCATTCTACCACCCCAAATTGATGTCAAAGTGCATTGGCTCACCTGTTTACTGGGTTTGATCATGTGACACCCACAATGCGAGCCCGAAGGCACTTTGACGACCATTTCTGGCAACATCAAAGGGTGGTAGAAAGTCAAAATGGCTGCCCCCTTTGATTAATGAAAAGGGGTGGCTTAATTTGTTTTATTCTTATTTCACCAATATTAATCGGGATGTTTAGACTACATTAGTGGATGAACGTTGCACATTGTATTGAAAAGAAAACTTTTGACTTGACTTACATTTTAAGTAGATAAGTAAAATCACCTCTTTCTGTGCTCGCTGCATGCATGCATGCATGCATGAATCTTTTCTATAAATGTCAGGGGAACTCGAGTTTCACTCTGCATGCTGATACAAATAAATACGTGTCATTTGTGTTCCAGCGCCGAATGCCTTCCGACTCAAATTATATGTCAGGGCGCAGACAGCCAAAGCCTTCTGGGAAGTTCAAGCTGAGGTGTGAGTGACTCAATACATGCTGCGCATAGTGAAAATGACCTCTAATTACAGGGCAAAATCGCTGACAGAGCGTAAATAAAACCTTCATTTTGCACCAATATATTGTTTTGGTGTAGACAACCACGCATAATAAACAAATCAACAACTCATCCTATAGTAGGCTACGGGTTTCACTAAGAAGTTGTATAGCAATAATAATAAATAAACTATATACAGTATACTAGGGGTGTCAAAATTAGTGCATTAATTTTGAGTTAATTTTTTTAACTTAATTTCCTGACGTGCGATTAATTACTTGGAAAGCCTGTACTGGGGGAATTCCAGTTGCAACGCAGCAGACGTGTCCACATCAAAATTTAGCAGTAATAATTTTAATAATAATGCATATATTTGTGGAGACTGGGGTCAAGTTGTTATACAATTTTAAAAATGTGCAGAATTCATAAACGTTGCTTCATGTTAAGATTAGATAGCTCTTAATTAAAGGTGGGGTCTTCCGTTTTCACTCAGGAAAATGCACTACATAAATACAGGATGGATAGCCATGAACTTCTCAATCTACACCTCTGGGCTTCTGTTAATGTGTGGTGGTGATTTTTTCCTAAGCAACCCCCGCCCCACCTCACCAGCCTGTATGTTGCCATTTTGTGTTTGTTTTGTCAATAGCGGGATGTTCCTGTGTTTCTGTGGACAGACAGTTGTTTATCCCTCCAGCCAATCGCAGAACAGGGGGTGACGGGGGGCGTGTCACTCACTGTCTGCAGACGGGGACGGACAAATTTGTCAGCTGCATGACGTCACTTCCGCAGCAACTTGACAGAACGCACGGATTTTTATTTTTTTTCACTCACTCACTCACTCACTCACTCACTCACTCACTCACTCACTCACTCACTCACTCACTCACTCACTCACTCACTCACTCACTCACACAAGCTTCTTGTGGGGTTGGGGGTAGGAAAAAATCACCACCACACATTAACAGAAGCCAGGAGGTGTAGATTGAGCAGGAGTTCCTGGGTATACATCCTGTATTTATATAGTGAATTTTCCTGAGTGAAAACGGAAGACCCCGCCTTTAATATGAAAAGAAAAACGCACTGAGCTGTCATTGTCTTACGAATGCAATTATGCCATCTAGTGGCAGATAAATGACCTCAATACAAATCAATATCACGCTCGTTTTTTCCATGCACTACATATTTTAATTTTAACTCAATTATATGAATTCTTATTAAATTACAGTCAATGGCAAAAAAGTGCAAACATGTTTCTATTAGTTTAAGAGTTTTTTTTTTCCAGTTTTATGTTAAGATTATGAAAACTTTCATTGTACATTTAGAACTAGTGCTGTCACTGTCAAATATTTTTGGAATAAATTAATCTATCGTCTTCTTTCATGAAGGACTACAGAAATCAGTGAAAATTAAAAAAGAATAATAGTTGATATGCTAAAATCAGATGATTTGGACAATTCTAAATTTTAAAAAAATAACTCCAGACAATTACAATTGACAGCCCTATTTAGAACAGATCTAAAATTTGCGATTAATTGTGAGTTAACTCTTGAAGTAATGCGATTAATTAGGATTTAAAAAAAATATATATATATATATATATATTGCCTGAGACCCCTAATATATACATATACAGTATAAATATTAGTGTCTACGCTCACCAAATCCATTTTTGCATATTTATTTACATTTAACCACACAATCATTTCGAATGGGTGGCTAACCAATCACTTTGCATTCCTTCTGAGCCAAGAAGATGATTGCACAAAGGCAGAATTTCCTCCCCGCCGGTGACTCCAGTGAGACTCCAATTCGAGGCGGCGACCTCGTCTCATGGGCGCTGACACACGTAATTGGCCCGACGATCAAATTGAGCAAATAACAAACGAAAGCCCTCAGCGAGTGCGCCGTCGGTGTCTTGCAGTCGGTGGGAGGCGGGCCGGCGCTCGCCGGGGTTGTGATCTTTTTACGACGACTGTGAGTCCAAAGTCAACATTCCAAAACGAGCTCCAGCCTCGGGAATGCTTTGCGAGGGTGAAAGTGAGAGGAAACGGAGGAAAGTGAGCACACGAGAGGTGCTTTGGAAGGCCTTGCCCACACGTCGTCGTTAATAATGAACCCTAATGAAGCAAATGATGGTCTGCTGAGCAGAAATGGAGGTGGTGATTAATCAGAGCTTGGCACGCTTGCTCATTTCTTACTTCTGCTTCTTCTGCTTCTTTTTTATTTTTTAAATCCACCTGACACATTCAATGCATACACACCTTCATCCATATGTATGCTAATATGTACAATTGATTGGCGAAAAAAAAGAAAAAAAAAAGAAATAAAGATCCAATCTTTTAATCAGATGAAGAAAAGGCCTCTCTTGGGCTGTTTTTTTTTTTTCCAACCGGTGTCACTCTTTTCCTGCGGTTAGCTTCCTGGCAGTGTAAACCATGATGTCATTGTGGAAAGGTCTCACTCGTGATCCAGTGAGGAATTTTACATCTGGCCGAGGTTGGCTCCTTCCCTATTACTAAATAAAGCCGAAAGAGAGCAGCGGGGAAAATGAGAAGCGAAACGTAATAAACATATTCCCGAGTAATATCGCAGCTGTGATATTCATTACTAATCCCCGTCAAATGTACGCAGAGCGTTTTACTGTGCTGTTTATACTCAAGTGCCAACATAAAGAAAACAGGTTGAGTGTGAAGTACATCCTTGTGTTAGTGCTGGAGAGTATTATGTAGATCAGAGGATTACAAAATTCTTCTTCCAGGTTGACTTTTAGGGACCATTTTAAAAAGCTGTTTTCAAAGTGTACCAGAGAGAATATATTAGCAGTATGCACAGCAGTGTATTATTTTGGTGTCCAAACCAACTCTGATATGATCAGAAATTCTCTGACTTGAATTTCCCCATGTGCCATGCAGAGAGTTTTTACATTGTTGTTAACGTGAGGTTATTTGAGGCTATATATATCGAGAGGCATGGAACAAACTTGACTAGACGAGAAACAACGGGAGTTGCACAGAGGAACAGAGGTAATAATCCGACAAAAACACACACTTCTCAGACCGGCCTATATAGACAACGAATCGATCTGATTGGCTGTGGCTAGACATGTGAGTAACAGGACTGACATGGTATTATCTGATTGGCTGTTTACCAGATAAAGAGATTAAAGATTCCTGACATCACATAGCTTAAGACGAGTTGAAACTAGATGCTGGTTACATGAGTTCAAAACAGACACTTGACCTCACGGTCATGACCCAAACATAACCCTTACATGACCATAGTCACGACAGTAAAAATAACCCTTGCATGACCCTAGTCATGACATATTTTTAGTAGGGCTATACAGTAAATGTGGAATAGGAATGAAACAATATGGGAATATGGGAAATGTTGGGTTGATTGTGATATACAGTAACTCCTCCTCGCCCCCATTTCACAACAAATGAAGTCTGCAATATAGATATATTATTAAAATATATTTGAACACTCCCTAGGCATGTTTTTGTAATAGTATTTATAGTATGTTTTTAAAGGTAGTAATACAAAAAATAAATAATACATTGACAGCACTTGACGGACAGCACACAATATTATACAAACAATGTAACATGTAGATCCATTTTAGTGTTTACAGTAAACAAATCCCATCCCCCCCAAATTAACAATCAAATTCAACTTATCATCACACACTATAAATCAATCATCATGCCCAAAGTTGTACAATATAAAATAACCCTCCTCCTGACCCACAAGCTAGTAAACAAATTTAACTTATCTCTCAATATACATCAATAATCATGTGCAAAGATGCATCTTATAAAAGATGTCACCATCTTTAATTTTAAAAAGCAGTATTACAGAGGATGGTATTCAATATTTCAACAAAAACTAAACTGATAATTTCATGAAATTCTTTCAAATTTACATCATCTCAAAATAAATTATGTGCCGCCATTTAGCGTTCACGAGTGGAATTACACCCCAGACAGTCACAATTACGTTTTCGGAGCTCAAAAGTGTAGCAAGAACATTCCCAACAGGAATAGCTATGATACAACATTGAAGTGCTTCATTTATTTATAGTCACAAGAGTGGCTCATTTCCAATAAATGTTGATCTCAACTGAATTATGGCCACGGCTATGTATATCTTAGCATTCTAAAGTGTGTCCATCTGTTCTCAATACAATGCGGCATCCCACTCACGAGGAAACAACCGGTGCAGGTTTAGAAGAGCACTCGAATTCAGTTAGTGACTTTTAATGGGCGTCTAGGCCGTTTCTGTGGCACCGATTCACTCAGTGACGATTTTATTACCTCATTTTCAGGGGCGCTGCATAGCCGCACTTCTAAGCTGTTTATGTCTACTGAAGATAAAAGAAAATCATTGCTTTATTACCCAGATGGAGAGGGTCTGTTTACAGAGCAGACCCGCATCGAATAACTGAACTGCCTTATAGTCTATAAGCTGTCCCGTGTGTAAAATAGCATTTCCCATCTAACCCCAAGCGCTGGCGACGATATTTCATCTCCAGATAACGTTTCGTCTTGCTTGGCTTCTGGTTAACATTGCAGCGCAGATGTGTGGTGTCTTCTAACTGCAATGGAGGAACATCATGAGCACTATTCATGCAGATCTGCTGGAGCACAGTGGATGAAGAGTAAAGTGCCCTCTGATGACTGCCGAGCCAGTTTGCCTTGAAATATGATGGCGTAAAAGATGGCCTGTAGCGGCATCTTGTGGTAAGACAAGGTATAAACACAATAACAGCTTCAAGAATCCATACAGTACACTACATGATTAATTTCCTTTGTTAAGTTTCCTGTTTTTCTGTACTATACACAATTGCAATAAACATTTTATTGACAATATGTTCTTTGCAGCCCCAACTAGTCTAAACACGGTTGAATTAAAAAGTGGAATATGAAACAAGCAACAAAATCCACCAATTTGTATCCATATCGGTTGGGGGTGGCGGCCATTTTGCGACTTTTCATCGATTGAAAATGACATCACAATTGCTCGGGTCAGGTAACGACCAATCACGGCTCAGTTTGTGAATGTCACATGACTAAACTTAGAAAACATGTGAGTGATAAATTATTTTTTCTTCATTTCCCTCATTTATTATCGTCATTATGATTATCATAATCAATTATTTGGTGGCGTAGGGTGTGTAAAGAGGACCCCTCCACCATCGCCACCATTGCTCTACATTTTTTTAATGCTTTATTAACGGAGAACAGTACACGACAGCCAGGGGAGACAAACGGGAAAAGAATATTGTCCCACAAAAATATATTTTAAAGCTCGCACAAATACAAAATTCTATTTGCTTTCTTATTTTTAGAGTGTCCAATAGTTTTTATATATTGACTAGGTCAGTGGTTTGACTTCATTTTCCAACGTGAAGAAATTAGGGCTCGGATTAATGCTTCTTCTACTTCATGTTTTTCAGCATTGTGGATGGGTTTGTGGCACCATGCTGCCTCTCACAGGTCAATCCTGGTACTACAATTCCTCAGCATATGTAGGGTCTTATCGTATTTTAGATTTTTAAAGTTAAAGTTTACTGTCCATACCCCAGTATAGGCAATCTTTTTAAAATGTGAAAAGTCTTGTGCATATGTGCAGTTTGGCTAATAGACATTGGATAACAATAACTTATGTGTGATTTTAAAATAAATGCTGATACAACCCTGGAAACTATGTAACTTGAAATATAAATAAGAAATACAGTAAACGTATATGTGGCATCATGTGTTTCTTCTCCCAACAGTGACAGGATTTCTGCCCTAAACAGTTCAATTTATACACATTATAGTGTTGCTTTTTTTTTCTTCTTCTTTTTTTAACTTTACGAATTCCAACTCAATTCATGATTCAATACACAAAACTAGCAGTTTGTTGCAGGATATTTTATTAGGCAACACAGAAGATTACTTACTTATTTTTACTCTTCATTTTACCAAGGCTACAAATTGGAAGTGATAGCAGCTTACAACACTAAGACGGCAAATGAAAAAACAAGTCGTACTGTCAAGTACAGAGCTTGTTGTAGTGTAAACAGTTCTCTATTTGCCCAAGAACAAAGCAGAGTACAGCAGCGTGTGTGCAATGACAGTTGTAATATTTATTATAGATGATCCATGCGGGTTAGTGCGTCGCTATCGTCTGAGGAAGCTATAGTGTGAGCGGTGTTATGGATTGTTCTGATTCAATCTCTTCTGCTCATTTTTATGGGGCCAACTTGCAAGTAAATTCCTTGCTGCTGTTTTATGCATTTCATCATAATCGCTTCAGGACAAATGGTTGACTTGAACAAGATACAAAATATATACTTGAAGGGGAGGGAGGTGGGGAAAATAACTTTACAGTCTCCTATTATATCGATATTTTATAGTACAGTACTTGTGAAGTCAAGTTGAATATGATGCGCTTGTCGGTTTGTACTCCTCTAGTAATGTAAGCTGATAATGCAACAGACCAAAACATCAAAATAAACGTGACCAAAAATTGCCCGCCAATTTGCAACCCTCAACATTTTGCTCATGTTGGATGTTTGTTCATATGATTAATCCGAATAAGAAATAGTTTCAATCGGTACGTTTGTGTGCATTCACGGGACGATCGGCCCCAGCCTCAGCTCGACGTGGTGCGTCAGCCAAATGGTCTCGGCGGCGGCATCCGTGGCGCCCTCCTCGCTGGGCCTGACGGGAGCGGTGAGGTTGCGGAAGTCGTGCCTGATCTTAAACGAAACGGCGACATCGGCGTCCTCCTCTTTGCGGGGGATCACTTTGATGAAGAAACCAATCTTGTTGGATTTCCTGAAGGCGACGACGCTGGGGAGGAGAGCAGACGAGGTGAAGAGTTGGGCCGCAGTTGGAATTCTCTCTCGAGTGTGAGAAACTTACTCGGGGTCATCCTGGAAGTCCTGAGGTTCAGCCAATTCATCATACTCAGCGGCGGCATCCTTCCCTGCCAACACCAGCTCCTTGCGGGGCACGATGACCTTCAAGACAAACAGCAGCCAAACGTTCAATCCTCGCCTCTTTGCGCGAGGTCACCCGGGAGCCTCGTCTTTATCCTCTCCCCCCTGATTCCATTTTACAACTGCTTCAAAGCAAAGGAAATTAGATTTAGGGAGGTCACGGTGTTAGGGATGAAATGGAAAATGGATCTGGATCGTACGCATAATATTGCTGAAAATCCTCTAACTTTGCATCGCCCTCATGATTCATTACAAGGAAGCTTTGGGAGCAGAAACAGCAGACCTGGGATGTGCGTATTCAGCTCACGACTGCCAAACTGTTTTGTTGCTTTCGACAAAAGAGCAAAAATAACCGCCATCGACCTATTTTCAGCCACGTGATTAATTCTGCATCTTTCATTTGAATTTTTGCTAACACTTAAATTTGAAACGACATGACAGAGGTAAGAAAAATATCTTCCAGAAGTTACTGTGAAATTGACTTTCGAAGCATAAAATACTCCACCAGCGTCCAAGTACTTTCATCCTGCATTAGTGAGTATTTTTGGTATCATGCCACTGGCAGGAAGTCTATCCAACAGCCATTTTGTAAATAAGGGACTTTGATGTTGTACGTTTGATTTCATCTGCCCGTCATTTGCGATCAAAAGGCATTTTATGCTTATATTAAATTAATTGTTAACCTTCCTTTTATACTTGTGTGACAGCTAATAAAATAATAAAATAATTTATTTAGTTTTTTTTTTTTAGGATTATTATTTTGTAATTGTGGAGTGTAATAATTGAAATTGTAATTGAATTTGGATTAATTGTACAGCCAGACCTACCATGAGATATGTGCCTTGGCTCACTGATTTAGACTCTTTAATGAACTTCAACGTATGTTTTTAGAATGTAAGAGGCCCTGTTCTAAAAGTTTGGGAGTTTTCATTAAAGAGCTAGTTTTTATTTCATTAGGACTTTTTTTTTTTTTTTTAAATTAAGTTAGTTTTAAATTTATTTAAATTTAATTAATTTTTTTAATTAAATTATTTTTAGAGACAGGTTTGCTGTTTATTTTTAAAATCTTAGTTTTAGTTTAGTTTTATTCATTTATTTATTTTTGAATAAATGTAGTAAATGTGGAGTGCAAGATTTAAAATTTGTTTCAGTTCATTTGTGTTTTTAAAAAGTGGTTTCATTTTTATTTTCCTTGGTTAACAAAAATGTTTTTTGTTTTTCTCCAATCTCCTTGGTAGGTGGAGGCTGACGTACCTGGAGCAAACCCCACCCAGGAAGGCCAAAGCTGAGATTCGAACTTCAGAAATGTGAGGCAGATGTGTTCACTTTTATCCCACCATACTGCCCACAATGAATAACTGCAAACTGCAATCTGAGAGTTCCTGACTCGATGACTGATGTTGCTGTTTCGCCTCCCAGCATAAATGCGCAAAATGAACATTTTCCCCCATTGAGTCATGAGCAAACTACAAGACTGCACGGGTCAGCAACATCATGTCACACCTAGAGGTGAGCCAAGTCCCCCACCCACCCCTCCTCACCCTTTATTTTTGGAAGAGCTGGTCAACGTACGCAACGGAGCACGAGGCCCTCCAGGTGTTTGAATATCAAATGAAGCAGAAAGACAACTGCACACTCGCTTTGGCCGCAATGCGTCGAGAAATGGGTCAAGCTCTTGTTTTGGCCAGGAGCTCTGACTTATCTAGTCACAGCCCCGTGACTTCATCATTAAAAAGAGGCCAAGGCAAACGGGCTGTCGCGGCGGGCCCTCGGAGCGGCCCCTGGCAACGTGCGGCTCAGCGGAGCGTCCCCGGATGGAATCACAACGCTGGTCGTCGTGCGTGTGACAGCTGACAAATGGAGCTCAAACTGGATCCGACTCCCCTGTGAGGTGAATACTGCCAAATCCAGATGGCCGAGGTAATATGGCTGACGGCGCTGGCCACTTTGCTCAAATTCAAACAATGGTAGAAACGTGTTTTCTTTTTCAAATACGTTGAATACAAAATGGCTGTCCAACAATTTCCAAGTGTCCTGAACAGAAGAAATAGTTGAGCACTGTTTGTGCTCCTCTTCACTCTGACAACTCCTCCTTGCATGCCTGCATGTGTGTGATCTGCTTCTGTTTATAGCAGACGAACTGGAATTTCCCCTTGACAGATTCTAATCAGCATAACTGGGGAGAAAAATCATGTCAGATTGTTTATATTCGAGTCTTTCAATTTCTTCGGTTAAAAATAAAACTTTTTTTTTTTCCCCTCCATTACAGAGTTAAAAACTCACTTTACTGTTTTGTTGTACTTTTTTTTTTTTTTGGCAAGCCTTGAATCAAACTTTTTAATGGTGCTGAACAAGAAAAGTTATCCAATTACATTTTTTTTTCTTCAGTATTGCGGTTTAATATGTGATTTCTTTATTTTTTCCCCAAAGTCCTCTTTTCATGTTTATTTTTTTTTAAACAAACACAAGCAATAAATTAATCAGTGTTGCAGAAAAGTATATCAGATTTACTATACATAGGCCTGTCTATTATGAATAAATATTAATCATGATTAATTTGGTAATACAGTAATTGCAATCACAATTAGGTTTATCATTTGTTTTTTGGCGCAAAACAAAAAAATGTTTAAATGTAAAAATATATTAAGACAAATAAATTTTGTTGAAACACTACAATTAAGCAAGTTTCTTTTGGACTGAACAAATTTTTTATTAAATTAGTTATTTTAAAAAGTGTAAATATATACATTTAAACAACTCAAAATTAGTATTAATAATCTTTTATTTTTGTTTACTATTATGCCAATTTTGTAATTTTGGCGAGTAATAAATGAATTGAAATTGTAACTGAATTTTGATTAATTGCACAGCCCTAATTAAACATAAATGTTATTATTTATTTATCTACTTCAAGTAGTAGTTTAACTTAATAAACCCTGAGTTGCAGTCTTTAAATCAATCACGACAGCAACTTCACAAAATTCTACCAAACAAGTTTGGCATTAACGTAAATTATTAAATCATAAACCACACTACAACAATAACACACAAAAAAAATCTGTGGCTTTATCACGTCAACTTTTTATGTTTCATAAAACAATGATAAGAAAATGGGGACTGCACTTAAGCACTGAACTAATCAAAACAATATAAAAATGAAATAAGCCAACAAGAAATTTGAAAATTGCATTCTATAACATTGCAAGGTCGACTTGCAATTGATCAATTCTTCAGCCCCAATTTGCACTCACATCGTCTTGTGTTTTTCTTTCTGGACAGTTAAAAAGTGGTCACTATTTTCCACCATGGGCGCTAAATGTCTCCTCTACTGCCCTGGAGGACAAATATCTGCCATTTTCCTCGCCAATGTGCCACTATTATCAAAAGGTAAGTGTATATTTTGTGCATCAATGCCACAGAGGGACCAGGAATTGCGGTTATATTTAATTTCAATGCCGTTACCTGAAAACAACACTCATGTATTTTAAACAAAGCACACAGTTGAGATGGGAAATCCCTGAATACAATTTCCAAGACCGACAAACGTTTGAACTAGCCTGGCAACTACGATCCCAAAGCGTCAATAAAAGCCAAATCACTATTTTTCTTCCTTGCATTTGCTCACTTGGTAAAAGTATCGCTTCCACTGCGGCATTTTCCAAAAGTGCTGCTGACTGCTGATGTTAGCGTGAGTAATTCACTTGTGCCGCAGGATAAATGAGGCAACTTAACAGAAACATGCATGTGGCTGTTGTATTTTTGTGTTGTTCTTGTCTTAATTAAAGCTTGACCCTAAATCATGTGCTGCACTACAATAAGAGGGAGCCCTTTTGCCATATGTGCAGGAAATCATAACATCAAAATAAACTGTAGCTATTTAACTCTTTGACCGCCAAAAAGATTTAATAACGATTAGTAAAATCACGAGGTATGCCACCATAAATGTTAAATGACGTCATCTACGTTTTGTTTTTTTTGTTTTTAATCAATGGTCAGGTCAATAAAAAAAGCTTGTTTTCTCCTTATTTTTCTATTTTTACTTTATTGTCACCAAAGTTATTTTAGTTGCCTAAAACTAACAAAAAAAAAGTCAAACTAAAATTCAAAAAACAATTTAATTAACAAAATAAAATACGGAAATGCTTTTTAAAAAACGAAAACCAACTGAAACTTCATTTTATGTTTACAAAACTAACTAGAATTATAGCAAAAATGTCCTTCATTTTAGTCTTTGGTAATTAATTTAATGCATGAGTATTTAGGGATCATTTTAAATTTAATTTTAAGTAGATTTATTATGATATTAACCGGAATAAGGACGTTAAGTCATACACATTTTTTAAACTAAAACTAATACTGAAACTAACTAAAACTAAGCATTTATTAAATAACTAACACTAATAAAAACTAACAGAGCCACCCTGAAAATTAATTAAAACTAACTACATTTAAAAAAAAAATAAAAAAACAACAACCTCAAAACGAATAAAAACAAATGAAAATTCAAAAACTATAATAACCCTGACTGTCACTCAAATGACCTATTTTTAAATGGTGATAACTAAAGAACGGAATAACGTGGAAATATACTTTTTGTTTCTAATGAAAGAATGGAATGCAATCTTTCATTTGGTACCCAC
The DNA here is from genome assembly GCF_051991245.1 of Festucalex cinctus. Lineage (NCBI taxonomy): Eukaryota > Metazoa > Chordata > Actinopteri > Syngnathiformes > Syngnathidae > Festucalex > Festucalex cinctus. The sequence continues at coordinate 12,314,703 of NC_135419.1, forward strand.
ATTGTAAATGTAGTAAAAGCACAAAATATTCTGTTTGCCTTCAAAAATGAGCTGGTACTGTGTTGTTGGTTTTTTTTTTGGATAACGTGTGGCAGTAAAAGAGTTCAATCTTATTTCAAGGTCCCGAGTGGGCGGGGCTGCCACACTACCTGCGCGGTGCTGTTGATGTCATCAGGATCTTCCTCATTGCAAGAAACCAACGTGACGTGGGTGACGTTCTCCACGGGGTTGGTCAGAGTCAGCAGCACTTGGCTCTCCTACAGGTGAGAAAGCAAAACGTTCAGCTGGAGAGTTCGTTAACGTTTGCGTTTGGGAGGGACATTTTGTGCCGGACCGACCTTCATATAGCGCAGATTTGGAATGGACATAATTCTCACTTCGGGGATGTAACTCCTACAGGAGGAAAGGCACAACTGTATTTATAGCTCATTATCAAAGAACAAATGTTTTATTTTAAGAAAGAAAGAAGAAAGAGACTCACACAGCCACCAGTTGAATTTTAAACTTGATTGAAGTCGGATTGAATTCGGGCTTGCTCAGGTTGTGCTCGCATTTCTGCGGGGAAGAACAAACAAACAAACTTTAGCATGAAAGTCAAATGTAAACATGTCGTGTGAATGAATGATTGTATTAGCGTGTCGCTGACTGACCCTGCAGCGCAGCGAGCGCTTCATTAGGAGGTGTTTGTGCCGCGGGTGCAGCTGCGAGGCTCCTGCGGGCTGGAAATCCGGCTGCAGGAGGCGCTGGCGCAGGCGGGTCACTACCAAGAGGAAACAACTCCAGTGATGAATTATTGCAACCTGTATGAGATATATATACACTTCCGGCCTCCATAATTGGTTTTTTTTTGTGTTTATAGTACTGGTGATAAGAAAGTACTGTTACCAGGTACGGTATCAGGCAAACACTAGGCTTATTTCAAGGTATTGTTTGCTGGAGAAGAATACAGATACCGACAGGAAATAATTATTTTAGCATTCATACCTTTTGTGATTTTTTTTTTTTTTTTTTTTCCCCCAGAAGACTTCTTATGTAAAATGTGTGCCTTAGCTTAAGGTTGGGAAAGACTGTTACGATACACTATAATGTACCAAATTTGTATCATCATCATATTATAAATATGATTTGGACACTAGCATAATTAATGAAACTAATGTAATTAAATGAACAGGAATATGGGTGACCTTTCTTAAGTTTTTGCAACTAACCATGATTTACAAGGACTGCCTCCACACTTTCTTGAAAGCAAACCTTAACAATCTTAGCAGGAAGTAGAAGAGGATGTTTTTGTTTTGTCAAAACAATTGGTTCCAATTAGTGCAACAAAGCAATCAGAGAAGTGTACAAACATTATGGGGTGGAAAGCTTTACCCTCTGGCAAGCAGATGGGCCTTGTGTAGCAATCTTCAGGCAGAGGCTCCACCTCATCAAGAGCCTGGGCGGGCTCGATGGTGATTTCGCGTTGGTCCTCCCCCTCTTTCAGGCTGGAAAGCAATAGAACATGTCCAGCTGTCAATATTATCATCCATCCAGCCCTTTTCTATACTGCTTGTCCTCATTAGGGTCATGAGTAGCTCTAATGGGCTAGTTAGCTTTGGCCATATAGTGGTATTATTTCTTAATAATGACTTTCCTTTTACCACATTTATCTTGTTCGAAAGTATTGAGTTTTTCTTGTTGTGTCTTTTATTATTATGCGACTTTATGCTGACTTTTTTTTTTTCCATATCCTACACTGTGCCCTCCCGTTCTGTCTCCCTCTATTGGTGTCTCCCCCCCAGACGGGTTGAAACTGTTAAATGATTTTTATTTTTTTTTTGCTCTGTACTTGTGACACGTGCAATGACAATACATTTGATTTCCATTCCATTTCTATTGTCTAAAGTGAACAGAACTTGTATATTTAAAGGGGAAGTCAACCCCCCAATACATTTTTGACAATGATGTATTCTATGTAAATTGTGTTATACAAGTATGTAAGCAGCAAAATCCAGCAGTTTTTAATCATTATCATTATCAGAAGGCGGCCATTTTTGTCACTTGCTGTCGAGTGAAAATGACATCACAGTCGCTCAGGTAACAACCAATCACAGCTCAGCTTCAGGAAACAAGTGAAGTATGATTGGTCCTTGTCTGAGCAACTGTGATGTCATCTTCAGTCGACGGCAAGTGGCAAAATGGCCGCCACCTGAGATGGATAAAAATGACTGGATTTTGCTACTTAACTCATATTCCACAAGTGTAATATTAATCAGAATGTCATGTTTAGACTAGTGTGGCGACATATAACATTATTGTCAAGAAATGTTTAATGTTGACGTCACCCTTTAAGCAACATTAACTTATGTAGCACGTGTAGTTTGAAAAGGAAGCGCATCCTACAACTCATTATTCTTCATCTGCTTTACAATTATCGACTAACGAGTTGGGATTTTTTTTTTGAAAGGACATCACACCCTGTCAAAATTTCGTTTTATTGGCGGCCTCTTCTTCATTATCATACACCAGATGGGCTACAGCACCTCACAACTGTCATTTGGTAAACATGGGCGACGTGATGTAATGGAGGGCGACAGGCCGCTGTCAACATGCAAATCAGAGTGGCCCTTTCAAGTCACGACAGTTAGTTCAGTGGATGAAGAAAACGGCAACTCACGAAAGACCCGCCAGAGTGGAAATGGGCGCTCCGGACCTCTGCCGCTGCAGTCGCGTTCCAAGGCCGTACTTTTCCTACATGACCGAAGAAGAACAGGATCATACATTTGCTCTTTTCAACACATGTACGTTTCAGTCTACAGCTACTTTTTGTTTTCTTCTATGGACTACTTTTAACGGAAGGCATAAAATGGACAACACAGGGAACAATTGTCAAGCAAGTTAAAGGAAAACGTCAGATTTATATGGTGAAAGACAAAAACCTTTCTGCCAAGGATAAACAGGAGAGAATTAAAATTGATTTTTTTTTTAAAGTAAATGTACAAGAATATACTTTCATAAACTAAAGTATCTCTTCTCCCCTGCTAACCCACACAAAAAGGCTCCACTGTGTGGCCATCATTTCACCACAGGGGACATTCATGTGATCTGTGAGGTCAGACACGAAAAAAAAAAAAAAAAAATAGAGCTCAAGACTACTAAACTGCAAATAGGCAAATACAACTCACCACCACATGAATAGTGTGTTGCTGGTAGGGGTCAAAAAGAAAATACCAGGGTGTATTAGCAAAGGAAAGGGGAGAGAATAAAGATGCATGTGGAGATTGAGCAAAATGTTAGTTGACGTGCAACAGCAATACAACGCAGCTTCGTAATTGGAAATAAGGCATGTAGGACAACACAATTTAAACATAGAGGCAACTATGATGTCATTTTCAGTCACCAATAAGTGGCAAAATGGTCGCCCCGTGAGATGGCTAAAAACAGGTGGATTTTGCTGCTTCACTCATATTCCACAAACCTTATTAATCAGCATACCATTCTTAGACTACTGAGGCTGCATAAAACATATAATTTCATATTTTAGGATGGACTTCCCTTTAATTTTTGCCTATCTTGAAAGGCTAAACTAAATATTGAATGCATGTGCCATATCCAAAAGTTAAAGATACAAATGACTTGATGTTTGTGAAAATGGGAAGAGAGTACCGAGAAAGCCAGAGGCATGCCCTGTCGTCTCCTGGCCAGCTTCTTCCTGTCTCGCTCCTGCTTCTCTCTGTGAGCCAGCAGCTGGTAATACTCAATCAGCTTGTTGATCTAAGGCAAAGACAAATTCACATCAGGGCGTTTTTTTCCCCCAGTAGGAACATGACATGTAACTGGATGCTAAGGCTACATAGTAATTTAATGTGCCATTATAAATACGTGAATTAAATGTCAATTATCAAGAGTGGTTAGTGTTTGTAGGAGCGACAGTGTGGTCACATTTCATCAGCTTGAATAGGTTTATTGTGTATTATTATTTTTACAATTCTGTCCCTTGGGGAAAATGGCTTAAACGTTTGAACAAATCAGAGGTCGGTCAGCATCTCAGAGTAGACTGTGCTCAACCACAGAGCAGCTGATTGTTCCAAGGATTGTGTCAGGGACATCTATTCAGTCCACCAAAACATGTGAGCAACCCAAGGCAATGGAAATGACTGCAAAGAGGGAAGAGGGTGTACCCGCTGGTTATGACAGTTCTCAGGCTCCTGCCACCCACCGCTGGCTGCAATGAATAAAAACTCAATGAAAAGAGATCAGCTTTAAATATGTATCATACATCACATATCGGCACCCACCCACTGACTTGTCAGCCATTCCTACATCCCTGGAGGTCCAGCGGCAGAATCCGCAGGCCAGGTAGTATGCCTTTTTCATAGCAGTCTTGGTGGGGTCATCAGGCAGAGGTGCTGGTATGTTGGTGGCCCGGGTTGACAGGGTGTGCATGCAACATGGGCAGTCAAAACAGTTGGCACACCTGCAACAACAATAATGTACAGTAAATCAATGAAGTATTACACAAAGGCTAGAAGTGAATTTCATCTTAATCTCACCTGTTCTTTTTCAGCTTTGCTTCTGCAGATGGCATGTTTTCTAAGCAGCTTGGGCAATAATGAGAGTCCACCTGATCAGGGTGTTGGAAATGAGAACCCATTTATTTGTACAGTATGTCGACAACCTTGGAGATACAACACTTGGTGTGGACATTACTAATAGTAGTGAAAGACATTGTTGTTCCAAGTTGTTACACAACGTTGTTAACATTAGACCACATATACATAATATATGGTTTAAATGTCATCATAAAAATCGCTAAGATATCAAGGCGGTGAAAGCAAATGTAAATGAGGAAGATAATGTTGAGTTTACGAAGCTGAACTTGGCCTTTCTGGGTGTGGTGTTCGTAATAAGTGCCCAAATGAACAAGCTTCGTTCACAATTGATATAGCACCTAGCTGTAGGATGAAATAATTGTCGTTTACTGCAACTTGTTTTTTCCCCACATGAATGAATGTACGCATCAACGATTAACACTTAACCAGTGCTAAGCTAGTTAGCTTGAACGCCTATCGAAGCGCTGGGTACATAAACGGAAGTTAAAGCACACAAACAGCCAATGAAATTAAGTGATTGCTTGACAATTCGTGACTGGCAGGATGCGTAGCCAATCCACGCACGAGAAAGCTCTCCTGACCCCGCCTATCAGTCAGATCTAAGTCGCTGACGGGGAAAAGAAAAGAAAAAAAGGTTCAAGCTAGCGTGTGAAAACCAGTGGAAGAAAAAAACTGATAACGTACCTCGTGAGACACACATTCTAAGGATCGTAGCTCACTGCAATACCGACAGAAATACAACTGCGATAGAGGAGCCCGGATCTTTTTCTCTCCACGAACAAGATAGACGACTCGATCTGGTTGGAGAAGCGACGCCATCTCTGGTGGACTTCCACGCCGACTGTGTACTGCTCAGCTACTTTACTTGTCTCGTCTGGTGGGCTGTTCTGGGCGAGTCTCACGAGCTCAATGTTGACCTCTTGCGGTGACAGTTGGAACAAAATAAATAAGTGCACTGCTCTCTGATTGTCAACAGTTTCGTAGCGGGTACAAAATGAATGTATTATATTTCACTGTATTAATATACAGTGACACTGTCAATAATTTTATACTTCACAATTTACCATAAATTGTATAAGTACCACAGTAGTATTAGACCGTTGAAATAGCAAGCTGCCAATAGAGGGCGCTATCTATCTAGCTACGGGTATTGCTTTGCTAATAATGAACTGTTTTTGAATTATTTATTCACATATATGCATTTCAAAGTCTGTACTTTTATGTTTACCCAAGTAAAAGCATTGAATTATTTACTTGTTTTCATCCGGTATTTTCTTTATGTATTAATTTTTATCTACGGGCTGAATTTCACAAGATCACAAAGTCTAGTTCCATGACTGCCTTCAGGCTGATTAACACACCCTTGAAGTGCAAATAAATGTTGTTTTTGTACATGACAGACAGGCAGGGAAGAAAGAAAGAAAGAAAGAAAGAAAGAAAGAAAGAAAGAAAGAAAGAAAGAAAGAAAGAACCGATACTTTATTAAGTTGTCAACTTATCACAGCGCCACTATTCACACTTATACATTTGAATTAAAATACATATGTTCATGTTTAATCCATGAATCGACCAATACATTTCTGGTTCAATTAAAATTGGAAGGGAAAAAAGACCTGTTGCGAATTTTGCTGTGCTGCTGTTTAGAGAATAGCAAGTTGTTCAGTACAAAAATATTCCACAGTTGAACAGCTGAACATCCTAAAAGCCGAATATACCATTTTGGTAAGATACTTTGTTGATCTGTGCAGCATTGAGAAGGAAATTTAAATAAAAACGAACTTGGGATATGTTAATTAATAATTATAGCTATTAATCAAACTTTTTTTTTTGTATACTAATTTGCTCCGCCTTATGGCCAATGACGTCATTAGAGGGCGTCCTCATCCCATCTCATCTTTTCTCGCCTTCATAACCGCAGCGGACATTTCCCCAGAGTGCAGGTGGACATGATGTGGAAGCTTTTGTCTCCGTTGGTGCTCGCGCTGCTGTTGTTTGGACCGTTGCGGCCTTGTAACGCCGAAAGAACCCCTCTCACTCAGGTAACCACTGCCTCAATGTTGTATGAGTAAGAACCCCAACAACACCGACTTCATTGGGAAAATTCCCAGTACTAATTAAAGGGCGTGCGTCATGATAATCAGAAGTGTCAGGTGCTGTTTTTAACCAATGACTTATCCTAAAATTCATTATTATGTAGTTACATTGTATAAAGTGTATTATTAAGGTCAGGAGTGCACATGTGCGCTGAAAATGGCAAAAGCGCAACAGATTCAATTGTATCACTGTAGTCTTTAAAAGCATCTACGTTTTTCTGCAATGTAGGATTGTGATTTCCTCATGTCCATCAATCAGGAAAAAAATGCGTCTTCTTGCAGTGGTGCAACCCACCCGCAGATGGTACCATCTACAAATACCAGGCCAAGCCCTTGAATGGAAGTGGCACTGTTAACTTCAGCCACTTCGCAGGAAGGACTGTCCTCATCGTCAACGTGGCCACGTACTGAGGTTACACCTTTCAGTACGTGGGTAAGTGATCACACCGCAAATGACATATAGTACGGATAGACTGATTATCAGCGCCGATACTTATCATTTTGAAGCATTAGCATCGTGTGAAAGCGTGGAACTGTTGTGGAGTAAACAATTTTGAATGGTATTTAAATATGTATACATTTGAATGTGTTTAAATATGTTCGAACGTACTCATCACTCAAATGTTTACTCCACATTGGAAGTTCCACGCTTACATAGAATCGATCTTATCGTTTGGCATTGGCCGATTTTAAAGAGAAAGTTAGCTATTAGTTAGTTAGCTTCGGGTCAAAATGATGGGAACTTCCTGAACTCTTTTTGTTGGAACTGAAAACAAAAATAAGATTAACAGAGCATGTTGAAATTTTGGAAAACTTTATTAAGTATTCATTTAGACATGATAAGTTATCAACCTCCTTGGCTCTCCTTGAACAAAAGTTTCAGTGTGTACAATGTAGCTCTTGTCTTCTGCAGAGCTGAATGCACTTCAGGAGGAGATGGCTGTTGACGGACTCACTATTCTTGGCTTCCCTTGCAATCAGTTTGGGAAACAGGAACCGGGACGTAACAGTGAAATCTTGCCAGCTTTAAAGTAAGACATTGTAGAATGGTTCTTTTTGTTCTGAAATATTTAAGTAAGGGAGAATTTGACCAAGAGACTGCATCCACTTGCTGATAATCAGTCAGTCTTTTAGTGCCCTTTGGCTGGAGAATTTCCATTTCGTATTCCCTCTTATAGGCAGGACGCAGCTTCTGTACTGGACTGCATAGCTAGAAGGGAATTCGGGCTGGTTTCCAAGGTGCCGCTCACCAAGTGTTGAAAGGCTAACCTCTGATAAACTTCCCTGTCTGAATTCCAGGCACGTCAGGCCCGGCAACGACTTTGTTCCAAACTTCTTGCTGTTTGAGAAAGGGGATGTGAACGGGAAAGATGAGCAAGGGGTTTATACCTTCCTCAAGGTAGGTTCCTCAAAATGGAGTCAAAATCCATTTCTCAGCCAATACATATTTTATTGGGGAAAAAATCTCACATAACACTAAACAATACAATATGTATACTGGTATTGCATAGTGAAGAATGAAGAAAGCTATCTAGTTTTATAGTCGAGTAAATTGTGTTTTGCCATTCAGAGTGCAATACTGCATTCGAGGATGTTCGGAAGTCGGACTTTTCGAGTTCAAGCCAGGAAGTGTGTACGGGAACGCCCCCTTGAACTCGGAAATTCCACTTGCGAAGTCTGAAGAAAAAAAGGACCCCGACTTCACCGGCGGATTACAATGTGACGTCACTCTGAATAAGATTAAAATTCCAAATGAAGCAAAATTGCAAAAAGGGTACGTTTTCTAGAGATCAAAATGATTTTCGAGGACCAAAATGAAAAACAATTTATCAATATCCGCCATTTTGGTTGTTTACGTTCGCCTCGACCGCTTTCAGGTTGGAACTGGGAAAAACCAACTCGGGATATATCCGACTTCCGACCATCCTCGAATGCAGCATAACATAGGCACATTGTGTGGCTGATGAGAAAAGTCATGTTTACAAGAAATTGGCGATGAGGAGGCTGGACAAATTTTGTACAAATTTGTTTTAGATTCAGGGCAAAATAGCATGTTAATTTTAAATATAAAAAATACCAATAACATGATGAATCAAGTTTCCAGATTTTATGGCATACTGTACACTCGTTGCTTTCATTCCTCACCTACCTGTAAGACTTTGGTCCTTCAACAGAGTTCCTGTACTCCAGTCGGAGACAACTTTGGTAACCCCACCAACAGACTATTCTGGGACCCGTTGAAAATCAGTGACATCAAATGGAACTTTGAAAAGTTCTTAGTGGGCCCGGATGGAAAAGCCGTGATGAGGTGGCACTCATCTATCAACGTTTCCCAAGTGCGAGCTGATATACGCAAATATCTACTCCAGCGTTACACAGAGCTTTTCAACTAGATTGGCCCATTAGTTTCCAGATGTAGTAGTAAAGTTGATGTAAATCTAGCAGTTTCACTAACTTAGGAAGGTAGCATGTTCAATGAAGAAGAGGTTTGAAAACAGAAAGTCTGCGGAGCCTCTTTGGAATCTGAGTTACAAGGTCAGCTTTTCAGTGCATTCGAGCTGTCTTGCTATCTCACAGCATCATGTTATCTTCTCAAACTGGGACCTGCTGGCATTTACAGCCTCACTTCTAATAAACTGATGACAACTGCACACTTGTTTGTTATCTTTTGCAGGAATGCAGATCATGTCAGGGATGTGGCAATGATGTCGTGGTTCCATCTTGAAATTAACAGTGCACAAATAACTGGGTGGTGAGGCAGCTTTGTTTTGTAATGGCCCATTTCAGTCTTAGAATTAAAATTGTTGACACAAAAGCTCATGTAAATGATTTGCAAACAGGTAGCGTTAAACGCCAACACGCAGTAGCTTCTTCCTGAAGGCTGAAAAAAAGAATTTCAGTATACATCATACAATATAAACATCTAGAATAGATTTATTAAGCCAGTCAAATACAAAAGGTCTCACATGTGCTTTTGCCTACAGCAAAACAAACAAAAAAAAACAAGGGCTACAAACCAAGAAATACAACTGCCAGTAAACAAAAGTGCACAACGTCTCCCTATACTTGCCACCAATCCGATTCGGTTCTCTTGTAACCTTGGTTATAAAAATGACGCTTTTATCTCAGATTCTGCACAATTTTCGAAGCCCTTCTAATGATTACATCCAATATGCAAGAAATCTTAGTGGTTATTCGGTTTGGGCATTGGTATGAATTTGAGACTGACTTAAAAAAAAAAAAAAAAATAGTTGCCTCCTGTGTATTAGAAAACTGCGTAACTGTTAGGTACTGCACAGGGCTTTAAAAAAAAATAGCACGAGATTATACAAGATACAGTGACATAAGTGGTCAAATAAAGTCATCGAAGTGTTTAATGAGATTAGGTCCATCGTCATGGTGAAAAGAAAGGTTTGTGTATGTGTGGTCTGACACAAATGTCAACAGCTACAATATATCGGAAATACACTAACATTGAGCAGCATTACTAAAAAGACAATGATTCACACTTAAGTCAATGCAACTATCAAAACAGCAGGTTATAAATAAATTATCAATCACAAATGTTTTTGGTATAACATCAAAATCCACCCCACCCCAAAAACAAAAGAAAAAAAAAAGTTTGTCTGCAACAACCACATTTGAACCAATTACACATATGGGAGGTTTCTATCACAATGTACTGTGGAAGTCTTCTCAAGTCAATTAACACTTACTTTGTAAATTCAGTGATTGAATTCATCTACGTTGTCGGCCATTGTTGGAATTTAGTTCATTCGGGGACCCTACAAGTCAACTTGTTGCAGATTACAACGTAAAAAAAAGCTTTCTGGGGAAACAAGGAGAGTGTTAAATATCCATTAGCCAACCTTAACAAAAGATTTCAGTTCATGTTAAAAAAAAAATAATCTAAATAGTTCATGTTTATATTCAGAATAGCCAAGTGTTCCACAAATAGCCTTATAAAACGCAAGTATAAACAACATTACAATAGGATATCTACAGTTCAGTAGGAAAATTATAGATCAAATCACACCTTTTCAAATCAAAACAAACTCATTTCATGCTACGACCCAATTTCCATTAGGTGGTGACACTTTAGTGCTTTCCGGGATCTATATTCTGTCGCTCCCTTTTCCCAAATCCCCCTCCTCCACCTCCACCTCCTCCTCCACCTCCTCCTCCTGATGCTGCCGCCGCTCCTCCTCCTCCTGCAGCTCCCCCTCCTGCAGCCGCCGCCGTGGACTGGTCTGCATGTAGACATAAGAAACAACACTGTTAATACACATTGGTGAACTTCCCTACACTTTGCTACTTTTGCATTTAAAAAATAAAAAACATATCTCACTGTCAACTGCTAATGGGCCAATAACTAACAAAGATTACAGCTAATTACATGTGAATGCTTTCGAAAAGTATTTTAATAAGCCTAACAGTGGTGAAAGGAAAGTCTACAAAAGCACAAGGAGCAGGTCCGCCTGCAGACATGACATCAATATGTGATGACTCACTGTAACAGCTTTGTTCTGACTACACAAGTGAATGCATTTCAATTTGTTTAATCATCAGTTGCTTTTCAGCTTCTCATGCCGTCAAAAATCTTAACCGTTCACCTGAAGCCAAGGTCAGACTCGTGTTGCTTCCAAAAATGTTTTGGCGTTTTAAAATTCTTGTTTAACACAAAAAAAAGGTGCCTCATGTATTGCACAGAGCAACAATGTTAGTGAGACCAAAACCTCCACTATGTGTTATTTTAGCAAGACCTAATTGGCTGTCGTTCCATTGCCAGGCCATACGAATATTGCGTTTTACCCCTTTTGGTCTTCGTTTTTGCAAGTATATTTTTTATTTTGACTAAATAACCTAAAACTAAACTGAATGTATGGTGTTCCACTGGGTTCAATTCTGGGGCCTCTTGTTTTCATTCTATCTGCTGCCCCTGGATACAATTTTAAGAAAACAGACCAATTATCTTTACATTTAATCAAAATAAGACATTTGTACACATCTGCTTTTACTTTAGAAAACAATTATGAACATGCCTATTCAGGATAGACTGATAATCGGCCAGGCATTTTGATGAATATCGGTATCGGCTTTTTTTTTTTTTTTTTTATCTGAAAGCCAAGATAAGGTCTAAAACAATTTTAATCTCAGGGGACTATTTACTTTAATTTTCAGTTATCTTTATAAGAGAGATGCTAACCGTCGGAACCTTCATTCAACATTAAAACAAAGAAATATGAAAGTTAAAGATTTCAGGTATTTTAAAATTTTGGAAAAATACATTTTTACTGTGGAAAACTATAGAGAGTTATGGTTTTTACTTGTTTAAGTTGCCATTTAACTTTTTAAGATGTACTAATAACCTTGGGAGCTACCCAAAAATTTTGTTAGAAATTTAAAAGGATGTCTGTTGTCTAAGATTAAAAAATAAACTACATTTTTGAAAAGTTGTTCAATAAACAAGCTTTAAGACATTACAACAAAGAATAGAAAAAATGAACATCAGCCTCCTTGACTACTAATAATCGGCATCGGCCCAGAAAGAACCATATCGGTTTCTCTCAAATGTTTATACATTTTCTAACATGTTATCGATCAAACGTACAGTGGGGCAAAAAAGTATTTGGCCAGTTTCCCATAGACTTCCTATTGGATTTTGCGATCACATTAAGATATTAACAAATATGTCGACAGATTACCCAATTATTAAAACAATGGTTAGTTGCATCCCCACTCCCCAGTTTACCCGCATTATCTGGTGCTGGTCGTGAACTTTCCCCCACCGCTCTGGCTCCTCTGGGCTGTAGAAATGACGACGACTGCCACGGAAAACCCTGAAAAGAGACAACGATGTCATCATTCAAACTACAAAATATATCAACATTATTCACCATCACCCCAAAAGTCCAAAGTCCCTGTCATCATTTAATAATATCCTCGTCACGCCGTATTAATTATGCGGAAGACCTAATGACATCATTCACGTGCTCCTCATAAGATATAAAAAGGGCAAAGAGAGCCTGGTTCTGTCCGTCAGACAGACATGAGGGACCTTTGGAGGACCCTTACCGGGGTAACAGGCTGGAAGTCTCGTACGGGGGGCGGAGCTGCGGCCGCGGCGCCTGCTGCATTGGGCATCCGGGGATGGAAGTGTACGGGCCAGCCCTCAATGCCCAGCGGTCCCACCTGCACAAAGGGACCAGAGTAGGGGGGGGCTGAGCGGGCCGTTCACTGAGCCTGACGCGGGGTCTGAGGTATGTTTTTCCTGCTGCTGCCCCTACGAGGGATCACAAGTACACATCTGATCCCCAATCGGTGCACGGATGCTAAACTGGGACCCGCCACCCACTGCTGAACCCCCGGATGCACTGGCAAGCAGGACGAGTGGAGTCAGGCTCTTGTCTGGACTGAGGACAACTTGGAGTGACGTCCACTGGTCACAAGAGGGCGCTAGTTCGTAAGATTAAAATCATGCAGGGGAAAAGTTTGGGGCTTTGGAATTGTCCTGACATTTTTTTTTTTTTGTAATTTATACTCCCTTTAAAAAAAATATTTAAAAAAATAAAAATAAAAATAATAATGATTAATAATAATAATAATAATAATAATAATAAATAGTATTTAAAAAAAAAACGCTTTCTCACGCCGGCACACGCTACCTGCTTGTGATGCTGCATCTGCAGTCTTTCGAGCTTGCATCGCTCCGTGTGCTCTCGCTGACACTCGCTCTGCGCCTGATGCAGCTGCAGGGGGCGACACAAGGCAGCGCAAACTTAGGCCATTGACTCGGCGAGAGAATACTCACTTGTCATCATTCCGGTCGCTCACCTGATTGGTCAAATTGGTGATCTGAATTTGCAGTCGCTCCACCTGCCGCCTCAGGTCTTCTTTTTCCTCGTTCATTCGCTCCCGGTCGCTGCGTTCTTTTCGGAAGTCTTCTTCAAAGATCTTCACCTGGTTTAGACAGAAACCAGAGATTAATTTTCATTTATTGATTGATTTGACCTCACTTTTATATTTATTCGGACCTGTTCTTTTAGAACAGCAATTTGGGTGAGTAGTTCCTGCTTCTTCAGGTTACTGGCTGCGTCCTGGCCAGGTGGTTGTTGGGAGGATGAAGGGGCATGCAAATTTAAGGCGTCTTCTAAAGCCTGGAAAAAAGAGGACAAGTTTTACATCTTAAATTTTGCAAAATGCTACCGAAGGCTCAAAATTGAATTTAAATCGACATCACACTGTAGTAGAATGCAATTTTCAAATCGCTGGTAGATTTCATTTAAAGGGGAAGTCAACCTTAAACATTTCTTGACAATGTTATATGTGACCTCACTAGTCTAAACATGACATTGTGATTAATATTACATTTGTGCAATATGAGTTATGAAGCAAAATCCAGCCGTTTTTATCCATCTCAGGGGGCGGCCATTTTGCCACATGCTGTCGACTGAAGATGACATCACAGTTGCTCAGGCAACAATCAATCACAGCTCACCTGTTTTCTGAAGCGGAGCTGTGATTGGTTGTTACCTGAAACCCGAGCAATAAAATGGTCGCCTAATATTTATACAAACTGCTTTTGCTGCTTAACTCATATTCCACGAACTATTTAGACTGGTGGGGCTGCATACAACCTTTTTTGGGGGTTGAATTCTCCTTTAAAATAATGGCCCAAGTCATATTTTGACCCCCCCCCCCCCCAAAAAAAATGGTCTTAATCATCTCCTCTGGATGCTGCCCACAACTTCTAAAATCCTTAAGCTATCTCACTGAGTGATGCAGGCTTGTGAAGAAGGTGTGAGCATTTAGCGTGTTTTGTTCAAGACTGCAAAACGTAAACACACTCGGCAGACCCTCGCAAACCGTTTTTATGCTCACAAAGAAATTTTGAACGTTCAAAATTTGATGGTGACAAGAAAAGCTGTTGGTTTGTGAGGGTCTACCGAATGTTTTGCAATTTTGCTCAGTGGCATACAACCCATAGTTAAAAAGATAATTCAATTCTACCTGTGGAATGAAATCTTGAATAAATATAAGCAGTATCGTGGATGATGGTTCATGTTTTCATATTATTTTTAGAACATGACAATATTTTATCCTTTTATTACAATGGGTGACAATTTGAAAAACAAATTCTATTGTTCAATTTTATTTGTTGATTAAAACAAATTGATTTTCTGATTTTTTTTTTTTCTTTTTTAATGCTTGCACTCAGACAAGCAAAATCCCACTGAATAGCTGTAGTAAGACTGTAAAAAGAAGAGCTGATGATGATTGGCCTCATCTAGTCATATGGAAACTTGTTTATGACAGCCAAAATTAAGACATAGTGGTGGGAGGTGTGTGCAGTTCCTAATAGTTCAGTACTATCAATATCTGCAAACATAAAGCTAGCATAGTCGTGTGATAGTGAATGCTTAAAAGACTGCAAGTCAAAGTGTTGAGACTCTAAATTAAGTTTTCATTTTAATTTATGACTCATTTACTTTTATTCTAGAGTAAGCATAACCTTTAAGACCCTACCATGTATGTATAATAAATTTAATATTGTGGTTATACAAACTAATTTATTGCTTGTATTTGGAAAAAAAAAAAAAAAAGATAGGAAGAGGGCTTTGAAAAAATAATGGCATATTAAATGGCAATATTGAGGGATTCATGATTTGGTCAGCCCTAAATAGCAAACCGATATCTTTCACTGACCCTGTTGAGTCGTTGGATTTCCTTCTCCTGATATTCTCGCTGTTTGCTGAGAGGCAACAGCTGGTCCTGCAGGTAGCGAACTTTCTGCTTCAACTCTGTCGTCTCGGTGTTTAGACACTCCTTCTCGCCCTGAAACACGAGCCCGACCGTTTTCAGAATGGCTGTTGTCCTTCGACTTGAGTTTTGAATTTGCTTCTGCTCACCTGCACGTTTTCAATCTTGGACTTTGCCAGCAGCAACTTCTTGTCGTAGTCGCGCTGCCTCTGCTCTCGCTCCGCCTCCAGTTCAAGGACGGTCTTCTGAGAGTCGGCCAGCCTCTGCCTCAGGTCAGTGATCTGTGATGTTCAGGTACAAGTATTTGCACTAATTATAATATCATAATATACTCTTGATGCTTAACAGAGTGTGTGTTATTCAAATAGGGATAAACATGAGCTCGGTAGTCAGGCAAATGTGTTATTGAAACAAAACCACAGTAACACATCTGCAATGTCATTCCTATTAACGTGTGAAATAACAGCAAGCCTATTGACGCAAATGGCTATCGATATGCTTCTGTGGTAAGCAACACGACGTGCCCATCACAGAGATGCTGCAAGTTTGTTTGCGATCCGGGGTGTGATTGCAGTTTGAGCGTCTCTCTCGTCTGCTCCCCCACCCCACCAATTGCACCACAGCAGCAGGTCAGCAGATACAACGGCGGTTAAGGGGAATTCTCACTGTGGTAAAGTATGCTCAGATAGCTTCGCTATTGCAAGAGTGTGTCTTTTCCACTCCAACAAAGCAAAGCAATCTGTCGTTTAAAAGCCAGCTGCCGTTTGTTCACTTTTCAAATTGCAAGTTTATTAACAAATTTCATTTAGCAACGTAAATTGAGAGCATCACAAGGGGTCAGAAATTTAATTTCGGACAAGCCGATGTTGCTGATCTATTTTATAATCATGGCTTGTTTTTTGGGGACAAATAAAGAGTTATACGTATTGTCAAAGGACAACTTGCCACAACACACTAATTTAGTAAATGGAGTAAGTTGTGGAAGGGTACAAAACAATAGGGACTAAATGGCCTTTTGTAAAAAAATAAATAAATAAAAATATAAAACGTTAATTTAACCAAAAATAAAACGTTAATTTAACCAAGGTTATTTTAGTTGACTAAACCTAATGAAAAAACTAAAACTAAAAAAACAATTTCGTTAACGAAATAAAATAAAAATAAAAATGCTTGTTAAAAAACGAAAACTTACTGAAACTAAATTTTATGTTTACAAAACTAACCATAATTATAGCAAAAATGTCATTTTTTTTTCATCTTTAGTAATTTAATGCATGAGCCTTTGGGGATTATTTTAAATAGATTAATTTTCATATTAACTGAAATTAGGACGTTTGAAAGTGTGTCACACAGAAGTAATGTCATTTAACAGCAGCCAATAGAAAAGCAACTTTTCCCATCGCGAGATGCTGTGACTATCGCGTGACCGGTAGCGAGACTGGGAAAATCTAACATGGCGGCGCTCTGCTGCTAAAATAGAATTAGCTTTATATTTCTAATTAAACCCGAATTTAATGATTAGATAAATTCGATTTTTTTCTTTTCTAAGAAAGATCGGAAATATTATCCAGTGTGGACGACCTCGAACGTTTTATTGACGATCATTTTTATAGCTGCGCGATGGATGAGCCGGCGGCTAGTCGGGATAATCCTTCGAAAAAAAAAAGGAAAAATGACTCGTCAACAGACACGGACGATTTAGCAACCGCCGACGTATCGGTGAGTATGCTGGATTCCATAAATAAAAAACTTGACGTCCTCTGTCTTATCCGCGAGGACGTCAAAGAATTAAAGGCAAGTTTGGAATTCGTTAGCCAACAGGTAAGCGATCTGCAATGCGATAACTCCGAGCTACGCTCCTCTCTCGTCGCTGTCACAGCCGAGTTGGAGACGATTAAAAAGGAAAATAAAATGCTAAAGGAAACGGTCTTAGATGTTCAATCCCGTAGTATGCGGGAAAATCTAATATTCTCAGGTATATCCGAAAATTCTCCAGATAATCCAGAGGGTGAGATAAAAAAATTCATGACATCATCGCTAAAGATCCCACAGGAGACGGTAAATAATATCTCTTTTCACCGTGTACACCGGCTCGGAGCTCGTAAGGGCAATAAGCCCCGTCCTATTATTGCTAAGTTCGAACATTTTAAACATAAAGAATTGGTTAAAAGTAAAGGACGGGAGCTCAAAGGGACATCTTTCGGGATGAATGATCAATTCCCAAGAGAGATAAACGAGCGGCGAAAAGTACTGTTTCCTATAATGAAACAAAATAGACAGGATGGTAAACGGACTTCGATGGTCGTTGATAAATTATATATCGACGGCCAGCTATTCCGAAACCCAACCTCGACCCCTTGGCTGTTCTAACTGACAATTGGTAGAGCCGAGCATTGTGTGATTATTTGACGTATGTATATGTATATGTATGTGTATGTATATGTGTATATATGTATATATATGTATATGTATATGTATGTATATGTATGGATAATGGGTTACGAAATAGAATATGAATTTATATTATGCATAGGCTATATAGTAATAATATTAATAATAATAATAATAATAATATAGAAATATATTCTTAAAAAAAATAAATTAATAATAATAATAATAATCTCGCTTAGGTCACCATTTACTGGTGTATTGTTATGTTGAATCCCCCACAGATTTCCTTCACACTCACTTCCCCCCACGTTTCTTCACTATTATACTTATCTACTTGCTATCTCTCTCTTTATATAAATTATATAAATTGCCTAATTACTCTTTTGCTATCCTACAATATGTTAATATTAATAAGCAGCTTATATAGATGTATACATAAGACTGAGTCTATATTGCTTGTATGCAGAAATTAGTTCTGGTCTCCTGGAATGTGTGTGGCGCTCGCTCCCAGGCAAAAAGAATAAAAATTTTAGACCATCTCTCAAAATTTAAGGCAGATATTTGTCTCCTACAAGAAACCCACTTACAAAAATCAGAAGAAAAATTATTTATAGATAAAAATTTTAGTCAAGTTTACTCTGCCTCCTATAATAGTAGACAAAGAGGTGTCTCTATACTTATACATAAGAATTTATTCTTTACTCTAAATAATATAGTAACAGATTTAGAGGGCCGATATATTATTATCCAGGTAACTATATTTAATAAAGTATATACAATTGGTAATTTATATGCCCCAAATAATGATGACCCTGATTTTTTCCATGAATTTTTTTCTCGGTTACTCGATTTAGCAACAAATTCTACTATTATTATTGGAGGTGATTTTAACACGGTCTTGAACCCGTTAATAGATCGTTCTAATAATACGATATATACAAGGCGATTACGATCCGCTAAAGTAATAGATGAATATATGGAGGATTTTGGCCTCAGCGATGGCTGGAGACTTCAAAACCCAACTAAGAAGGAATTTACTTTCTTCTCTGCTGTGCACCGATCATTCTCAAGAATTGATTTTTTCCTTACAAATAATTCTATTGTTGATAAAACTGCTATAAAAATACATTCTATAATTATAAGTGATCATGCACCAGTCTCCCTCACTCTACAAATTGACTCTACCTTTAAACCTCCCCCGATATGGCGTTTTAACATCTCATTACTGAAAGACGTAGAGTTTGATAAAATTATTAGAAGGGAGTGGGCAGATTTTTTGGAAATAAATGACTCTCCAAATATATCTCCATCTCTTCTCTGGGAAGCAGGGAAAGCGGTAATTAGAGGGAAAATTATATCATATTCAACTTATAAAAAGAAACAGGATCAAAAATTAGAAAAATACCTGGAAGATAAAATTAAACAACTAACGGATGAATATGTATTAAACCCAAATAATCAAATATGGATAGAACTACAGAATATAAAAATACAGTTAGATAACATGTTATCTAAAAAGACAGAGTTTATAATACAACAGTTGAGATATAATAATTTTGAACATAATAATAAATCAGGTAAATTCCTGGCAAATCAACTTCAACGGAATCGGGAAAAATCTCTTATAACGGCTATTAAAGATATAAATGGTGAATGCACACAATCACCAGAAGAAATTAACCATATTTTTTATAACTATTATCGAAATCTATACACAGAAATTAATAGACCTAACCCTGAATATATTGAGGAATTCCTAAACAGCTTAAATATACCTCAGTTATCTATTGAACATAAAGATATTCTCGATACCCCGCTTACTATAGATGAGTTGTATCGTGCTTTAGACAGTATGCCTAATGGCAGAGCACCTGGTCCAGACGGCTTTCCGGCTATATTTTTTAAACATTTCTGGTTAATGTTTGCTCCATTATTTCTAAGAGTAGTAACTGAAATTAAAAGTAAAGGTGATATACGTCAAGATATGAATATAGCAGCAATTAAACTTTTATTAAAGCCAGAAAAAGACCCTACCCTCCCGTCAAGTTACCGACCGATATCACTAATTAATACCGATATTAAAATTATCGCTAAGGCCTTGGCATCTCGATTAGAGACGGTAATCTCGACAATTATTCATAGTGATCAAACAGGTTTTATTAAAGGTCGTCATTCTACTAATAATATTAGGAGACTCTTTAACTTGATTAGTATGTCACAGCGGTATGATAAAAAGGCAGTTGTTATTTCGCTGGATGCAGAAAAAGCATTCGATAAAGTTAACTGGTCCTTCCTCTTTGCTGTCTTAAATAAATTCGGCTTCGGGGAGTCATTCATTCAATGGGTCTCAATATTATATGATTCTCCTAAAGCTACAGTTACTACTAATGGGATTACATCACAGAGTTTTACTTTACAAAGGGGAACAAGACAAGGGTGCCCAATTTCTCCTTTATTATTTGCTATATTTATTGAGCCGCTTGCATTAGCTATACGTCAGGATAGACGGATCCAAGGAATCCACTCCGGGACAATAGAACATAAAATTAATCTATATGCCGATGATATATTACTCTATTTAGAAGAACCTGCTATCTCGCTAGGGGAAGCATTTAAATTAATAACTAAATTCTCTCACTTATCAGATTACTCTATTAACTGGACAAAATCAACATTATTACCTATTACAGAAAATTCATGGAATCCTACAAGTCAGGATCCACACTACTCCTTTCCTACAGGTAATTTAAAATACTTAGGTGTTAAAATTTCACCTAAGTTAACTGAATTAACTTCTTTAAATTTTTCACCATTATTGGATAGTATCCGTAGTGACCTGGAGCGCTGGAATAATCTTCCGATCTCTTTAATAGGACGGATAGCTACTATAAAAATGAAAGTTTTACCAAAGATTAATTATTTATTTTCAATGATTCCATTTAAACCTACGTCTAACTGGTTCCAATCGCTGGACTCTGCTATCATAAAATTCTATTGGAATAAAAAAAAAGCCAAAATTAGTCTATCTACTCTTCAGGAAAGTAAATCTAAAGGAGGTTTAGAGGCACCAAACTTTATGTACTATTATCTAGCTAATCAACTACAATATCTTGTGCTATGGACACAACCCAACAGAGATACTAACTGTTGGTTGGAATTGGAGCAGAAGGATTGTAATAATCTTAGACTGTCAGATTTACTCTTTATTACAAAATCAATAAGACGACATAATTGTTTTAAAAACCCAATGATAGCCGCCACCCTGACTGCCTGGTGGAAGGCATTAGAAATTACAAACTCCCAATTGGCGCCCTGTGGGCTCTCTCCCATTTGGCATAACCCCGACTTTCAACTTAATAATCAGTCGTTCCATTTAAGCCTATGGGAGCAGAAAGGAATTACACACCTTCATCATCTTTTCTCAGATAATAAGTTTATATCGTATACAAACTTGGTCCAGAAATATGAAATAAAAAAGGGAAATTTCTTACATTATCTGCAAGTTAAAAATATGGTTAAGAAACAAATCCCAACACTTCAGGATACGCTCCAACTGCCTGTCTTAGCTAAAGATATTATAAAGCTTTCTCCAACAACAATAAAGAAAATATCAAAAATATATAAGTTATTTTTATACACAAATAAAACGTATTTACCGACTTTAAAATGGGAAAAAGACTTGTCTATAGTTCCGGAACCAGACTTTTGGACCCAAATCTGTGAAAATGTATTTAAAATGACCAAACAGACAAATTTGCAACTTATCCAATATAAGATACTTCATAGAACATATATTACACAATATATGATGAAAAAAATGGGACTCTCTGACTCCGACATTTGTCTCCAGTGCTCACAAAACACTGCCGATACTTATCTTCATGCTTTATGGTCATGTACTCCAGTGCTGCATTTCTGGACTAAAATCTTGGAAAAGCTCGCTGATATATTAAACTGTAGGCTTCCTTTATCTCCAAGACTGTGTTTACTAGGTGACTTAACAATAACTGAGCTACCATGTAAACAATCTCAATCTATATTTATAGCCCTTACTATTGCTAAAAAAATAATCCTTGTCAATTGGAAAAATAAACAATCTCTAAATATCGACCACTGGTTAAACTTACTAATAAATTATATCTCAATGGAAAAAATCTCTGCCTTAAATAAAAATCAAGTATCAAGATTTAAACAAATATGGTCTATGTACATAGAATATTTTAATCTCAATTTGGCAACTTAATCCTGCCAAGATTCTGCCTGTTAACGAGAGCCACCACATCGTTACAACTTCTGTTTTCGCTGCTCCTGTATTTGGTATTTTGTATCTGATTGTTTTTATTTTTATATAGTCAGGAACCTAGTTGCTGCTAGTGGGCTCGAGCATACCACACTATACGACACTATACTCAATAACTCCTTAAGATCTATTTCTAGTGGGCACTAAGCATCAACACTTGGTGTTACTGCATGCTAATTAGTCAATTTTCTTGATGCCGTCCCCTGTGGTCGGGCGGGGGTGGTTCTGCCCCCCCCCCCCCCGTTGTCTGCTCGGTGGCGGTTGCGTCTTGGCCGCTCCCTGGGCCCCCTGTGGGGTGCGGTGTTGGGGTGCTTCCCCTGGTGCCCGGGGCGGTGCCGTCCCGGCGCGGTCCGCTGCTCCGTGCCCGGCGGCGCGGTTCGGGGTGGGTGGGCCTCCGGTGTGCCCCGTGGTTCCCTCTCCCCTCCCCCTTCCTCCCCCCCGTCGCCTCTCCCTCCTCGCCTCCTCCCGCCCATCCTCCTCTGCCTCCCGGTCCCTTTTCCCTTGTCGCCCTCCCTCCTCCTCTCCCCTCCCGCCTCCTGCCCTGCAGCCGCCCTTTCGCCTTCTTGTCGTCTTCTCCCCGCTTCCCCCGCCCCCCCCCCTTCCCTGTCTGCCCTGCGGCCCCTCCCCCTCCCTCTCCCTGGGCCTGGGGCTCCCTCCCCGGCCCGGGCGTCGGGCTCCGGGGGCCGGGCGAGGGTTTGGGGCCTGCCCCACTCCGGTATAACTCCTGGCGCCCCGGGCGGGCTCCGGTGGCCGGTGGGCTGTCCGGTAGCCCTGCTGCGCTGGCTGTCCGCCCATTGTGGTGCCGGGTGGATGAGGTGGGGGGCGGCGGGGGGTGGGGGTGCTGGGGGGCGGGCGTGCCACCTACACCCGCCGGGTTGGGTGAGGCCCCGCTGGTCGCTCCTCTTACTCACTTCACTAGCTTGCACTATACACTTTGTAAATATACACATAGGGCACACAACACATTTCTTGGTGGGGTGGGGAAGGGTGGAAACACCGTCTTCACCCTTCAACTCCCCTCCAATTTTAATGCACCTCACGTCCAAGGGGAGGGGTGAGTTGGGGCGGGGAGCCATCAGAGGGGATGGACTGCAGTGCCTGGCAGCGCTGTGGTCCCCCCCATTTGTGTCCCTGCCCCACCACTTTGTCCCTCCATTCCCTTTTTTAATGCACCACACATATACATATTCATTTTTTGGGGGGGGATACGGGTGTGTCGGAGTAGGGGAAATTTTTTCCCTCTGCTCCGACTCACCTGCTCCCAATTTTAATGCACCACACGCACACACTTGTATATACACTGGGTGGGGCCACATTCACGGTGTAAGGGTAGAGCTCGCCAGTCGGCGAGCTGGCGGACTCAGTAACAGGGTTAGGTGTCACTTGTACTCTGGCGTGACGACCGGGGCCTCTCCCCACCGGGCTCGGTGTTCTGGTGTCCCGCCTTCTCCCCTGGTGCTTCCTCCTCTGCTTCCCCCCTCCCGCCGCTGTGCAAATCTCGCGCGGCTGGAGGTGGGGTGGGGTGGGCACATCTTCCCTCTCTGCGCTGCTGCCCGGTGCCGGTTTCCGGGGGGGGGTGGGGGGTTCTCGCGGGGGGCCGGGTTCGCGGGGGGGGGGGTGGCGGCCGTCGGGGGGGGGGCGGCTTGTTTGGGGGGGGGGTGGAGGTATGGGTGGGTGGGGGGTTGGGTGCTGGGGGTCGGGGTGTGTTCGGGGGTTTGGGGGTCGGGGGTGGTGGGGCCTGGGTCGTGGTGGATGGCGGGTTTGGGTGGGGTGCGGGGGGGTCGTGGGGGGATGGGGGCTGGGGACCGGTGGGGCGCTGTGGGGGCCCGCTGGGCCTCGTTCTGCGGCCTTGGGCTCGGGGGTGTGGGCCGGGGCTGGGGCGGGGGTGTTCCGGGTGTCTGGGTCGGCTCGCCGACCGGTGTCCGCTCGGGTGGCTTGGGGGTGGCCTTGGTGCTGCCGCGGCCTGGGGATTCCGGGGGGGGGGGGGGTGCTCGCTTTGCTGGACCGCGGTTGACGGCTTCTTTCTTTGGTGGTGGTCCTTATGCATGCCAGATCCGTCGCACCAGCATCTACTGAAACTCAACAGAAGTACCCTCTCCCTCCCACAGCCCCTTGAATCAGTTGGTGCTGGTGTCTGTGGTTCTCACTTTGCTTTATCTATCCTTCCCTCCTTCCTCTCTTTAGTTTTTCCTCTGGTCACTTGAGATCTTAATTTATTAGAAGTATGAGGTTTCTGGGGTTGGCATAAGACTCCGGTTTTGTAACCACGCAGGAGGGGTCTTGTTGGTGCTGGACTTCACTTTGATGGATTGGATGTACTGGCTTCTATTGATCTCACTCTGCCTTATCGATCCTTCCCTCCTTCCTCTCTTTAGTTTTTCCTCTGGGCTCTTGAGATCTCGCTAAATTTGCTGGAATTTAGAGGCTTCCGGGGTTGGCGTAAGACTTTGATTTTGTAATCATGGGGAAGGCAGGAAGTGTTTGGTCGGTGCTGGATGTCACTTTGATTTACCTTTCTTTTCTCTTTATTTCTTTTTTTTTCTGACCTTTTCTCTGGTCTCCTGACCATTTAAATCTCACGACTCTGGCAAGATTCTGAAGTACCTGGTTAAGGCGAAGGGTAATGGGATATTTATAAGGTTTTAGGTGAATGAATGAGTATAAATTTATACGTATTTGCACGCACGCACACGCACGCACGCAAACGCACGCAAACGCACACACGCAAACGCACGCACGCAAACGCACGCACGTAAACGCACGCAAACGCACGCACACATACACACACAAAAAAAAAAAAAAAAAAAAAAAAAAAAAAGAGCAATGATGACAAGACGTTGAATCGGTAAGACTACCGAATGAACAATTCTGAGCTCTTAAATAAAAAAAAAGAAAAAAAAAAAGAAAAAAAAAAAAAAAAAAAAAAAAAAAGAAAAGCAACTTCAGATGACAGCGCTCCCATACTGTTTTTTTTAATATTGCGCACAAGTAATTTAGAAAACTAAAACTAAGCATTTATTAAATAACTAAAACTAATAAAAATTAACAAAACCACCCTGAAAACTACTTAACTACATTTTAAAAACAAAACTCAAAATGAAATAAAAACTAACTAAAATGAAAAATCTAAAACTATAATAAAGATTCCTTTCACCCTCCTCAGTCGTTCCTGTACCTTCTGTTCAAACTGTGACTTCATTGAATTCCACTGAATGTCCCACTGCTTATTCACCTCCAGTACCTGTGCAGCACATGACACAAAACAAATGAGCATATAGTGAACTCTTAATATACTATGAAATAATATCAAAAAGAGGAAGAGACTCACATCTTTTCTTTGCTTCTCGAGGAGTTTGATCTTCTTTTCATAAACCTCCACGTCACAAGGTTTGTTTGGGCTTTTCTCAGCAGCTTTTCCACTCTGGGGGCACACACATTTATTCCTACATTACATAAACCCCACCGGGGGATGCTTCGTACAAGGGGAACAACTGAATCAGTGAGTTTAATGGTGATAATGTTATGTTGTTGGGGAAAGATCATTGACCTTAAGTCAAAGGTCAGTTTGATTTTTTTTTTTAGGAATGATTTATATTCCTATGTATGCTGTTAGTGTATAATAACAACAACAATAATAATTACAATAATAATAATAATATGTTTTGTCACTATGTATGTAACAAAGTGTATTGATGACGTTTTAGCTCAATCATTTCATTTTCGCTACCTTCTGAGGGGTGGAGGCTTCTATCTTCGGTCTCACCGTGGCACATTCCTCTTTAACCGGCTCATCTTTGGTGTCGGGAGCTTCAGTGTCAGACGCTGCCGTGGATGATGATGACGACGATGACGCTGCTGCAGCTGCTGCTGATGTTGACGCAACTGCTGCTCCTCCTGTTACAAGTTCCTTCAGTTTCTGATTCTCCTGCCTGAAAACACCGGTACAATGAATTTGAGCCAGAACTTTGAATTCTAGAGTTTGGTCCAGCTTCAGGGTGCGTTTCGGTAATAACCAACAATGCCAAACAGGCGTAACGACGTCTGTGATATTCCCCTACAAAAGTGAAAGCATGCCAAACAGGCACGTAACCCGAAGATATGGGGAACTGATCATGCGATAAGGGCCACAACTCGTATGTATTTTCGTGTCAAATGACTGCGGGTTTGTTTGTTTGATGATAATTTAAAGTTTCATATGTGTTCAGAGTTTCCCAAAGCTCAAGAAAGCAGAACTGTCAATTAGAACCAACCACAATCATAAATAATTTTTAAAAAAACAAAACACCCCCCTTTAGTGTCTCTCTCAAAAATGAACATGATGTTTCCATACGGCTCTTGCGTTAGTACAAATATACTAACACTTTTTTTTTTTTTTTTATTAAATTACTCAACAACATACTTTATATTGAATAAACAACCTCAAAGTGCTACAGCATAAAAAAAAAAAAAATCATACTAAAGATTGTTTTTATAAATAAAGATGACCTAAGTTCGTTGTTGAAAAGAAAATTACCAACAGTAAAAGCATCACAAAGCACCGCCAAATTAAAAGAGAGGGTAAAAACATTACCTCAGCTGTTCCAAGTCTCGATTCCTGATCTGGTGATCCTCTTCCATTTTCTTCCGGAGCTCATTGTTCTCCTCTCTGAGCTGTTCACACAGAGTCTGCGCAAAAAAAAAAAAATTAGATAGAATTCATTCTCAATATGTTCTGCATCATCTAGCTGACAACACTTTTAAGAGATTGTTGAGTGAAAGACTACATGACCAGAGTTAAGAAATGTCACAGTCTTATAAAGTACACACACGCACAATCCTTCCTGTGACGTACAACAGTTTTTCCCCCCCTGTAATTTGCATAAACGACCAAAATCGTGGTATGAGCCTTCAATTGTACTAAAACATACTAATTTATTTTAATGTTGTTTAATCACCTGTTACTATAAATCACTTGGTTACTTTGGAAATGCTGTATAAATTATAGAAAAAAATTACAGTATATAATATAGAGTATATTTCATTTATTAATTTATTTAGTTAGTTAGTTAGTGTCTAGGTAAGTTCGTGTTTAGCCATCATTGTTTCTTGAAAGATAAAAACTTAAGGTGATAAAGCCACAGATTAGTTTGCAATACTGTTGTAATCCGATTTATGACGTACTTACTTATAGAATTTTGCTTAGTTTCCATAGCGAATGCTTAGAACGCTGCAAGTGTTAGTAACAACTGTAATTCAAGTAGATAAATAAAATGGGTCATAATCTGATAGTGTAAAACAGATGAATTTATTTGCTATTTATATACGGCTACAATGCTATACTAGCTCAGAATGCAGAAAATTGCCATGTCAACTACATCGCTTATGTTGGAACTTGGTGCCATTAAAAAAAATTAAAAAGAATTGCCGAACCAATCAAGTTTTTCGGGAATCGTAAAAGCTCAACTGACCCAATTTCATTCTTGACGCCGAAAACGTTTTTGCTCATGGTCACCCGCGTACCTGTAGGAGCGACGTCCTCAGTTCATTCTTTTGGACTTTAGAGGAAAGATGGTGAAACTCCACAGCCATTCGGCCCAGGTGAGCCAGCAGCTGGTTTGGATTGGACTCCTCGGCGAATATGCTGAAGGAGCTCTCCAATTTCTTCAGCTGACTCGCCAGCTCGACGTTCTCCTGAGGCAAGAGGGGGATGACTCCGACTGCCGACCGGGCCTGAAATTACACGCGCCCACACGTCAGACAGTCCATCAATCTTTCCTTTCAAGATGAATCAGTATACATAATATAAATTTCAAAAGGAATCAAGCTGGAGGAGTCATAGTGCTACTATTTCTGTCAAACCAGTTCAGCTGGTTGGAGGGGGAGGAAAAAAAAAAAAGCAAATGATGGAAGCAGACCACACAGCATGACTAATAAGCCAACCACAAATACACAGGTCACGTGGTATTAGTAGTTATTTTAGAATATTAACACGTTCACATTTTTACACCTTATACGTCTGTCATATCGGACGACCACATTCCTTTGGATGCAGCATGTGACTGAATCATGTGTGATTCCAGTCACTAAAAATCTTGGACTTTCCCCTGGTTGACTCAGGCTATAATTGGCAGTATTGAATGAGTTACAGGGTTACTTCATCAGGATGTTTCTATTGTTGGGAAAATGGTCACATCAGAGTAGATGAGACATTTGACACAAACATTCTACTTCTAAAATGAAACTAAAAGTGATCAATGTCAAAATAAAATTGATACATACAGTCAAGGCATCTGACGTTCTCCTGTCCATATTGACCACTTCGAACTCTGATAAGGCGTCCTGTAAAAGGCTACGCGTTAGGTAAGGTCAATAAAAGTTCCACCAGTTGCAACCCTCCCAAAGTCCACACTCACGTTAAGTCTGTGGGCCTGCGCGGCCCTCGCTAAACAGCTTGCATCGGCTTCTTTCGGCTCAGCGGCGGGATGCAAACAAGGTTTACCTTGACGCGGGGCGAAGGGGAAGACTGTCAACGCCATAGTCGTGTAGCTATAGCAGTGGAAATCCACAAATATGAAAATGAACGAGGCCTACTTTGCGTTTCAGTCGGCGCGTGCCCGCCCACGCACAGACTGGCGGCGAAGCTGGACGACTTGAGGGCCTCGTTGTCTCTCACAAGCTCCTCCACGCGCTGGCGAAGCCGCGACGCTTCTAATTGAGACTCTTCGAGCAGGTCGCCTGCACAGAAACGGCCGTTTAGTTTCACAAAGATGGAAGTATGTCAGCCACAACAGTAACACTCCTTACATGAGTCACAGGCAGGCAATGTCATAGTCAAAAACGACCCATGTGCAGGTTTTACTACATTTTTGTTTTTAATTGCTGCATGCCAGTTGCTCCCGACTGTATTTGCATCATTTGCACGTGAAAGCTTCTGTTATGTCAGAAATTGTCATGCGAGTGCGACGTATGACCGATTTCGTGGAATTTTGACATTTGATGACTTACCACGGTTCTGATGGTTATGGATTTTCATTATGGTTAGTTTTTATTTTGTTTTTGACTTTTGTTTTTAAAATTCAGTTAGTTTTAATCAGTTTTACAGCAGGGTTGCTAGTTTTTATTTTTTCCAAAAATGCTTCATTTTAGTATTTAGTTAATTTTCTTATATGTGGAGCCATACTGTAATTCTGAAAGACAAAAAAAAGTTGTAGTTAGCTCTAAAACATTAACTGCAGTTAGTTTTTTTACGCGCTCTCATTTTTTTAACGTTATTTTGATATTTATAATAACCTTGTCTCCGACAAAGCATTCTAAAAACAAAATACTCTGCTGTTAAACTACAATATCAATTTTAATGAATGCTGTGACAGTTATAAATGGAGGGCACTTACGTAGCACTTTTATCTCCGCCATATGGTGCTCAAAGCACTTTACAAAGGCTCATATTCACCAATGGGTGACTGCTGTCATGTAAGGCACAACCCAAGTCCACGGAGGGCAAATTGGGCATCTTGCAAAAAGGACATTTTCACATGGTCAAGGTTGAGAATCGAACCCACAACCTTCGTCTCAATTCTATCTTGCTGACGCTCTACTTTAAAGTTTAAACAAAAAAACAAAACAAAATACACCGTAGCAAACACAAATAATTCTGGTCTAACTAGATTGCTAAAGTAAAGCAAAACTGGTTAACGCTAAATTACAAGTCATTAAAGTCTGGCATTGAACAAGAAAACACCCAACTCTATTACGCAGAACGCACTAATTATATACAATTAACAATAAGTTTTCAATTCATTTGAACGGCCCTTCCAAGCACAACAGACATCAAAGATGCTCACCTAGGCTCTTAAGACCCTTCATCCTCTCTCTCAACATGCTGTTCTCCTCCAGGAGCTGCCGATAGCTGCTTCCTCCTGCAGCCTCATCCCTGGCCTTGACATCACTCCCACCCGGATCGTAGATGCGGTACGGGCCTTTTCCTTCCATTGTTCGTTCACTTGCTAAGCATATTGCTCAAAACTGAAAAGAACAGATTAAAAAGTATTTCATTAAAAAGTCATTGTCTTAATGAGGTAGATATGGGAGCAAAAGGGTGCAAAACAAAAACACTAAAACAATACAAAGTTTCTCCATCCCTTTGGTCACTGATCTGTGACGATCATGTTTGATAACAATGGAAAAAAGCACTTACTATAGACACACGTTTGCACAGTGTGGTGACTTTAAAAGCAGTATTCCTAGTTCTCTCACTCTTAACAAGAAATCGACTACAGGCACAGTTTAAATGATGTCAAATATACTTCAAAGAGTGGTTATAATTTTTACAGTATTCAACGGCAGCACTGCGCGAATCGTGTTTTCTTTCTTAACACAAAGGATCACCATGTCAAAGGATGCCGACCACAAAAAAAACCTAACATACATACATACACATACAAACGCTCCAAAAGAACACATACCTAGGAGCGTCGACACAAAGCAGCTAACTAACAGCTACCTTGATTGTTGTTTGATTGTTAATATTAGTTTAACGCTGTTGTCATGCAAATGCCTAGCAACATTTAGCTAACGGCTAGCTAACGCTGGATAACAATGGGAGGCAGGAAGCAGCTCGCTTCTTTTTTTTCTTTTCAAACCCCTCTTCAGTCACTTTTATCAAAGCGTCAGAAAGAGTAGAGAAACCTGACAAAGCAACAAACAAAGCGGCGTCTTTTGCCAGAATACCTTTCCGCTAGCAGTGGCCTCTCGTCTCTGTGCCCAGACATCTACTGCGGAAGTGGTCTGCTGCTCGATGCCGTAACATGGGAAATTCCACCTTGCAACGTTTGATGTAAACAGCGATGACTGACAGTCAACGCGGCCAATCAGAGCACAGAGAGGAGGAGCCACCGAGCCTTCGACATAAACTATTCAGTTTTTCGCTCCTTGTTACTTTCTATATTCATTAAAATAAACATGTCACACAGTCCTACATGTTTCATATTTTATACAGATATTTTTACAAGATGTTTATTGAAGTCGTGGTTTTGAATTGAAGTAAAACTGGATTAAGGTGACTTGATTTGAGAGAAAAACTCTTGACTTGATTTGCTCAAGACGAAAAAAACAAACATTTACGTGTTTATGAAATAAAATAAAAACAGCGCTTTAAAAAAGTGAAACTGACTGAATACATTTTATGTTAAACTAACTAACTCTAATTATAGCAAAAATATCCTTGTTTTTTACTCTTTATGAAATAATTAGTATTTGTTTGGGTATTTTGAATGCATTTATTTTGGTTTGAGTGCAGCCATACAAAAGAATATGGTCAAACGGTCAATTAGTAATTGTA
This sequence comes from Festucalex cinctus, assembly GCF_051991245.1. Lineage (NCBI taxonomy): Eukaryota > Metazoa > Chordata > Actinopteri > Syngnathiformes > Syngnathidae > Festucalex > Festucalex cinctus. The sequence goes on from NC_135419.1 coordinate 12,346,155, forward strand.
GACTTTATTACACAATACTTAGTGACGTTTTGTCTTGCTTTTTTATCTTGGACAAGTAATGATACTATCCATCCATCCATCCATTTTCCAAAATTAAACTAAATTGAAGCATTTTTGAGAGCTAAAAGTTAATAAAGATGAACACACCTACTCTAAAAACTAATTAAATCTAAATGAATTCCAAATAAAAAGTCAATAGGCCTACAATATAGAAATTAACTAATGCAAAATCTATTATAACTCTGACCTCAAGTCATCGCTTTTTTCCCCCCCGGCTATAAACCGGTCTGCTTATCGTTATTCTTTTCAATGATGACCATTTGAATTCCATGAAACGGTCTCAATTTCTTCACTCGCTTCAAATAAATTTGGAGGGGGAAACAGTTTGTAATGGGGGCTTCGAAGATTGCATCAAGCATTTCCACTGAACTATAAAGATCAGTACGATAAAGGCCAGCTCAACAATTTGTCATGCATTTGTCACCAGGATGTAAAGAGATGCATATGAAATAGTCATTCAATACTTCCTGCTGTGTGAAATCATGTACTAATTGCAAATCGAGGCTACAGTACTTCGAATCTCCGTCACAGTTTTAACATTTACCTCGAGCCTGCATCACTAGTGCATAAACATTTTGTCGTACATTGACTGTAAAAGGCTGAAAAATATGTTCTAAATTGAAAATATACACAAGACTGACATTTTGGAACACCGTCAATCCTGTGAGTGAACATATATGGATAGTTTAATGCAACAGTGACATCTTGTGGGAATTATCAATACACACACACACACACACACACACACACACACACACACACACACACACACACACACACACACATATATATCCATCCATCCATCCATTTTCTTGACCGCTTATTCCTCACAAGGGTCGCGGGGGCTGCTGGCGCCCATCTCAGCTGGCTCTGGGCAGTAGGCGGGGGACACCCTGGACTGGTTGCCAACCAATCGCAGGGCACACAGAGACGAACAACCATCCACACTCACACGCACACCTAGGGGCAATTCGGAGCGCCCAACTAACCTGCCATGCATGTCTTTGGAATGTGGGAGGAGACCGGAGTACCCGGAGAAGACCCACGCGGGCACGGGGAGAACATGCAAACTATATATATATATATATATATATATATATATATATATATATATATATATATATATATATATATATATATATATATATATATATATATATATATATATATATATATATATATATATATATATATATATATATATATATATATATATATATATATATATATATATATATATATATATATATATATATATATATATATATATATATATATATATATATATATATATATATATATATATATATAGCCGAGTGGTTAGCACGTCGAGTGGTTAGCACGTCCGCTTCCCAGTTCTGAGGTCTCCGGTTCGAGTCCAGGCTCGGACCTTCCTGGGTGGAGTTTGCATGTTCTCCCCGTGCCCGCGTGGGTCTTCTCCGGGTACTCCGGTCTCCTCCCACATTCCAAAGATATGCATGGCAGGTTAATTGGGCGCTCCGAATTGTCCCTAGGTGTGCTTGTGTGTATGGATGGTTGTTCGTCTCTGTGTGCCCTGCGATTGGTTGGCAACCAGTCCAGGGTGTCCCCCGCCTACTGCCCAGAGCCAGCTGAGATAGGCGCCAGCAGCCCCCGCGACCCTTGTGAGGAATAAGCGGTCAAGAAAATGGATGGATGGATATATATATATATATATATAAAGTTTTTTTTTTTTTTTTTTTTTTTTACAGGTTTTTGTTTATCAGTAGCCTATATATTACAATCATAGTTAGTCTGTAGGTAAAAAAAAACAAAACAAAATCTTATTTAAAACACAGGAAGCCTCCACATAACTTGTCTGCAAAATTACCAACGTAGTGGCGCCAAACACGTTTCTCCTAAAATTGTCAAACAAAGTCAACAAAATGATTTTTTTTATCAAACTGGTAAATAGTAGCAGGGCAGTAAACAAGTTACATTTTAAAAGAGACTGAAGGCCGTAAACGCAAGTAGGCCAGCCCACCTTTTTTTGCATTTCCTAAGCAGCAGCTGACAACCTTAAATGTAATGTAATTCTTGTCTTTTGTTAACTTCTTGAGCAAAATATTTCATTTCATCCCTTCATGTAGCATGGAACACATGAATAATTATAATTCTTTACTGTAAACTTGGACCTAACATTCTGCTGACATGTTAGTGGTTTGGAAAATGATTTATTTTTATTTTTTTTTTCAAATAATCAATTTCAAATAATGAATAAAAATGAGTTGTGAACTTTGTAGTGCAGCATATTAAAAGCTAGAAAACAATATAAAATACACAATGTATTTCTTCAACAGACTGTACTAGCATGTTATGTCAAAGAATAGACACAATTCAATAACATAAACATGTGACATGTGACTTCTTGCCGCCTATAATTTAGAAGACAGCACAAATGAACAAACAGACATTTAGCAACAGAGATCAAACATATTAATCAACTCACCCACTCATTTGGCTCGTGTCTGAGAGGCATGCACTTTTTAAGGAAACTGGTGAATGGGGGGAAGCAATTTCACTGTGAGACGTGGGGAATTCCCATAACCCAGCAAAATGGCCTCGCACTGAAGGCTCAGTGTGAACAGAACATCCAACTTTGTGTTCTTCCTTCGGGGAGTGACGCAAGTTGAAGCACATATTGAAAATAAACATATATTTGGGTTTAATAAGTGTGGCCTTAAGACGAGTGGAGGCCATTAAAAACAAATAATTAGTAAGAGGCTTGGTTAGTAGTTATCAGGTATGATCTTTGACACCCTCGAATGCCAAAACAAGCCTGATGCTAGAGCTATACATTCTCCGTTGTAGTTCATATACTGTACACATAAGCGCATGTGCGAGTGCAGCTGCTGCAGCTTTTCTTTGTTAAAAAGAGGAAAAGAAAAAAAAAAAAGACATAGCGAGGAAATCCCCTGCAGAAAGCCAAAATCCAAGGCAAAAAAAAAACAAAAACTGCTGCAGCTAGTTGCACGTCTCGGCCTGTTTGTCTCCATTCAGTGATCTCAAGACTGATTATAGACGAAGTCTTTATAATACTGCATTTGGAGATGCATTTTTCACAAATTGCTTATTTTCTTTTATAACTCCCCAATCATTCAATTTTGATGTTGACATGCAATTTTATTATTTTTTATTTTATTATTATTATTTTTTATTCTATTCATGCACTTTTTCAATCGCATGCACACATGCAATTATTTGGCAGCACATAGCAAACTATAAAGCGGTATTCACTTAGAGGGAGTTTCCTCACGGTAACATTGTTCCCGTTCTGCTTCTTACATTGTGTCATCGTGCCAGTATCAACACAATAAATTAATAAACTGCCCGCAAATATGCAAATCAGAGCACTACTCATTATTGTTACATGATGTGGTGAAAACGGAATACACGTGTGCAAACATTCAAGTTCACGTAAGACACCAGATAATGATGAGTTTATTTTAAGTTGTGTAGTTTTTATAATCACAGTGAATGATTTCAATGTTTTCATGGAAGGACCGGTGTGCCTTCAAATAGCTTGACTCTATGATAAAAAAAACAACAACAAAAAAAACATAAATCTGTATGGGTTTGGCAGATGAGTAGCAGCAGTTTAATGTGCTGACAATAGATATTAACCACCACATTTTCACAGTGGCCTGTGAAAGGGGGTATGTGGAGATGCGCCATCTTTAATCCTCCCCTCCGCACAGCACTAACAGCGTTTTGCGATAATCTCCTGAAGTGTCACCCTATAAGCACACAAAGACAAATATTAAAGTACGTGAACAATGTTCAGCTTCTCATGACTACTCACACAGAGATGCAAAACTGCCGTTGCATGCAGAATGAAGGAGAACACGCAATATACAGTCGAGAAATTTGTTATAAACATTCCAAAGGGGACTGCGCATTGTTTGTGGTGATCTAACACATATAATAAAAAAAGATCAAATAAATATATACAATTTTAATGATAAAACTATATTTCTGTTCTGCACTTTACACACAATAAAACATTTTGTTTTGTTTTGTTTTGTTTTTTTACAGCATTTTATAACTGTTATAAAAAAAAAAAAAAAGTTCCAAATTGTGTAAATGTTGGCCTGTATACTACAAATATTCTACATTTCTTTTATCTTTGATAGTATTTAATAAATTAGTGTGGCCATCAGAAGACTTGAAAACGCCCCCCACTTGATTAATAATATTATCACTATATTTTTAATTAATATTTTCCAAATTACCAACTTACAAGAACGCATTAAGATTTGTACAGTGGATATAAAAAAATAAATAAAATAAAAAGTCTACACACCCCTGTTCAAATGCCAGGTTTTTGTGTTATAAAACAATGGCACAACAATCAGATTATTTAAATAATGTGTAAAATTGAAAAAAAACAATAGAGATGTAACAAAGATGAACAACTGAGATACTGTGGTTGCACAAGTCTTCACACCCTAACTGGATAAAGGCTGTGTCAAGTTAACCAATCAAATTCAAATCCATCGGGAGTTAACGCACACCTGCAACCATTTATCGTACCTCTCATTAATCCAAATAAAGTTCAGAAGTTCTAGAGCAGGGGTGTCAAACTCATGTTAGCTCTGGGGCCGCATGGAGGAAAATATATTACCAAGTGGGCCGTATCGGTAAAATAACGGTATATAACTTAAAAAACGATTTTGGCTATTTGTGTGCCAGCCCTAAATTACGGAGCTCAACTGTAATCATATTGTTCCCAAAAATAATACAAATGCAAATGGAACGGAGTCCTGGACGTGTTAAATCTACTGTACCTGTTTTTCATATATATTGTTCCCAGAATGCATTGTGTGGCGCGGTTAATGACGTTATAAGGACGCTAAAATACTTGTCATATCTATTTGTGAAATAATTGAATTTGTGTTGTATTTAACACGTTTGTTGGTCTATAATTAAAATTAATAATAATAATAATAATGAATCAAACCGTAACTTTAAGTTGTTGATTCCCCCGTACAAGGACTGCTCGTGAAGTTACAAATTTTTATATATTTTGATTGTGGCCAACTAATCAGTCCGACATTACATTTTTTTTTTTTTCTTACTTTACAAAATCATCTCGCGGGCCGGATTAAACCCCTTTGCGGGCCTGATCCGGCCCGCGGGCCTTATGTTTGACACCCCTGTTCTAGAAGGTGGACTTTATATATCCACTGATCTAGGCTTACTTACCATTTAGCATTAAAAAAAAAAAAGAGGAGGGGAGGAGGGAAATGGTAGACGCGCATACTATTTTTACATCAGTCAGCCATCAAAATGCCTCATACTTGAACTTTATGCATTGCAGAATGTGGAAGGTAGTTTCATAATTGGAAAATATTTTTGCAAAGCCAATGTGATGTAATGTTCTTATTTATTGGTATTAATGTCACAGTCACTTCATGTGGAAGTTATTATAGATATGTTCCTGGGTACTTCCTGTCTGTCGAGCTCTCAGCCAATCATGCAACAGATCAAGAAAGGAAGTTGAGCAAAGAAGGGAAATTCCTGAACAGCTGTGCAGAAGCCACAGAGCCACAGTCCACCGCAAGGAAGCTATAGGTTACCTCGGCTCCAACGACCGTGCGACACACTCACATGATGCATCGCAACAAAAAGACGAGGACAAAAAAAAAAAAAAGCAAGCGAGAGTGTTAGTGGACATCGACGCAGACTTACGATCATCGTCTCTACCTTGATGAATTCATGCAGGGACGTGTCCTGCGTTTCTTTGAACTCTTTCCGAATGTTGAAAAGGTCGACCTCGCTACGGGACACCATGATGCGGATCAACGCTCTGTCGTCTGTGCCGAGACCCTGAACACAAACAGTTACAACACAACTGATAGCAACTTTGTTATAATAATTTACATTCATAAAAAGAGCTGACAAAAAATGACATTTTCAATCAGATTAATCACATCAATTTTGATTAATCATGATTAATCGCTTAATTAAAAAGGCATTTTATTAACATCTTTTGCCCGCCAAATTTGAACTTGTGTTAATTCTTATGAGGACGTCTTCAACATTTTTTGATCCACTGCACACACTCATCCTCCTTTTTTCTAATTAGTTACTTGCATAATTTAAAATGGGGAAAAAAAATATCCCGAATTCTGAATGTCATACACAAGCATTTAGTAAACACTATACTTTAATGCATGTAGTTATGTTTATTGCTCAAACACAACCTGTGCTACCTTTAAAGAGATACTTTATATATTTAGCCATTTTGGCAGTCAAACATTAATATTTTGTCTATAATAAATTTGATATTTTTCATTATTTTTCATGTACAATTAGTACCTTTAAAAACACATTTTGCAACTTGCTGTCGACTGAAAATGACATCACAAGGGCTCAGGTAACCAATCACAGCTCAGCTCGTGAATGTCACATGACCAAACCTAGACAACAGGTGAGCTGTGATTGGTTACCTGAGCCCTTGTGATGTCATTTTCAGTCGACAGCAAGTTGCAAAATGTGTTTTTAAAGGAAATAATTGTACGTGAAAAAGTAATGAAAGTATCAAATTAATTACAGACAAAATTGCTTTAATAGTATAAATAAGTGAAGTATCCCTTTAACATAACCATCCGCTGTCAGCTAAAGGATCATATGTAGTCAATAGTGTGATTAATCTGCGTTAATACATGATTAATGTGATAACATTTTTTATGATTAATTAATTAGTTAACGCTTTAACTTGACAACAATAGTACATATATAATGTTCAAACTGAACTATTTTTCTCTTTCTCTTTTTTTTCTTTGCAAATATTCCCAAATTTGAAATTACCTGTAACATGTTCAAAAAAATAAATAAATAAAAGACAGGGGCATATTTACCATTTATTCATTTATTTATTTATTTTTAAAGATTACTCGATAAGCACTTGGGAATTGAGCACACTAATTGTTGAATAAAATTCTCTCCCGTTGTCTTTATATTCTTTCATTTTTTACAATGGCCAGGTGACCTCATATTTCTAATGACTAAACTTATTTTCTTATTTATCTTATTTGAGATGTTTTGTCATAGATAAGGCACCGTGCTTACCTTCATGGCTTTGTACAACCGGTCAGCAAAATACGAAGGCTGGTTCTTCACACTGCGCACTGCAACGGAAAATAAGCTCAAGTTGAGGTGAAGTTCTAATTGGGAGTAAAGTATCATCGCTAATCGTTTCAATGTTTTATATCTACCTATGGCATAAAAGGCATTTTTCACATCTCCTGACATTTCCTTCTTGATGATCTGTTCGATGTCCTTATTGGAGAACCGGACAAACTCCTGGAAAACTGAAAAGAGGAACAAGGTTTAATGATCAACTTACATTGCAGATTTTAACATGGCGGATGACGTTTACCTTTCCTGAGATGAGCAAAGCTCCTGGTGCACAAAATACTCATGAACTTCATGACCCTGTCATCAGAATCTGCATTACATGCGTCAGCAAGTTCCTGTTGGTCGGAAATGGAGCAACAAATACAAATAATCAACATTCCACCTTTCCAGATCTGTTATGCATGAAACTTTTATTCACCTGAGCATCTGTATTTACTCTTTCAAAATCTGCAGGGCCATCTTCTCTTGCACCCTGAGCAAGGTGAAAAGGAATAATTGTGCCATGTTTTGCAACATTTGCCACATCACCATTTCTCCAGAAAGAACAAAATGTTCCCGTCATTCAGGATGGGTGACCTAGTATTCCTATTAGCTCAAAGAACATATTGACGGTTAAGTATATATTGGAATTTTATATAAAATTGTTTCATAAGAGGAGCTTATGAGACAACTGGAAGATCATACCACATACTAATCAGATTGCGGTTACAATCTACTGAGGTTCTCACAGCCATAATTTGCATATTATCAACTCTCGATGTTACGATAGTGGTTTTCTTGGGCTTTTTGGCGTTATGAAATCTTTTCTCATTTCTAAAAGGGAATAACCATTTCTATCGCGGTGGGGCAGCGATAAGCGTGCATCTCTCAATCTTGGCTCTGATCTTCGTGTGTGGAGTTTGCATGTTTTCCTCCCACGTATGAAAACAATACATTTTAGGTTACTTAAGTTCAAATCTGTATATTCTCAATAGGCTCCAGCTCACATAAGACCCGAAAGAGAACAAGCGCTGTAGAAAATATGTGGTTAAATAACATAGTTAAATAACAATGTTGTTTCATCACATTGTGTTGTAATAGTCTCTAAATATGTAATGCAATGCATAATGATTAATAATAGACTCTAATTAGAGGACTTTAATTAAAATATTACCTGCACAAGAGAAACCAGGATGCGGCAGAAGTGACCTGATGTGTCAGATTCAATTGCTGCCTCTAAAGATTGCTTGTAGGCTGTGAAGTTCAGGTGATAATTTAGTGGATATAACATTGGAAATGGCGTCAAAACAAAAACGTACGTCACCACTGTCGCCAACCAGCTCACCTTCCTGATAGGCAGCGTTCATGGCTTGAATTTCCTCATTGCTCCTGGTGACCAGGATCTCAATCAGCGCGTGTTCATCCGTGCCAGCGCCCTGTGGAAAAGCCCAGACACGCTCACAATGGACAATGTGTCTCGTCAGGTATGACAGCGTTGAAGCAGTCTGGGTTTACGTTAACGCTCGGCCTAATTGGGTTGTTGTGTAATAAAAGGAGTGTTGTCAGGTCACGAGGTCACAATGGTGACAGGAAACTCCGTGCAGTCTAGTAGTGTGGTGCTATTTCCTTAATAAGGGCACAATTTGGCAGACTGAGGGGAAGCAGGAATCAAACCAGTTTCTGAGTTATGCTGCCCCCTACTGTGTTTGTACGGTACTCTGAAAGATTCATATGTTTTGTACTGATCTTCTTTGATGTTCTAAACACTATCAAATTAACAAAACGATTTATCGAAGGTTGAACATGAGTTGAATTGAGTGGAACTACTAATTAATTATTAATTTATGTACATATGCATTATAAACACCAAAAAAGATGTCTGTGCTAAACTGTTAGCAATCGTGACTAGCATTAGCGCACTAGCGATAACCATTTTTAAGGTAAACAGTGTAAACATTTAGTTCACACATAGGCCTAGTTGAATTGAGTGAATATAACTACTAATTATTTATTATCTTCTGTGCATGAGCATGATTAAATACCAACAAAATTAGCCTATGCTAAATGGTTAGCAATCGCGATTAGCATTAACAAGCTAGCAATTACCATTTAAGGTAAACAAACACTGCCATTTAGTTCACAATTGTATATTAATTTATTTGACCATACTATATATCTTCTATACTATACAAATTATGTTCCCAACCTCTTTTCTATGCCCTGGACTCGTAAAAAAAAAAAAACTTCTTACAATGCTAACCGATTGAACTGAATTTATCCACAATTTAAAAATGTAGACATTACTTCTATGGCTTTCCTCATCATTTTGGCATCAAACTCAGCTGGGGTCAACATGAGACCAATAATCAGTCTCTCCAAGTTCTTTGACAGTTCAGACTTGAGGTCCTTCATCAGATCCTGCAACCAGTTCACACACATTTGTTTTTTCAAAAGTTTATATTATAAAACTAAAAAACAACAGTCATTCGTTCCTAAGCAATCATCTCTTACCCTCCCCAGTAGTGATTTGAAGGTCTGTCTGATCGCTTGTCTCTGTGCGTTGCTTCGGCGTGCAACTATGTCAATAATTGCGTCTTCGTCTGTTCCTGTTGCACACAATGACATTACAGTAATTTTAGTTATTCTATATATTTTGTAAATGTTTCAACTGTCAACACAAGGTGACATACCGAATCCTTTCATGGCTTTTCTTAGAGCTTGTGCATCAGCAGCAGGGTCAAATTCGGATGAGGGGAAAACTGTTGGCCTCAGCTGGTTGTGGAATCGTAAAAATGCACAAATTAGATTCGGGTATCATGAGGTTGCAGGACAACGGTTAATTCTTTAGCTTGACAAAATGGCAGCCACACATACAAATCTCAAATGAATGCATGTTGGTCACATGCTATTAGGTGAGCAGATTTAAACATACTGCAACAGCTTTTTTTTTTTTTTTTTTTTTTTTTTTTTTTAATCTTGGTTGGAGGTTAGAGACCATTATATAGCCAACAATTACACTGAGGGCCTGAAAAGCCATTTTGTTAGTGCCAAACCAAATGTGTAATCTTTTGGAAATTTGACATCCAAGGTAAAATGAAGCAAGAGAGCATTGGCGCGAAACATGTTATTGCAATTTCTTTTCACAATGCATGCATTAAAATTATTTGTTTTTCTTGTAATAAGGACTTCACGCAAGGCTTGCATATCACAGCCAAGCCAAACCATGCAATGACAACTGCTGTTTCACAAAGGGGGGGCAAACCTTGACTTTGGTCATGGAACTTATTTCCCACATCTTGTAGGCTATCTGCGCTGCTTCAGGGAAGAACTCGCCAGCTAAACTGCAATGATCAGTTTGACACAACACAGCAGACTGAGCAAATCTGGAACCTCAACTTGAACCACTTTCACATAGATTTGGACACTCTGATTAAAAGAAAAGGAGCTCAATTATGCCATGTTCCTCCTTTGTGGTTGTGCTTTATCGCCCCCTTCAGGTTGTAACTATAATTTAACATGATCTATTGACTTACTCATCATCACCTCCACATAGATTCAACAGAGTCCTCTTGTAGTCTCCTGATGTGTCGTCCTGGTCGCAGCAAGCACATATCAGTGATGCAGTCATCCACACACTGGCTCTTATGCTTTTCCATTACCTTGATCATGTTGTAAAGTGACTTTTCATACCCGAGCCTGAAACACTCTCGGATATCCAGCATGTCGATTTGAGAGCGACAAATCATGATCCTTATCAGTGTGTTGTCATCTGTGCCGAGACCCTGGAAATAAAGCATGATTACTGTGTAGCGACAACAGTTGATGTATTTTGTTGTGAAGTTGACCCAGGTTTGAACTAGAATGGTCTGATATTTCTATTTACCTTCATTGACTTGTAAAGGCGTTTTGCGAAGAACATGGGAACACTGCGTATGCACTGGACTGCAAGACAATAAGAGAAATTGTTATTCCAAAAGTCAATACTCGATTACATTAGTAGCTGCTGTATTTTTAAAGTAATTAGTTACACATTTACCATTTGTGAGTTGGGATTCAGTACTTCTACTTTTCTACTACTTCTCAACAATAACAACCACAGAATTTCCAAGAAGAACATTTACTACATCAGTGGCCTGTTACAAGAAAACAATGCCAAAGCAACAGATACAAAGAAGAAAACGGGACTACATTTGATACTTTCTTCACAAAATCAAGCAAAAGTTCTTTGGCCTGTCAGAGATTACAATAAAATAAGAGTCATCCACTAAAAAAAAAGAAAAACTCTCACTATCAACCCTACTCCTACTAGGCATGTTTTAGCCCTTCTATGTTTAAAATCTAGGCTAATGTTCAGATGAAGGGGAATGAAACATGATTGTGAAGCGAGTCAATATGTGTTCGTTATTAGAGGTTGTAAGTTGTTTATATGCATTGCTGTTATGTACAGAAGCACAATATTGTGTGTGGGGTTTTTTTAGAGTGAGCTCTTTTTTTTCACAAAATTGTGAGTTTTTTGTATCGCCAACCTTACCACAATAATCGTGATAATTATCGTATCGTGACCTTCATATCGTGATAATATTGTGTTGGGATGTTTGGATATTGTTACAGCCCTAACTCCTACTCACTTTCAGACGGTGCCTTTTCTTTTTATTTTATTTTTTTGGCCTTAAACAATTAAGAACAACAACCAAAAACTCCAACACTATTTTATTAGTAGCTAATAGCTGAAATTGGATGCCTTACCGACGGCAAGCATCAGTCTCTCAAAGTCCCCAGAAAGCTCGCTCTTGATGCTCTGCTCTATGGATTTCTCTGCTATCTTCTCATATGCGTCAAAAACTACAAAGACAAGAAAGTGCAAGATGATGAACCTAAGTTAGGATTGCACAAATGCAACAAAATTGACACGTGTTTCTTCATCGATTTTGCATTCTCCCAAAGCTACCATTTCACTATTTTTGAGGCATACTGTAACAAAATTAAGATACATGGATAATTTAATATAGTCATTCCATGAGGGAGATTTAAAATGTCACAGTTGTGATATTGAAACATATACACTCGTGTGAATAATATAGACACAACAAATGTAGCGTCAAACAATTATTATTTTTTTAAATAGCATTGTGATTGATTTTTTTAAATGTACAAGATAAGAAAGAAAGAAAGAAAGAAAGAAAGAAAGAAAGAAAGAAAGAAAGAAAGAAAGAAAGAACAAAGAAAAAGAAACAAAGAAACAAACACCAAAGAAACAAACACCAAAGAAACAAACAAACAGAAAAAAACAAAGAAACAAATAAACCAAAAAACAGAAATATAAATATCCGTCCATTATGTGTACCACCTAACCACACTCAGGGCTCTTCTTGACATTTCTTACACAGTGAAGTATAAGAAATTCACATTTTAGCCACAATCACGTTTCTGTGGGCCACTCGAGAAATAACTAAATGCCACACGTGCTTGTTAATTCCCCTTGGCGTGCACTCACCCATGTGGAGGTGGGTCACACTGCGGTTTCCCAGGATCATGATGAATTTGGCCTCATCTGTCCCCCACTTCTCTTCGCCGGCGGCATAAAGGTCCTTTTGTTGAGACGAGTGGGACAAGCATTGAAAGCAGATTATTTTCTTGGTTATGGATATGAATACTGTACCACTGTTGTGGAGTTTGGTTTAAATTTTGAAGTCACTTTTTTTTTCTTTTTTTTCTTTTTTTTTTTACAGTGTAGCTCATATTCTCACTTGTGCATCTTGCTCCACCAGATCTGCATTCACAACTCCCGACTCATCTCTGGTCCCCTGGAACCAAAACAACAAAGTCGCCATGATAACTCAAAGTCATACTACTACTGATCATCAGGTTGCATTATGGGAAAGTTAAATGACTTGATGCTGCTGACCACTTCAAACCATGCAGATATCTGACCTGAAGTAAAACAACCAGCATCTTCTTAAAGTGACCTGATGTATCGGCAATCACATCCTCCTCCATGCTTCTACCGTAGGCTGGAAAAGCATGCAGACATCACAGTAAAGTTACACACATTATGATGTATTAATCATGGACAAAAATGGTCTCACCATCCTTGTATGCTTCAACCATGTCGTGTATTTGTTTGTTGTTTCTTGACGCCAGAATTTCAATCAAGCTCTTCTCGTTGGTTCCAGCTCCCTTATGACAGGGTCAACAAGTTCAACATAAATATAACGTCCCGTCCTTGACGTAAGAGTGTCTTACTTTGAGTGCATCTTTGACTTCTTTGGCGTCGTGGTAGGGTGGTGTCCTCATCAGACTCACAATGAGACGCTCAAATTTACCCGTCAGCTCATATTTCAGATCGTCAATAAGATCCTGTAAAATAACTGTTTTCACTTAGACATGACATCCTGAAAACCATAAACAACATTCACAACAATTTTTGGGATACAATATTCAGCATACAAGCGAGAAATTAGTATGAGGCCAAAATACAGTGCAGTATAACCTTCAGAGGAGAACTTAAATTCACTTTCAATTGCAATTGTTCAATATTTTTAAGGATATCTTGTTGCTTGACATTACTAGACAACCGACTTGTAAAAAAATAAAAAAATAAAAAATGTTAACCTAAGCTTAAAGTTTTCCACATAACCCCTGCCAGAAATTGGTTGCTACATAGCTAGCTTTATTAGCTTTGTTTGTATGTAGTTAGCTTTGTTGTGCTAATGTCAACTCATTCGCTTAGGTGTGTGCTACAGATAGGAGTTTTCTATTATTATTATTATATTATTTATGATAGGAGTTTTCTATTATTATTATATTATTTAATATTGGCAAGTGTTTGATCAACTGTCTGAACTCTGAAAGATGGAGCGAAATGTGGCATGTGGCTGCTGTAAATAAGCTATAAAAATGTATTTTTTGTTTTGGCTGTTTGATGAGGCCATTTTCTTAACATGGTAGTATGTTGTCAATATTGTGCGTAAACAAATGATAATGCAGATTTGTTAAAAGACTAATACTTTCTTTTAAACTATACCAAAACGTTTTCGCCGAGTAAACCTGGACTTTTCATCCAAAGGCTTAAAACTAAGACAAAAAGTAAAATGGCTGCCAAAGACTCACGATGTCAAGATGTCAGCAGAATGACGAGGACTGTTTAAAATGCCAAATCTAGTTTACCAAAGAAGTATTGGTCCATTCATGGTTCAAACGCCTGTTGTGAATTTTGCCATTCAGCTCCTTGCTCGTGCACAGCAAGTTGTGCAAAAAAAAAAAAGTGATGAAACACTGAACATCGGAAATTCACAACATTAGGGAAGGTCAATTTAATTTCACCTGTATAGGTTGGTGTGTAAGTCCATCCTGAAATTTAACACTAAAAGCCAACTTTATCACGATCTTGTCTATAAATAATGTGATGTACCTTTCCAAAGTTACACTTGTACGCTGCAATGATTTCCTGTCTCTGAGCGTTGCTGCGAGAGGTGATCAGATCCAAGATGGCTTCCTTATCACTGCCTGGGAAGCGTGTCAGACACATGTGAGACAGACTGTAGAGCGTACTGAATATTATCACGCATGCAGTTTTAAGACACTCACCCATGCCTTTCATTGCATTGTAGAGCGCCTCCGCATCGGCGCTGGGGTTAAAATTGGCAGCATCTGTTATTGTGCCTCTGAACACCTGAAAACAAATAGAGAGTTCGTTTCAAGTACAACGCAGTACCGTTCTCATTAGATTACACTATCATGTTGCACGTTTAATTATTTATTTGTCACTATAGGAATAAAAAGACAGATACATGATTAATAAATATTTAAAATAAAACTATTAAAAAATAAAATAGCTGTAACAAAATTAACTAGACAAAGTGACATTTCTGCAAAAATTCTGTGGGAATGCTGAAAGCTGAATGCTAAATATTTCCCAAGCGAGAGTTGAACCAATGCACTTGCATGTCTCTGTAACGCCAGGCAAGTATTTAACAAGTGAGCCAACTTGGCTTGTTGAAAATCATGGCTAATGGCCTATTTATATGTAAAAGAATTATCTGAAAGTACCCTCCAATCCATTCATTTAGATCAGGGGTGGCAAACTGCGGTCCTCGAGGGCCGGTGTCCTGCAGGTTTTGCAGATTTCCCTACTCGAAGTGCAGCTGATTCCAATTAACAGGCTCGTTATCAGGTTTCTGCAGAGCTTGCTGATGAGCTGATCATGAATCAGCTGTGTTGAAGAAGGGAAATATCCAAAACCAGCAGGACTGCGGCCCTCGAGGACCGGATCTCGCCACCCCTGATTTAGATGGAAAAATTGACCTAATGATATCCAATGGAAACATGCAAAAAATAAAATAGAATTCACGCAATAGCGCCACCTAGGCATGCAGTACCCACCATTCATTTAGATGGAAAAGTGGAACTAAGATAGTTGGTATGCATAATTGCTATGGACACATTTGCAATGTACAGTCGGAGGTGGGATTCGAACCCATGACCTCCTAGTTACTGGACAATGCATTTTACCAAGTATTCCACTGAGCAGTAACACAGTGCTAGTAATGAGTAATGATGAGAAGTTGTATGTAAGGAAGTGGGCGGACAAAATGGGACTTAGAAAAAGTTCAATGTCAATCCCATTGAAAATAAGTGCAATTTCTGGAGAAATTTTGTGGGAATGCTGAACGCCGAATGCTAATAGCTGAATGCTAAGATTTGAATGCATGTGGAATGTTTATGAATTCAACTCACAGATCAATTATGAAATTATAACCTCCTGGTTACTGGACAATGCTCTTTACCAACTGTGCCAGCAAGCAGTATGAGACACCTGGTAATGATGATAAGTTACACGTATGGAAGTTGGCATGGAAAGTGATATTTAGAAAAAGTTCAATGTCTGTCCCATTGAAAATGAATGGGGTAAAGTTGATGTTAAATATTAACTTGTGCAAATACTGTAAGTAATGTGGAATCAGACGATATATATACCCCAGGAGGCATTAATTTTTGAAGCTAGTTGAAATTTGAACAGTGTAAATTATAAGTATTATGTAGGAGTTGTTACGCGGCAAAAAAGTGTGGAGAATAAAAATCATGGCAATGGCAATTATGCTAAGTGATTACATGCTAACCAACTGACTATGATATCAGGAAATGCATTATAATATCACTGAAATGATTAAACACGTGTCACATTAGCATTCAACTTTCAGCATTCCCACGCAATTTTACACACGTGCTTTGTGAATTCTGACAATGAAATTCCAAACAAGTAGTGGTCTACTTTTTTGCACCAGATTTAAACTCATAACAAAAAAATATTTCGCCATGAAAACAGTTGACCACTTGCAGCTGACTGCCTTGAATGTGTGTGCGTGTGTGGGTCTGTGTGTGTGGATGGTGCAAGGACGAAGGGGTGGGCCGGTGGGTTCCCAGCAAGGAGTCAGATTACACACAAAGCAGCTTCTACTTTTTCAAATGTAATGAACAGAGGTCAGCGTTGGTCCACAAGCCGACTTTTACACCAAAGCTGTCCCTCATGGCCTTGATTTTGATGCGCTCAAGTTGTGACGACACATGCCGAGTCATCGTGGGCTGAAAGGACAACTGCGCGTTCAATGCAGCAGCTGCTATACGGAGCAATGCTGTCTTAGGGCAGTCAGCCAAAAGACACTTTCCACTGCACATTCACAAGCAACCACCCGTCACTCCCCTCGACAGCTGGACAGCTTCATTGTCATAGCAACAGGGCCACCAAACAGGCCCCCTAGCAACCAACTTTTTTACAAAATCCTCAAAGTGGGCCTTACATGAAAGAGTCTGGATAGTCAGAGTATTCCTAACACACGCTCATTGGACACTTCATTTGTTATCCCTGCACTCTTGTGATTCGTTTATGCGACCTCAATGGTGGCATATGGTGGAAAAATAAACCACTCCCCCCTTCATTCCTGGCATGTGAGACAAAGGTCCACCTACCATCTCTGAATTTGGTCGTCTGTTTCCGCACAGTGCAGCGGGTCAATAGTTTGGGGCCTGCAAAGAAAACGAGACATCAGTGCAGTTAAAGGAGTCATTCCATGCCACTGTAACATGCAGAGTCACCATGTGCACAACCCATCTCAGAGGGAATCTAAGCTCATTGTTTATTCACTGTGTTCCCTCAAAGTTGCCCTAAAGTGATCCAATGCAGCGCATGAAACAAAGCTTGTTTCAACAGCTAATTTACAACAAAGACTCTTAGACAATAAGATCCACATTAAAATGAATGTGTCATTTTCATTTGTGAATACTGGTGGATTGTCATCAATAAGTACTGATAAAATAAACTGGGGTTGAAGTCAATTGGGCATCTCTTTTGAAAAGAAAAAAGAAGAAGACAGCGATCCCTATTAGTTTTCCACAGCCCCACTGTTTGTTTCAGACATGAGCGTGTCTTTCCAAAAATAGCAATAGAATGCAGTCAAAGGGTCTGAGCCTCCACTGTACATAGAGCCACGCCCTTCACTGTACCCCAATCTTTATGCTCAAATAAAGTAGTTTTAAAAGTTCAGAATCAGCTCAAGCACGACAGATAGTTGATTCAGCATGTTTCAAATCCTTTTTTTAGCATCTATGTCAGCTTCAGGGTGCAGAGTTGGCATACATACAAAGAATTGGTAGAGATCACGTTTCGTAATGTATTCACACGGGAAAAAGTAGATAAAACAAAAGATTACCTGTTGAAATGAAGGGAGTTTCGGGTGAAAATGGTGCAGATTGGTCTATCTTTGCGGACCGTTACGTGTCCTCCCTGGTGTGACGCAAGACTGCGGCGCTCGCACGCACGGCCACCGCGGTACGTGCGCGCGGCCGTAGGGAAGCCACGAAGAAGACGCGAATCTGACGCGCGCGCGCATTACGCACAACTTTACGCGTAGCTTTACGCAGTTTTTTTTTTTTTTTTTTTTTTTTTTTTTACGCACAGCTGCTGCGCAACAGCCATGCCCTGTTTAGCGAGTTATTTTATTCTGTTTTCTTTTCAGAAGATGTTTAGACGCATTCAGAGACGTCGAATATAAAATGGCACTTTAGAACCTAAAGTTTGAATTTCGGTTCAAAGTTAACTTAAGTTAACAGTGAAATCAGTGGGGGAAATATATCTCATTAAAATAAATGGAAGTTCAAATCTGCACTTAGTTTGTATCTTTCTTTCAGTCTCTTTTCCCAAGTCAACTTATTTTTCCATACACTGCTATACAATGCAATGCCACTGGGTGGCAGTATTGATGTGCAAACGCTTTCTTTCCTCATTCTCAAAGGATTGGATTAATTTCCTTTATTTACAGGTAAAAAATAAAAAAAAAACAAAAAAAAAACAAAAAACTCCGGGATTAAAAATCTCTTTTCCAAGAGTGACCTGGCCACAAGGGCAATAAAGAAATAAATCACAATAAATACAAAATCCCAAATCAATATAAAATAAATTCAACAGCAAATTATAAAAAGTGTAGTAGTAGTTAGTAGTTAGTATTGTTATACTAGCTGAATTTTTATTTTACAGTTAACATCTCTTTATACTTGTATGCCAGTAATTAATGTTTGTTTTTTGTTTTGTTTTAATATATATTTTTTATGATGCAGACAGTTGACTTAGGCAAGGCTTTGCTAATTGGTGTTTCTTCAAAGTTTATGCAAGCAGTATAGCTTTGATATTAGTCATCAATGCATTTGTGTCAAGCTAATTGTAAAGATGAGTGTTTTTATGTGTGTAGATGGCAGACATGGCGTGCTCTTACGCCAGGTCTATTACTGTCCTATACTATTACTACACCATGAGTAGGCCAATTTCTGTTTCTTTTTTTTTCTTTTTCTTTTTTTTAAATTGAATGATATTTGGTGTGATATGCAGGGTAAACATTTGTCCATATACCTAAAATAGCATTTTTGTCATACATCTGATTAGTTTCATTTGACACATTTTGTTTTATGAATTATTTAAAGTGATAAAATTATGTTTGAACGACCAATGAAAAGAAGAACCAGTGTATACTACTTATTTTGAATTTGGTTTAACACAGTCTGTTATGCTTACATGTGAAATTCATCTTTGTATTCCCATTAACCCTCCTGTTCAAAACACTACTTGTAGATTTTCAATGAATGTCGGGGGACGCTCAAGTAGTGGCCCACTTATGTATTTTATGCTGACCTCTTGTGCTTAGATTGTGCATTGCACTTATCATGATTGTCCCTTGAGGAATAAAATAACAAAAACAGCAGCTATTTAGTACATGGCCAACAAGAACAATTAATGAAGTCACAGAGTTCATTTTAAAATGAGTCAGTCTGCAGAACTTGAGAGCATTGAGTTACACAGAATTACAAATGAAATATGGAAAATTTACAAAACAATATCATTCAGCACAAAAGCATTTTTGAGATCCCCACTGGGATATTTGGTTCCCATTCACAGCTGTGTCTTTGCAATAATGAGCGCATTATGATCCAAACAAGGACGCAAGAAAGGCTACTTTGTGAGTAATTCCATCGAGTGGGAGGGTCTCGCAGGCCACTCTTGTATATATCGCAGTAAAAAAAAAAAAAAAATCATGTTCCCTTCATCCAAGTCAGCAGCACTGATACTGGCCACTCCTCGTGGGACAACAAACAAGGTACAGTACAATCACATGCATGTAGAATCTCATCTGGTAGTATAAGTCTGATTTCATTGTGCTTTTGTGAAGGTGATCAAGATGTTAGAGGCAATCTTGATCTTATTGTGCTATAATAGCGGTGACAAAGCTGCACATCACATGCAGCTGTTGTTAATAAGCCTGTTATCTCTCGTGTGGAAACGATAGCTCAGCAGATGGCAAGGCCAAGTGTTACCTTTGGTCAACGGTAGACTGGAAGTTACACACGGCCCCCCACTCGCCTCAAGCCTGCTGAGGTGGATGCCAGGAGGGATTAGGGGGACTGAAATCCCCCTGGTAGTGGATGAGGAGGTGAAAGCTACCTAGAGAAAGTGTGCAACCTGCACCGCCATGATTGCTTTGTCCTCCTGTGTTTTATTAAGGGTCAATACTTATCATGTGTCACACCTTTGAGCGGTAACATCTTCAATGGGAGCAAGCAAACTCCAGTCGAGCAGTGTTATTTTTATAATGTTTGGAAAATGCACTCGAAAAACAGTTGGGCAAAAAATAACCCAAATTGGGTCAGAAAGGGACCGATCCAACTTTTTGGGTTATTCATTAATCAAAAAGTTTGCGTTTGACTTATTCTTGACGCAATTCAATTGGGTAACTCAATTAACTCAAAAACAAACAACCTATAAAAAAAAAAAAAAAAAAGGGGTCCTTTTGTGGGATATTAATTTAGTTTGACTCAACTCTTTGGGTTCAATACTGTAATCCATTTCGAATAACCAATTTTGGGTTGATTTGTCAGTTATTCATTTGACCCAATAGTTGGGCCAGTCCATTCTTGACCATTTTGGGTAATTAGACTTAGACTTAGACTAAGTCTAATTACCCCAAATTTTTGACCCACTTGTTTTTAGAGCGCATGCTTGACATGTTTACATGTCAAAAAACACACATTTACGTTCCTTTACTTTTTTTTTTTTTTATAACGCTGTACATTCACCACACAATGCCTAACTCACTTCCTAACCATCTTTGAGCGTGTGCATAATTTAATGTCTTTATTTGTTTATAGCTGTGATTAATCACACGTTGGCTGCGGTGATCTGCTGACATGATCCTGTTGTGGTGAGGTGAGAAAAAACTTTATTGTTAACTCAATACTGTCATAAAAGGTTGGAGAAGTTGCAAATGGTTGTGTGAAGGACGTGGCTGTTTTTATGTGAGCGGCAATTATATAACGAAACATTTGCATTGTAAAGTAATAACTGGATTAAGGTGGATTAAATAAATCAACTCGTGAGCACTCAGAGGTTTGCCACTGAACTATTCTTAAAACTAGGAATTTAAGTGAATGTACAATAGTTTTAATGTGTTTGCTAAATCTTTTTTAATTAAGGGCAATATAATAATGAATACATTTTACGCAAGCACTTTATTACACTTGTACAAATGTGAGACTTTTTTTTTAAACACAAATTACTTTTTCAAAATCTTTAAGGAAATCAAGTGTCTCGAAAGGCGTCCATTTTAAATAGCAGCTGTCATTTGTAGGGGTCCATAAATAAAATATTTTCAAAAGTCCCACTTGAGGGAAATTATTCATTGACACATTGAATGACCCGCCCTTCCTGCTATTATTTACCGTCTTCTACTTTGTCCCCTCATTCCCTCCCTTCTACCAAGACATCCATCTGCCCTTGCACGTGCATCTTCCTCTCCAATCCCAGCATCTTCACATCCCCAGCCTATAAGCATGGCAAACAACGGGCTCAAGTCCTTCTTCCTGAGCCTGTCCCGAAGGAAGCCTCTGGAGCCCGATGGGGAGAAGTCCACCTTTGACCGATGCCTGACCACTTTGGACCTGGTGGCGCTCGGAGTGGGCAGCACGCTCGGCGCCGGCGTCTACGTCCTCTCCGGGGAAGTGGCCAGAGAGTCGGCCGGGCCCAGCATCATCATCGCTTTCTTCATCGCTGCCCTCGCTTCCGTATTCGCCGGATTGTGCTACGCGGAGTTTGGCGCCAGGGTTCCGAAAACCGGCTCGGCTTACCTTTACAGCTACGTGACAGTCGGGGAGCTGCTGGCTTTTATCACCGGGTGGAATCTGCTACTTTCTTACGTCATTGGTAAGTTCAATGCAGCTTTTATCAACAGCAATTTGATCTTAACTCATTCAAACCCAAAAACGTGTAAAAACGTTTTTAATACTTTGTCATTCACTCCCAAAAACGTGTTTACACGTTTTTTTTTGTTTTTTTTTGTTTTTAATGCAAGAGCATACAGAAGGCTTTGATGCAACGTCTGACATGAAGAGGTGGCTTAAAGCAATTGTAATTATCAAAAACACAGCCAGAAGGTGGCAGCAGAGTGTAAGAGATCAGCCAGGGCCATGTTGCAACAAGCTCTGTTTGTCAGTGTTTTCACCTGGAATGTGAATATTGATGAAACTTAGCTATATTCTAATGCTAATGGATGCAAAATGGAAACAGATAAAAATATACTTTTTTCCTGATGAAAGAAGATACTCTAATCTTTCTTTTGCTAGTTTCCATGTTTATATAGCAATAGAACACAATATTCTGTGGGCTTTGCAAAATCTGGCAAAAGGGGGTTTCTTCAATGAAAATAGCTGGGAGCGAATGAGTCAATGGGGAAACATTTGATTGATTCATGTTCCATTAAAAATAATATTATGTAACATATTTAGAAAGACAGAACCTAAATGATCAATCACATGATGAATCATTGAATCACATGACCTTCCACCTGCTGTAGAAGCAGAATCTTCAAAGATCCATCCATCCATCCATCCATTTTCTTGACCGCTTACTCCTCACAAGGGTCGCGGGGGCTGCTGGCGCCTATCTCAGCTCGCTCTGGGCAGTAGGCGGGGGACACCCTGGACTGGTTGCCAACCAATCGCAGGGCACACAGAGACGAACAACCATCCACACTCACACGCACACCAAGGGACAATTCAGAGCGCCCAATTAACCTGCCATGCATGTCTTTGGAATGTGGGAGGAGACCGGAGTACCCGGAGAATACCCACGCAGGCACGGGGAGAACATGCAAACTCCACACAGGAAGGCCGGAGCCTGGACTCGAACCAGAGTCCTCATAACTGGGAGGCGGACGTGCTAACCACTCAGCCCACTGTGCCGCCCATCTTCAAAGATGATTCACATATTTCTAATCTTGTCTTACTGCCATGTAAACAAGACCATAAACCTCGGAAGTCTAAAGTTTAGCGGAAATATCAACATGTGTATTTTCTGACTTTATGACTGCAGTTACATGGTGACTCTGTTTATTGCATTTTTCCCACTCACTTTCTGCTCAGGGACGTCCAGTGTCGCGCTCGCATGGAGCGGGACGTTTGATGACCTCATCGGGGGCGTCATGTCCAAATACTTGGAAGAGAATGCAGCCATGGGCCTTCCAGGGTTGGCACCCTATCCAGATGTCTTTGCTGCTTTTCTCATTATACTTCTATCGGGTAAATTTACTGTACTACACTATAAAAAAACAAAAAAGGCGTAAAAAAAAAAAAAATCCAGAATAATTGTTGTAAAAATCTTTATAATATCACCTATTTTACAGTATGAAAACATTAAAGATGACCAAAAATGTATGAAATAAAATACCAACCTGTCCTCACATAACACATAATAATTTACAAGAATATAAAAGCAGCAAAAGCCACCTGTTTTTATCAATCTCAGGGAGCGGCCATTTTGCCACTGTGCCTAGAGCTTATGCTACATTCGAGGAAGGCGGAAAGTCGGACACATCCCACTTAGATTCTCCCACTTCCGACTGTAACGCGTTTGTGACAAATGTAAACCACAAAAATAGCTGATTCCGATAAATTGTTTGTTGTTCTGGTGAACGCAGTCAGTCCAAATCACACTTTTATCAAATAGCTAATGTTATGATAAATAAATAGGTAAATATGTTTAGAATTGTGTAAATTATGTTATGCCATGTCTCTACGGCGTCGAGTGACGTCAGGTTTGAACTGGTTGGTGAAGTCGGGATCCTTTTTTTTTTTCCAACTTCACAATGTCCGAGTTCAAAGGGGTGTTCCGTTGCCTACTTCCTGGTATGAAGTCTAAAACCCGAATTCCCATTTTCCTCGAATGCAGAATTAGGTCTCTTAGGCATTGTGATGCCATTTTCAGTCGATAGCAAGTGTCAAAATGGCCGCCCCCTGAAAGTGATTAAAACAGGTGGATTTTGCTGCCTAATTCACATTCCACAAACCCAATGTTAATCATAATAAAGTGTTTAATGAGGGCAACACAGTGTTTTGTTGTAAATTTCATGGCCTTATTTTTACACAGCAATATAAAAAAAAAAAAAAGCACAAAATGTATCAAATCTAATATAACCTCTACTTATTGTCTTTCCTCCGAAGGCTTGCTCTCCTTCGGGGTGAAAGAGTCGACCTCAATCAACAAGGTCTTCACAGGGATCAACATCCTGGTCCTGGTCTTTGTCGCCATCTCGGGCTTCATCAAAGGAGACATCGCTAACTGGCAAATCAGCGAAGCCGACTTGCTCAACGCCACAGCCGAAGCCAGGTAAAGTCGAAAAGAGTAACAGTGGCAACACTGTTTGTGTTTGGGCGCATGTAGCATCCTCTCTCGTTGGCAGATAAGGCGTTATCTCCCTCCAGATTACGGGACATTAAACCCGCTGATGAGATAACGTGCTCTCTTTTGTGCAGTAACCTGAGCACGACCGCCAATCTCACAAGCGCCTTTGGGGTCGGTGGCTTTTTCCCCTACGGCTTGAGTGGAACCCTGGCTGGGGCAGCAACATGCTTCTACGCCTTTGTGGGCTTTGACTGTATTGCGACAACAGGTGAGAAGATCACATAAAAAAAAAATGTCATTAAATAAATTTAAATCACTTTTTTGCTTATTGCACCAATAAAGCAAACATTTACATAAGAACGGGACATTGTGGCCTTACTCTGTTTTAGATGAACAACTATTAAAAAAAATAAAATAAAATAGACCTCTATCGTTGCCATAGAAACCTTGAATCATCTGCTGTACTTTGTAATCTATCATGTTGTTGAGCAAGCTACTCATGCTACATTAGCATCTGTGCTAATGTTATGGTCAAATCAACACATTTTTGGAAAAGTTCATTTTTCCGGGACCCTGGTTGTTCTCCACTTTGTTTGGATTTGTATTTATTTATTTTTTTGTACCTCGTAAGAACTCCTAAAAATGTTTTTAATAGTAACATTTTTACATTCTTTAGTACCTTATCTAAAAAGTAGTTAACTGCTAATTTTAATGACTAATGACAATGACAACAAATTTTCCCTAGAGTTAGCTTATATTAAATTTTGAGTTTTATTTTTCAAATGCAGTTAGTTCTAATTAATTTTAAGAGCTGGACTAGTTTTTTTTTTTGAAAATGCTTCGTTTTAGTTTAGTTTTAGTATTTGTTTTAGTTTATTTTTTAATCTAGTTTCAGATTTTTAAGTATTTTTAGTATTTTAGTATTTTTTGTATATCACAATAAGCTTAGTTTCTATATCGATGGTGATTGCACTTTCCCTCTTTGTAGTCATAAAAGTACACAAAGTCACTTGACCTCATCTTTTAGTAAGTTGAAGTTTCAAAAGATATGAGGAAGTCGTCTTTGGTGAAGTTTTTGTGACTTTATTATTATTTTTTTTTAGTTGTTCCAATTTGTTTAATCATTAGCTTTTTGTTGCATATAACAATGTTTTATTATTATTATTATTATTATTATTATTATTATTATTATTATTGATTTGGGAAAGTCTGAGGGCAAGCAAAGTCCAAGTTTTCCACTTGTTAAAATTATTTTAAAGATTGAAAGGATCATTTTATTGGAATTGGTGAGCTATTCTTAACATGCAATTAGAGAAATTAGACTGGAAAAGAAAAGGATAGCCTTTTTTTTAAGCAACTTGTTTGTGTTCTTCTTAGGTGAGGAGGTGAAGAACCCTCAAAAGTCGGTCCCAGTGGGGATTGTGGCCTCTCTCCTGATCTGCTTCCTGGCCTACTTTGCTGTTTCTGCTGCGCTCACCCTGATGATGCCTTATTACATGCTCAGCAAAAAAAGCCCCCTGCCCGCGGCTTATGAATACATCGGCTGGGGTCCCGCCAAATATGTTGTGGCCGTGGGGTCATTGTGTGCCCTGTCCACCAGGTATGAGCGGAAATTTGAACTCAAATTGTAATGTTTGATTGAACAACACCCTGTTG
The DNA here is from genome assembly GCF_051991245.1 of Festucalex cinctus. Lineage (NCBI taxonomy): Eukaryota > Metazoa > Chordata > Actinopteri > Syngnathiformes > Syngnathidae > Festucalex > Festucalex cinctus. Next base: position 12,372,226 of record NC_135419.1, read on the forward strand.
TGGTAGATCAACACCTTAGCCTGTTTTCTTCTTCTTTTTTTTTTTTTCTTCTTTTTAAATTGGTCTGCGCAGCCTGTTGGGCTCCATGTTCCCCATGCCCAGGGTGATGTTTGCCATGGCAAGGGACGGCCTTCTTTTCCAACCCCTGACCAAAGTCACCTCCAGGGGAAGTCCTGCTGTGGCTACCATATCGTCTGGAATTGTGGCAGGTAAACATTTGTATGGAGGAGTCGGGATTAGAGTGCTGAAAACCAGACACTTGTTTTTACTCGTTCTTACTGTCTGATGTGCTTTTCCATTCTCCATTCTAACTGCCTCATTTGCTCCCAAAACTGTATAAATACGTTCTATTTTAAATTTATTAAGTGTCCCAAAGACGTATTTATACGTTTTTTTTGTTTGTTTGTTTTTATGCTAGAGCATACAGAAGGCTTCGATGCAGCCTCTCAACTGCAGAGAATGGGTGGAAAAATGGTAGCAATTACAAAAACGGCCAGCAGGTGGCAGCATAGTATAAGAGATCAACCAGGGCCATGATGAAAACAAGCTTGTTTCCTCACAGTTCTAAACAGATTTGTGAACAATGATGAAACTAATGCTAATTGCTGCAAAACGGAAATGGACAGAAACAGTTTTTTTTTTCCTGATGAAAGAAGAGACTTTAATCTTTCTTTTGGTGGGTTCCATGTTTTTATAGCAATAGAACACATTATTCTGTGGGCCTTGCAAAATCAGTCAAAATCCAGTAAAACAGCCGGGAGCGAAGGGGCTTGCTTCAGTGAAAATGGCTGCCAGTGAATGAGTTAATGTATGCAAATGGCTGTAAATGTGTTTTGCTAGTCAGGTTTGCTCCAGCCCACTAATCAGTGGCTCACTGGCTCCGGAAGGACAAATCTGAAATCTTATTGGCTAAAAAGTCCCGTTGCTAATATAGGTTTAATTCCACTGGTCAGCACTACTGGTTATGATTGACTGGTGGCACAAAAAGTCTGAAATCTGATTGGATAAATAAATTTATTTATTAAAAAATAAATAAATAAATAAATAAATAACCAAGTTTTACACACAGTGATCACTACAAAAGGAAGAGACTAAACTAGTGCAATTTCTTGGAAACTATTAGAATTTTGGTGGTATATGTATGTCAGTGGATAGAGAAGACAGAGGAAATGATTCCTAAAACAACACTGGAGGGATTAGGAGACTCTTATTAATAATCTGTGTTCATTCAAACGACATATCTTCAAGGAAGAACAAAAAAAGAGCGCCATCTGTTGAATCTGGTGGCTCATTACTACCCCTGCTCCAATCTCGAGTCAAATCTACGCATGTAGTGCATCATGTGCTGAGCTGTGTTGATTAGAAATCCTGTTTTTCTTCCATTTTCAGCTTTCATGGCTCTGCTGTTTGACCTGGACGCCTTAGTGGAGATGATGTCTATCGGAACCCTGTTTGCCTACACTCTTGTGGCGATATGCATCCTAATACTGAGGTTACATATACTTGTATAGTATATTCATTAACACCTTGAATGGTTTGAACTACATCCTTTCATGTCGAATATGTGTTTGTGATTGAAGGTATCAGGTGTCTCCATCTGATGACGGAGGACAACAAATCATTGAATCCAACACCAAATTTAGCTTCCTGAAGCCGCCAAAATCTCCAAATTCTGACACCTCGAAAAGAGTCACAATGCTGATTTTAGTCTCTGGTAAGGGCACACTCTATTTTTTCCCCACGTCTGGCTCTTTAGTTCCTCTCCGGTGGCTCCCAATGGATCTCTTAAAAAAAAAAAAAAAAAAAAAAAAAATAGTAGAAATTTCTCTCTTTCTCTCCCTTTTTTATTTTATTTTATTTTTTTTACTTTTTTTAAAATTATTTTTGAGATAATATATTCTTCAAATGAATTAATGATTAAAATAAAAAATAAAAAAAAACAATTAAATATTCAAAAATTGTCAGAATTTGTAAAGTCAGAAAAAGATGGAAGGTAGAGGAAAAGTTTTTTTTTTAAATATCTAAAATGCCCCAAAAGGACCATAGGAAAAGGAAAAGCAGAAAATTACCATAAAATGTCAATGAAATTGCCAAAAATGTCAGAAAAATTATCGTAAAAAGGCAGAAAAAATGTCCAAAAAATGTCTTAAAAAAGGAAGCGAGGCAGAAAATTACCATTTGTCCATAAAATTGCCAAAAAATGTGACAAATTTGACAGAAAGGCTGAAAAAGTCTAAAAATGTATGTATGAATAATGAAATACGAAAAATTACACCATGAAAAAAAAAAAAAAAAAAAAAAAAAAGCCAAAAACGGAAGATTAAGGTAGAAGAAAATGAATCTCAAAGTTATGGATGCTGCATATTTTCTGTTATGTGCAGCTCTAATGATCTCTTCTCAGTTCATTATACTAAAACTAACACATTGTTTCAAATGTTTTGTGGCTCCAGACAGATTTGTGCTTATTTATTTGGCTTAACATGGTTCTTTTTAACAGGAAAGGTTGCTGGTGTAAATCATTGCTTCTTATCATGTCTGTGTACAGTTGCATGTGTGGTTGCTCTTTGCATCACCCTGAGTCTGGCTATGGATTCTTTATCCAACGCGGAGATATGGAGTGTGGTGCTTGTCACTATCTTCTCCATTATCCTGCTAGTGGCTGTTTTCTTTATTTGGCGGCACCCACAGAACTCCAAGAAGGCATCCTTCATGGTGAGTGCGTTTTAGAATCTGAATATAAAAGAAAAAAAAAATCTCACATCTATTCATGTGCTCAACAGGTGCCCTTACTCCCTGTACTGCCAATTGTGAGTGCACTTATAAACGTCTACCTCATGTTCCAGTTAAAAGGCGCCACGTGGTTACGCTACGCCATCTGGATGGCGTTAGGTGAGGCTACACTTCTGATAAGAACACTTAATGGGATAAAAATGTGGAAAACATGCCTTAAAAATATGGATGCGCGAGTACCAAGTATGGGTACTGGGCCAATACCCAGCCTTATTTCAAGGTATCTGCTGCCTTCTTGTGGCCGTTATATGATCAGGAACTAAAAATGAGACGAACACAAAATTGCCGTCATTTTCATGCAATTTTAAGGAAAAATGCATTTATAAGTAAGAATTTTAAATTTTACTTTTAATTTATAAAATTGTTAAATTAATTTAAAGGGATATTTTACTTATTTAGCCATTTTTGGCACTCAAACATTAATATTTTGCCTATAATGAATTTGATATTTTCATTATTTTTCATGTACAATTAGTACCTTTAAAACCACATTTTGCAACTTGCTGTCAACTGAAAATGACATCACAAGGGCTCAGGTAACCAATCACAGCTCAGCTTGTGAATGTCACATGACCAAACCTAGAAAACAGGTGAGCTGTGATTGGTTACCTGAGCCCTTGTGATGTCATTTTCAGTCGACAGCAAGTTGCAAAATGTGTTTTTAAAGGTACTAATTGTACGTGAAAAATAATGAAAATATCAAATTTATTATAGACAAAACATTAACGTTTTATTGCTATAATGGGCTAAATAAGTGAAGTATCCCTTTAAATTTTTAAATACATTTTTTTTTTTTTTTTTATAATTTTTAAGGAGTAAATTGGATAGGAAACTATCTATTATTGTATTTTGGGTTTGCGGAATGTATGTATCTAAAGTACAACTGGTATCGGTACTTGATATCAGTGACTACTCAAAATTAAGTATTTGTACTGGGATCAGTCAGAAACAAAGTGGTGTTGAACACCTCTAGACTACTCAAAAGGCCGAAAGAATTGAAGTACAAACATAATCAGGACTTCAACAAATCTTTTGAGATGCCAGACCAGAACTGTTTTTATTTTTTGTTTGTTTTGTTTTTGAATGACATCTCTGTTTTCTGTCAATTATTTACAATGCCAAGCGGAGCGTAAATAACACAAGAATAAAATTAATATCACATTCAAAGGGTGATGAATTCAATTTTATTTTCATTATAACTTATTTTACAGTGGTTAACACGGTAAATGACAGTCATGAATGTTCAAATTTTACTCGAAATATTACCCAAACTTTTTTGTTGTTGTTGTTTTATGTCAATATTCCCTTAACATTTTAAGTCACTCGTGTCAGTACGGATTGGAGGTTCCACATGGCATTCATCCAAGTTAGTGAACTGTCATTTTGGATCTCTGCAGGCCTGCTCATCTATTTTGGCTACGGGCTGCATCACAGCGTGCAGAGCCGCCGTCACAAAACCAACTGTTCAGCCGTCGAAACCGTCAGTGAAAAAATGGACAAAGACGTCTTTAAAGAGTGCAAATTGTGAGCGGTAGCGGGACGTGGAGATGAATAGAGACGTTACTGTGAGTGACTGTTTTGTAAATGTGAGTAACTATACGCACTTCTGGTGTTCCTTGCTACAGTGTTTAGCTTTTGTGGTTCACAATGACTTACAAACATGTTCATGCAGTTAAAGCTTTCATCCATTCCGCTTCCTTCAGGTTCCTCAATGTTCATCTTATCAATCATATTTTCTGGTACAGGTGTGCCGATTTATTGCAAAGCTATTTCTGAACTCATGTGCTTCATAAACTGTAGAAAGTGTAAGAAGTAAAAACAAATCAGCTGCTAATATTTGTATTTTTTACATTTGTCTGAAATTGTGATTTTGATTTATAGATATTTGGGGGTTTTTTGCACTTTTTTTTTTTTTAATCACACGAGCTTTTCTGATTTTTGTTTCAGCACTTTTCTTGTATACATGTGTAAATATAAACAGTGTACATGTTTTGTAATGATGAATTGAAATTGTATATTTTAATTAAAGCAAAACTAATATTTTCAATATGGTTACCGAAGTTTTTTTTTGTTTTTTTCTGTGGCTCATTGGGAATTAAAGTTAGAGGGATAAAGAATTTATTCCGCCCACACTCGGATTTACTGCATAACAATAAAACCTTTCAAATCAGATTATTTACTGTATGCCAAGTTTAAAACTGTGGCTTAGTTACAAAAAAAAAAAAAAAAAAAAAACACACATGATGAACTAAAATGCAAAACATTGAAAGAAACAATGTATGTCACATTACATTTTCTAATTTTCCAGTTCCATGTGCGGATTGTTTTGAATGTTAATCAATTATTTTGAAACGACATCTGTCTTAATTGAATTTTCTGCCTCTTATATACAGTAGTTGGCCTCGAACTTATTTGAAACAATTCAATGTATGTAACTGTATATTCCTATGGAGAAGAAAAATCAAGGCTTCTTTGTCATAATGTCGCAAGTACAAAAGGACTACTTTTACAACACGCCAAATGCTTTTAACAACCTTTCCACAGGTCATGCTGCTCACAGCCTTCCACTCCAGCAGCTAAGCAAACATCCTCTGCGATTCCACACGGTGAGGCCTCTGCGTTTGCGCCCTCATTGGTCCAGACGAGCTTGAAAGCTTCCATTGAGCCGGCCGGCAGGAATTTGAGGTGCAAATGCCTCTCTCAGGAGGCGGAATTTGTGCGATTCTAGAAAGCAGCTGACCACTCACTTTGCGAGTTCTGCCCACCTCCTCCTCTAACTTCCCTTGTTCATGCTGTCCTTCTTTTCACTTATTTTCTGTTGAACTGTGTGAACTAACGAGCAACCGACGGCTTTGGTAATCCAGCATCATGACTTTGGTGAGCTTGTTTGGGTCGAAGTGGAGGCTGGTGCTGAGTGCTCTCTTTATTTGTATCATAATCTCCGAGTTAGGTAAGTGAGTCTGTTCCGTTGCTAAGCAGGTCTGTGAATGTAGACTACTGTGTGGAAGTCAAAGGACACCATTAGATGTTTTAGCAATGCTACAATGACCGTATTTAAACAGATTGACACACTCAGCAGAAAAGAGGCCAAACTCAACTTAAGGCATCTATTTATAGAGCGTTTTCACAACAGCTGCATCTTTAATATAAATAATAGCATCAAACATGACAAATAGGCTCAGTCTAGATGTCTTCAGGAAATTTCGAAGAGTTAGGATTATCTGGGTTGCTTATTTTGCCAGGCCTGATGTGTGTGCAAAGTTTCATGCGTTGTGGTGCATGGTTAGACCCTTAAAATGTTATTCTCTCTCTCCTAATTTCTTATCAACTATTCATCTGTCCAGTCCTAATAAGCAAAAAATATATTCTTTAAATGAATAAATAAATAAACAAACAAACAAACAATAAATAAATAAAATCTGTTTTGTTTTGTTTTTTGTTTTTGTTTTCAGTGCACTGCCACTGCAACATCATTTTGCAAAAACTCACAAACTTCGTGTTTTAACATCATAAAGGCGAAAACATTGAACAAATGTGAGGTAGATCTGGTTAACCTTTTGCCAGTAGGTGGCGCTCAAATTTGCCATTGCAGTGACAAAAAAAAAAGCTGGTTTAACTTGATCCAGATGATCAGATCTTTCAAAAATTTCACAAATTTGATGAAAGTGCCTGAAGAGACACATCTACAAACCTATTTTCATTATAGTGTTAGTGCCACCTACTGGCTGAAGGGCATATGTAAACTTCATCTAGACAGCAACACTTTTATCTGGATCTTCCTTTCGCCATGCAACACCCTATGACCTATAAAATGTCACTGAAATTGGTCTTGTATTCTTTGCATAATCCTGTTTACTGAATCTTCCTTTCGTTTTATGTGCCAGTATTGCTTTTCAATGTCAAAATGTTCTGGGGAAAATGTCATTTAAAATGATGATTACCTCATATTATTGACATCGGAGCTGTTAAGATGGTCACGGTGACCGCTGAGCAACTGCTTGTGAGATGTTTTATGATATGTTCTGATTGTTATCTAGCTTATTGTCATAAAGATGCTCGTGAGCAGAAGAGGAGTCCAGGGAAGATGGCCAAGCTTGGAAAACCCAAACAGGCCAAAGCAGTAAAGAAAGGCCCCACGGCTGTAAAAACTAAACCAAAGGTTAAAGCAGTAACGCAGAACTTACTTTCACAGGTAGAACTCCTTCTTCACAGCTTGACCCATTCTTCTTTCCAAGTGACTAACTTCAATTTGTATCTGACAACCAAAAGGTGATAAACAGCGGTAAGTTCATCAAGGTGGGAGAGACATTAAGCGTGAACGCTGGAGACACTCTGGAGTTGAGGTGCAGGGGTAAACCCGTGCAGTGGGGCCTCCCATCGTACCTGGAAGAGGAGGACGAAGGCAGGCTCCGGTAGGCCTCGCGCTTTTGTTAGTCTTGAAGTTATCTGACCTTTTTATTGGAACTCGTTAACGAAAATGTTGTCTTAGTTTTACTTTTAGTCAATTTATTTGTTAACTATAATAATCTTGGTGGTAAGATTGGTTCTAAGTTTGAAGACTTTCTGTTTACACACCAAAACATATCAGAATGGCAACACAAAGATGAGCAGACAAGACTTATTCGTTTTTACTCTCAGCGATGAGAGCAGAGTTGCCAGGTACAAGCTGTCAAAGATGCTCTAGCAATTCTCTTGCGTCCTCTCTTTTTATTGGGATTATTCCCCATCCGGTTACAAAAATTAGCATTGCACTACTAAGGGGTGGGAAAAGCTCAGTAGTGAAACGCTGCATTATCTTAAAATAACATATCTGTCTGCTTGGATGTAAGCGTGTTGCAAATAAGCATGTGATTAACTATTAGCAATGAAAGTCCTCGTTTTCGCTTCAGCTCCAGACTTTGTGACTCTTTTTAATCACAGCCACACTGTCTGGTACAGTTCATCTGAATAAATGGATGCAAAATAGCTCACTTCATATGACTGTGAAGCATTTTAGCAAATATATAATAACTTAGATACACTTTATACGTAACACTTTCCACTGAATTTGCTGTTTTATCTCCACAGGATTGTTCAGCATGAGCGCTATGGTGTTTTGAAACTAGTCAACACCACAGGTGCAGACACAGGGGAGTACACATGTTACCCCATGTTCTGCAAGGACACAGATTGCAGAAAAAACTATGACAAAGCTGCCAAAATCTTTGTTTTCTTCCCTGGTACGGCAAAAATAACCAACAACATCAATACGCCATTGAAGGCCTTCATTTCACAACCATAATGCTACTAATTCTACATTTACCATACTCGTCTGATCCAAATAGACCCGCAGGAGCTTTTCGTCCCATCGTCTGACTACTACGAGGTCATCCAGTTAAGAACCAACTGGCCGACCCGCCTGCCCTGCCAGGTGACGTCGCCGGCCGCCAATGTGACGCTGCACCGCGAGTTCCCGCCAGTGGAGGTGGCGGTGGATGGGAAGGAGATCTCCTTCAATGTGAAGAAAGGTTTCACCATCCATCGACCGCGGCCCTATCATGCCGGTGCCTTGTACTGTGTGGCCAGCCTGGGGGGCCTCAGGCAGAGCTCAACAAAGTACATGCTCATCTATGTCAACTGTGAGTACTGCTGACTTAACAATATCAGGGATTTAAAAAAGGGCTTTTTTGATATCACGTTTTTCAATGCATGTATAAAAGATCCATTATCCTCCTAACCTGACAACAAAGGGTTTGAAGCAAACGACAAAATAACCATAAACTGTATTTTTCCAATGCAAATGGTTTTCATGCATAAAATTTACCATTCAAAGAAAGCAGAGTTGCTGAACAAGAAAGCAAAATTAAGTACAAGAACTCATTTTATTTCATTTATTTATCCCCCCCCCCCCCCCCCCCCCCACACACACACACACACACACAAAATAGACTCACTCACAAGTTTAATGTTATTGAGGTAATATGTTTGTCCTGCAAGTCCAGAAAAAATAATTAGGCCTACTCACGTTGTATTATGGGGCAGTGTACCCAGTCTAAGCGTAACTAAGGCATGTCTGCCACCTAGTGGTGATTGGTGAGATTACAATTACAGGGTCAACTACAGTTGACCCTGCATTATTCGCAGTCTCGCACCCGCAGATTCGCATAAAAACAGAACACCCTTTTTTCCCTCAATATTTTGGATCCATCCATCCATTTTCATGACCGCTTATTCCTCACAAGGGTGGCGGGGAGTGCTGGAGCCTATCTCAGCTGGCTTTGGGCAGTAGGCGGGGGACACCCTGGACTGGTTGCCAGCCAATCGCAGGGCACACAGAGATGAACAGCCATCCACACTCACACGGCACGCACACCTCAGGACAATTCGGAGCGCCCAATTAACCTGCCATGCTTGTCTTTGGAATGTGGGAGGAGACTGGAGTACCTGGAGAAGACCCACACAGGCATGGGGAGAACATGCAAACTCCACCCAGGAAGGCCGGAGCTTGGACTCGAACTCGAGTCCTCAGAACTGGGAGGAGGATGTGCTAACCACTCATTCACCCTGCCGCAATATTTTGGATATATTTCTGTTTTTCTAGGAATAGAATTTAGTTTTGTTTTTGTTTTTTTTAAGTTTCAGTTTTTGTTGTTGTTGTTTGTTTTGTTTTTTTGGGGTGGGGGTGTTTGGGGGTCGAAGGGGATCCTATCAGTTATCACTACATAGAACATTTTTAGGGTCATGCCCAAAACTATGACCAAAACTTTTTAGTCTATAAATAATAACATACAATGAAGCAATTTCAACAATATATACCGATAATGATTTTCTCATTGGAAATAAAGTTTTGCAAGAATAGTGAAAATTTTGCAAGATTAGCAATTTTTTTAACCAAATAAAATTAAATAAAACAATTTTACAACACAGAATGTTAGATTTATAACAAAGAAAATATCATGAATTATAGCTATCCTATGGTCTGTCATAAGTATATAAACTAAACCTTAAATCCTAAACTAATTTCAATTTCTTACGCACAACTTATTTTTTAAAGCTTACACACATACATGCAGTTTTTCTATACTTCGCCCCAGAATAGTGAACTGCTGATTAAGGTTTGCAAGCTTTCCAGTGGCCTTTCAACGTGTCTGGAAAAAAATAACAGGCATTTAAAAATGCCACCATATCCCTGCACGATACCGCAATTATGTAATTGTACAGAATCACAGCTGACGTTTTTCCTGGGCAATGACTCATTGTGGGTACACCAGAATCCCAACATAGTTAGTATGTCCTTCACGCTTAAATGGAAGGATAACATGCTGTTGTCCACTGTTAAAGACACTGTTTTGTTCCTTCAGTGCATGAAGTAGAAATGTCTCTTTGTATTCGCACATTCTTTGAATTCCTTCTTAAAATTTTTGTTAGACCCCATGGCTCCCCCCGCCCCAGTCATCCAGGCCAGTGCGACCTCTTTGGCTGCTGGTGACAATCTACGTGTCAGCTGCACTGTGATGGGAGAGAGGAATGTGGCCGTAGAGATCACATGGGACTACCCCGGACAGCAGGTCACTAGGCTACATATAAAAAAAAAGCAATGATCATAAGTGAACAACAGTTTGGTTCATCCAATGCAATCTATCGTTCGAACTTCTTTCTTTGCATGTTTTTTTATTTACTTTATTTCACCTGTACTGGGAGCAGATAGGGAGACCTCTGTACACGCTGGAGAGCATCAATCCAATTGGCGGGGGTGCAGCTGGACAGCAGATTCAGTCCGTTCTCCTGGTGGACGAGGTGAGGGACGTGGACCAAGGAGCATACACGTGCACTGCCGAGAACCTGCAAGGATCCAAATCTGTGTCCACCACAGTCAAAGTGATTCCCAAAGCTAAACCTCCAAAACCGTGAAGCACGTTTGCTTGTTTCACTTTTGTATCCAACCATATTCAAATTGGGAAATAATACCTGCAGAAAAAAATTGTGGGAATATATGTATGGAGGATAACACAGTTGACTTTTTAAGACATTCACTGCCAGCCCAGCAAAAATGCATTATTTGACGTTTTTTTCCGTCAATGGCAGTCAATGACTTAAGATGAGATGTAACCAAAATTGATGGATTTTTAAACAATTGCCTTTAAAAAAAAAAAAAAAAAAAAAAAAAAAAAGGAAAAAAGGATGCTGCAATATAATCACAAAATATATTGGCACATTGTGTTTAACACATTCACTGCCAGCCCAGCAAAAATGCATTATTTGACGTCTTTTTCCGTCAATGGCAGTCAATGAGTTAATTTACTTCTATCATTTAGGAATTAGACGGGGGCTCATTCATGAACCTACACATTTGTAATTTTCATTTTATCTCATTTTATATTTGTTTTGTGTTGTATTATGACAATCCTAAAATAAAAATACTCTTGAACCCAAAGTGTAACCACGTGGTGTAATTCTTAATCATTTACCGGTATCTATTTGAAATATACTTCAAACAAATTAAGACATACACAAAGATTTGCTTGAGTTGATTGAATATTTGTTAGCCACAGAACTCATGGCAAACTTTTTGCAAGGTGGTTTAGTGACCGACTCACTAAAAATTCATAGGTCATGTGTGCTTTTCATTTTCATGTGATTGTTTTATATTTATGACTTGAAACACTTTTCTATACAACAATGTAGTCTAAGTATGATTTTACTACCGTAGTGATTGACGACCAACGTACCAACCAGTTTGTCGCCTCCGTGGGAATGGAATTCCGTGGTAACACGAGGAGTCCCTGCGTTGTCAGGGAGGGCGCGGCAACTGTGTATTAAAAATTATTTACTGTCATTTCATAATATAGCATCGGGTAGCATGACATGACATTACATGACATGACATAGCATAAATTTATAGGCAGAGTTTGAAGGGTTACATTAAAATGTTTTATCTTACAGTTACTTGTTAAAAAATATATATGGTAGTTTATAGTAACATTTAAGTGTACAATTAAGTGGATACATCTGGAATTGTCTGTCTTATGGGTCAAATTACATTTTATGGACAGATTTCTCAGTCTTTTTGGAGTCACTCAACTAATGATTAATTTGATAATCAATGAATCTATGGATTCATATGTTAATTTACATCCCTTTATTCAAAAACAAGACATTATTTCCAATTGAAAGTGTGGAAAAAATGGTTGAAAATGCACAAAAATGCATTAATATCAATGAATTACTTTTAATGGTTTGGTCCAAACATGCCAGAAAATCAGCAAAAAGTGTTGACCCTCGTTTTCCAAAATAAAAGCAGTTGTTTGCAAATGGCCGATTTTGGGTGGGGGAAAAAAAACACTCCAAGATAAACAGTCTGCTTTCATGGATGATTACAGAAATCAGAGATTTACTGTTGAGAGTATGAAATTCCAAGAAGGTGAAGAATTTTAAATTAAACAAGGTCTCAAAATAAATCGCTTATCAAAAATAATTATGAATTAATTTGAAAAAGCTGCAATTTGCAGTTGGGAAAAAAAATATTTTGGGCATTATTTGTCTATTTACAGTACCTGGGATGGATGGATGGATGGATGGATGGATGGACGGACGGACGGACGGACGGACGGACAGACAGACACAGATAGATAGATAACTTCATCTCATGGAGCAAATTAGATTTCATAAATCTTTATAACAATAACATCCATCCATCCATCCATCCATTTTCTTTCTAAGCTTTCTTCTTCCTGCTCCTCACAAGGGTCGCGGGGGGGTGCTGGAGCCTATCCCAGCTGACTTCGGACAGTACGATAACAATAAGTTTCAATTGATTCTTTACAAAACCCAACAACAATTAGAAAATGAGAATGATTTTTTATTTTATTTTTTTTAACATGCATGCAAACGCATGTAATTTGAAACAACAACAACAACAAAAGAATACAATAACAAAAACATAAATTCAACAGCCCCTTGACGTAATTACAATTGCGGCCGCAAGATGACGCCCCCTCCTCTTTCCCCCACACAACGTGTCGGCGCAACTGCAACTTTCTCCCAGCCTCTCGTGTTTCCTCTCTGTCCAAATGTTTGAGAGGGAAACGCTGCCTAATCCTCTTGCCAGTGTGTGTTCCTGCAAGCGCCGAGCGGGCTGATCCGAACCGACGCTGGGAAACTATCCTGTTGTTAAAAGGTTCCATCTACTGAGAGAGTCCCACGCTAAAGAAGACATGTCCTGCATGCGGGATATGGTGAGTGTAAAACTTGTTCATCTTTTTATATGCTTCTACATAAACTATCGCAATTGAGCGTGTGCACTGAGCAGGATGATGGAGGAACTTCACTATCAGTCTCAAACTTTACTAATTTGATGTATAACAGACCCATAGTCACTTCTATGGTGGCCCTCGTTGTGGTGTAAAATTGAGTGCTTTCAAACCTTTATTGAGCCAATTAAGGCACACATTTCACATTACACAAATGTCATGGCACGCCACCAGTCAAAAAATGTCAAAATATGCAGACTCAAATAATGATGATTGATGGAAAAGGGAGCATGTAATTGTTCTGTCTGTAGCCTCGATGAAAAAAGTAGTATACAATTCTCTGAACAGGTAAGAAAAATTAAAATAATTTACACAGTGATTGTAAATCATTGGTGTAATGTGTTGTAAAGTGTTTGCTGTGCACAGCTGTGAATGTTTGGGTTGAGCTCACATACACGCACACACACTAAGGTTTCTTTTGATGCTCTGGAGTTTGGGGACAAACTTGTGTGTCACCCACTCTATGTGTGTATGCGAGTGTGTGGGGGGAACTCAATGTTGGGGACTGCCAGGCTGTCGTCGTGGAAACCGGAGGCCGCAGGTGACCTCTGACCGGGAGGGCTCTTGGAGCGTAGCAGGAAGGGTCTTTTGAGCGAGGTGGGCTATGTGTGCGCGGGCTGACGCAAATGAAGGATCAGCTTGACAATAGAGGCACAATGGATGTTGTTTTGGAGAGCGTGTGGTATCGTCAAGCGTGGGTTATAGGTACTTTTACTGCACGTTCGGCTGTCACGTGAGGGGGGGGATTTGCAGTCTTGCTGCTCTTTAGCTCAATGAGTTACTGCAGTCGCAACAGTGAAATGACTGTAGTGGCTGTCATTTCACATATGTAGTGTTTTAGTCTTAAACCTCTTTAAAATAATGTATAGATTAGTCTACTACGATTGACTGGCATCCAGTTCAGCGTGTACCCCGCCTACTGCCCAAAGCCAGCTGAGTTAGGCTCCAGCACCCCCTGCGAACCTTGTGAGGAATAAGCGGTCAAGAAAATGGATGGATGGATGGATTAGTCAAATTATACTTGAGAAAAACCTAACTGGGTCCCATGTCGGATTATATTGTTATTTGATAAATAGTCCTTGTTGCAATACATTTCTGTCTGTTTGGTTTGTACAGGTGTTTTAATATGTCTGTAACATGCAATAGGCAATAAAAACATTTTACGTGAAGGCAGCATTTTATACGCTAAAAAGTAGGGGTGTTAAAAAAAAAATCGATTCGGCGATATATCGCGATACTACATCGCGCGATTCTCGAATCGATTCAATAATCGGCAGAATCGATTTTATTTTTTTTTTTATTTTTTTTATTTTTTATTTTTTTTAGGATTCACACCTTGAGCATGGATGAATGTTATATGAACGGAACATTAAGCCTTAATATTTTATTTTAATGCTGTTCAAACATGAAACAGATTACAACCTCTATAACACTGAAATTTCAGATAAATAAATAATACATTTTCATATAAATCTTACACTCTACAAGCTTACTGATTAGTATTTTCTAAATTTGAATGAAAAGAAATCGCAACAATCGACTTATAAATTCGTATCGGGATTAATCGGTATCGAATCGAATCGTGACCTGTGAATCGTGATACGAATCGAATCGTCAGGTACTAGGCAATTCACACCCCTACTAAAAAGTGTGGATGTGGAACACAGTTATTATGTAAATTAGTCCCACTATTATGTAACCGTGTCAGAGAACAACTTGCTCACAATTTCAGAATAAACAAACAAAAGTTGTACCGGCTTGTTTACACTTGTACTTAAGACCCAGATATGGAAATACAAACAATTAAAAACTATTTTGAGATTGGAATCTTCTTGACTATGGCTCCGGCTCCTTCCACCCAATGGTATGCTATGCTTCTACTGAACCGTGATACAAATATATAAAAAAAAACAGTTAGCCACTGTAAAATAAGCCTAAAATAAAATAAATAATAATACTCATGACATACGTAATGAATGTAATATATCTGATAAATTAGTAATTCCCCATATATTTATTTATTTATTCATTTATTTTAGAGAAGAGCAAGTATTTATCAGTTTTATCCACAGTTACTTGAGGCAAAAAAAATAAAAAATCTACATGGACCAAGTCCTCCTAGCCAGTAGTTGGCGCTACCCTGCAGGGGCTTAACACTTCGCCGAATCATCGTGCACCAGAAGAAAAGAAAGAGATTGTTTTTTTTGTTCACAATTATCTGTCACTGCGTTAAATGGAATTTCATGTATTATATCAGTCTGAAAAAAAATGGCATCGAACATCCCTAATGATTTTAAATATATATTCAATTCAATTCAATGAACATAGACGCTTAAAATTGAGTTAAAAGTAACCCAAATTGTGTAAGACAAGTAGGGCTAACCTAGTGCCGGGTCAAACAGGAACCGAGCCAATGCTAGGTTATTTATACACCTTTAAAGTTTCTGGGTGAAAAATTACCCAATGTTTGTTTTTGACTGATCCTTGGGTCAATTTGACCCAATTTTGGCAACCTAAAGGTGGGTCAGGTTTCGTTGTTTTGATACAAAATGAAATTGGGTCAGTTTGAACCAAGTAGCATGTCGGTCCAATTTTTGACCAAAAGTGGGTTCTTTTTGACCCTGCGGTTTTAAGAATGTACCCATTGCGTTGAGGATTTGCAGCATATTTAAGTATATATGGGCATTCTTACCTCACTGTGCGACGACGACTTTGCCCATTAGTGCACGCTTTTTCCTGCAAGACAGCTGATGCGACAGCAGCGACATCCTCATTCAGCTGTTAAGCATCCCAGGGGCTTGTGCGTGTGTTGCTGTTTTAAACAGCAGCAGCTGATGTAACACTGTCCTGCCAACTGCTGACCATTTGTTTCACACATACAAATCCCATATGGGATTATTTAAGTCTGTTGCAAGACATGTACGATATAAGCATTTTCTCTCTTCTTTGTCTAATTTCCAAGTAGCATGCATGTGCACGTCAGATCACTCATGCATGCTTTGGAGTCCAGCAGATGGTCCAATGGGAGTAATCAGTGGTCCCCACCTCTCGTTTCTGTCTCCACTTCCGCTTCTTTCAACTCTTTCTCTCAATGTTAGTCCTTAATCCTGAAGTTATCCTCATCTCATTGACTCTCTCTGAATGTAGAGCTTTTCACTACTTTGGCTGCGCTCGTCCTTTATTTGGACTGGTGTGATTAAAGAAAGGCACAGTGGGAGTACTTGGTTTTATGTGCAGGGTTCTACCACCGTTTGACATTTCGCTTTAGCCCATCCCGAGTGTCCGGTTATGGTTGGTTTTAGTTGTGGAAGATCAATTCATCGTTTTGTTGTTGCAAGTCTATTAAGATTGAGATGTTTGCTGCAGAACACACCTACGTTAATCATTATACCCAAACAGCAGGTGGTATCTTATAGCTAAAGAAGGATGTTGACACTCGTGCTCTAGTTTCTTGTCTAGGATGAAGACTGACAACCCAATTAATTAAGATTAGAGGACTTTTGCTATGGCGGCACGGGGGCCGAGTGGTTAGCACATCCGCCTCCCAGTTCTGAGGACTCCGGTTCGAGTCCAGGCTCCGGCCTTCCTGGGTGGAGTTTGCATGTTCTCCCCGTGCCCGCGTGGGTCTTCTCCGGGTACTCCGGTCTCCTCCCACATTCCAAAGACATGCATGGGAGGTTAATTGGGCGCTCCGAATTGTCCCTAGGTGTGCTTGTGAGTGTGGATGGTTGTTCGTCTCTGTGTGCCCTGCGATTGGTTGGCAACCAGTCCAGGGTGTCCCCCGCCTACTGCTCAGAGCCAGCTGAGATAGACGCCAGCACCCCCCAGCGACCCTTGTGAGGAATAAGCGGTTCAGAAAATGGATGGATGGATGGACTTTTGCTATTCAGGTAAGTGAAATTCAGCTTTTAGTATTATATAAAGGATAACATAACCTATAGTTTCACTAATAAAGCTTTCTAGTCATGAATATGTTCATTCATTCTTGTTGATTTTGAACATCAAGTGTCAGTGTCTTGGGTGCAGGCACTGTGTGAGTATTCATGTCTGGGTTTGGCACACTGAGGTGACCCAAATGCTCATTTCCATCAATCCGAAACTCTTACGGCGGCAGATGAAGCAGATATGAAGACGCAGCAAATTATTAAACAATGAAACAAAAGTGTTGTGGGATAGGCAGGACCCACTGACCTTCAGTGAGGGAGGGAAAAAGTCTGCAAGTGCAGAAGGGCGTACAGACCACTCACTGTGCTCTTTGTCCCCAAATGTCACCAACGTCAACGAAAACAGCTCATTGCGCTAACTCTGACAGCGCCTCACGCAGGGATCTATTGTCTTACTATCTATTGTGGTATTAACCAAAGTAAGCCACAGTCGTTTACCTCAATGCAGCCTTATCGTCTTTTTATTGGTCCCCTTTATCGCCATTAGAGGCGTGCCTGCATTCACGTGCCGCAATAGCGGCAATGGTCACACAGTTTTGTTTGGAGAAAAATTCAAGCAAGACAAATGTGACACATTTAGCCTAACACTGCGAATACAGCTGCTTTCATGAGGGGTTTATCTCAAACCTGCAGCATGTATGTGCTAGTTGAGGTCAGCTTTAGGTCAGGTGTCGCCATCCATCTTTGCTCAGTTTAGCTAATGGTGCAGGAATTGGTTCTAATAAATGAAACAACCTGTGCGTTTTTCATGCTCCTACCAATGAAGTCATTTACAGATGGACGTTTTCAATTTAAAGTATAAGTCAACCCTCCCAAAAAATTCTTGACAACAATATGGTCTATGCAGCCCCACTAGTCTAAATACAGTATTTTTGGTTAATGTTGCGTTAGTGGAATATGAGTTAAGAAGCAAAATGTAGCAGTTTTTATCAATATCAGAAGGCGGCCATTTTGCCACTTGCTGTCAACTGAAGATGACATCCTAGTTGCTCAGATAACAAACAATTACAGCTCAGCTTCAGAAAACAGGCAAGCTGTGATTGGTTATTGCCTGAGACCTGAGCTACTGTGATGTCATCTTTAATCGACAACAAGTGGAAAAATGGCTACCCCCTGAGATGGATTAAAACGGCTGTATTTTGCTTCATAACTCATATTAATCCGAATATCATGTTTAGACTAGTGAGGTCACATGTAACATAACATATTGTCGAGAAATGTTTAACGTTGACTTCACCTTTAAAACAAATCATTCTGTCTGTCGTATTTTTTAAAACTGTCAATTTGATCTGTACATGAGCAAAACGATTGAAGTCGATGAGCACAGCGGTGCCGGATTTACACCGGTCATGAAAAATAGGACCTTATCGGTTTCAAGTTTTATGTTTTTGGAAAGTACTATCAATTGAACCTGAACCCACACTGCTTGAACTAAAGTAGGGCCAGTATACCGCTACACCATCAGTGTATTACTTTACATACATCGTTTTGAACTTTGCCAATTTTTATCTTCCTGTGATTGCGAACTGACAAATGGGCTTAGCTCCAGCGGTTTTCGGACCTCGGCTAATGTTATTTCTCAAATGCCAGACAGCCTATCTGCTTCCTGTAACGTTATTGTCCAGGGGAGCTTAGACAGAGGAAATGAGTCTGGTCCAGACTGTCCTCTCATTCTGTGACAGGCCCAACAGGTACAGAATCTCTAAGCAGGCTCCAACATAGCCCGGTCTTTCGTTTCTTCAGCTATGGATCTCTGTAAACATTCTCATGTCAAGCCTGCTAGATGATAATCTCTGGAAGAAAGACTGTATGTGCCTCTGGGGTTAAAGAGACAATGATGATTCAGCCTATCATTGCAGGGGTCTTTTCATGTAGAGCTTTTTTTTTTTTTTAATCTTAAAAGGTGATATTCAACAGCACAATCAAACCCAGGAATGTGTTTAATAGCTTGCCAGTCTCAGCTTGGTGCTTTATTAAATAAGATTCCTGCATGCCCACCCATTGGTGCCATCTTTAAGAAGTCAGTCAACCATTGACTCTGCTGAGCCACACCAACTCAAAGAGAGGAAATACAGAAGTAGTTTCTCCGCAGATTTAGAGAACAATAGTTTGATTCATGTAACCTGATATAGCGCCGAACCCGTCCGGTAGCCCATCTGACAATCTGACTATTGTTCATGCTGGGCTCACCACTTCTTGTATTTTCCCTCATCCCTCTTTGTGTCAGCCTTTCAGTCCAAGTCGGGTCCTTTATTGGAGAGTAAACATGCATGTTGCTTTGGTGCGTTTTTTCCGATGAGGCTGCGTGTGTCAATGTTGGCTCTGGACCATCCGACTCCAAATGCGGATCCACATGCAGGCCTTTTGTCTGCGGGAGAACAGGCAGAACAAGTCCGACCACACGGATCCCTAAAGTGAGTGCGCGGTGCACAAAGAGAGCAGGTGGAGAGCTGGAAAGTACCAGGTATTCAATAAAAGCCATATTAGGTTAACTTACTGTAAGTTCGGGGAAAAAAACACTGCTTGGCCCTCAAGCGCCACTTAAAAATAGCTTAGCTTCTGTTTTCAAACCATGCAGTCATCCTACAAGGGACTGTTTCGGACTATGCAGCTCCCTCCCTCACATCAGACTGACAAACAGGAAGTCCTGTGACCTGATTATCAGTTGGAGAAACGGAGCATAAGATAAGTCACCGATTCAACTGGACAAACAGGTAACGTGATTTATTTTCAGGATTTTCGTATCACGGAGAGATGAAACGTTGGCGCCACTCAAGACTTCAAGGCCACATGATTGTTTTGCTCGTTTTATTCAAGCTAATCCAATATTAAATTGTTACTAATTACCGGTAATAAGGAACTGCTGACTTAATTACATGCAACTTAATTAAAGTTCAAATTAAATTCTGCAAAAACTTACTGTGATGCTGATTTAATATATGGACATTTTTTACATTCTGTATTTTTCAGTCTATTAAAATACAATGCATTTAATTACTGTATTGTTAAGTTTAATTCTAATTACAATTATGCTCAAAATGGAACTGATTAACAGATGTTTACAATTATAGTTAGTTAATTGGGTCAATACTAAGGGTGTCTCGATCCCGATCACGTGATCGGAAATCTTTTTCAATCAACTTTTCAGCTGATAGTAATTGAGCGTAAAATATCACATTTTTAACATTTTCTTTTCTTTTCTTTTTTTTTAGATTTTTTATTTTTTTTTGCTACAAAGCAACAAAATAATCCAGAGGTACACAGATATTGTCAAAAGTAAACAATATATGCGTATAAGTTTTATACTATGCAACATCGCAACACAGCCAATGGGGGAAGATTCTGGTAGTTGTCGCGGGAAGCTAACGTGAAGCTAGCTTCATGTAACAATGATAATGTCTGCAGTATAGTAATATTTTAATTTGGAAATGCACAGTATCCCATCAGGACATAAAATCAGGTGACCTGTACATGAGTGCAAAAAAAAAATGTGATCAGAACATCCCTATAGTCAAAACTTACATTCAATAGGTTGACCTTTTATTGTGTTTAGTATTGCGGACTCATTCAAGGCTTCAACTGTGAACGTGTGCATGTAGTTTACCCTGCTTATGGAAGCATTTGACATGCCAGTGAGATGAGCACAGTGAAAGTTCACAGCGCGACTCACCTAATTAGCCACAGAGAATGCTCACTTTTTTTTCTTTTTTTTTTTTGTAGTTTAGCTGAATTGGAATGAGCAAACTTTGACTTTCAAGTCATTACTTGCGGGGGAGATGATGTCACATTGATCATCCTCCCCACTGATTTGGTGCTAATTAACATGTGATGGCTGATTATCCCCAAAGTGGAACCACATGGTGCTTTGAAAAAACATCTCGGATTATCTGTGCTTGCTGACCCATGCAGTGATATGCCTTTATTTACATTCTTTTTTTTTCTTTTTTTTTAGAATTTTTAGATGTCTTTTCGACCCAAGGTGCGTCCATCATTAGGTTGCTTTTGTTGTTTGTAACAGTGGTTCCATTCGTGTTTCCATAATGGTGCAGTCTCACGCTCACTGTACTGTTGTCATTAGAAACAGTGCGAGGAACTTGTTTCCACAAACAAATGGTCACAAAAGCAGAGTTTAAAAAAAAAAAGTGCTGATAATCAGCATGTGTCAGCATCAAAGTGTGCAACCTGATAATTTAGTGCTTTGTCAAAAAATCTGAAAAGCATTGCTTGGCACTGAGTGTGACTCACCACCAGTGACTGCTGTCCACTCTGTGAACCACGGCCTCATGTGTAATCTTGTGGATGCACATTCACTGCAGCTGTAGACTAAGCAGACCTGGAACTGGTGTGGGTCGATGTGGGAACCGAGCGCGATTTGTGTTGCCGTAATTACAAAAGGGTAACTCCTACGTGGAACCGCTCCGGGAAACAAAGAAGCTTCACAAAAGAGAAAGAAAACACTCCCCACTCTCTCTCTCGAATGAATTTAATAAGAAACTCGCTCTCCTGTGCTTGTGTCAAATCAGCTCATCCGAACCACAAACACACAGTATGATTAGTTAACCAAATGACCAGTGATTAGATGTCTGTTTATTAGGCTACCCATGTGTGGTTCTCATGGGTTTGCTATTTTTGAGGTCAGTCTAACTGACCCATCACACAATCCTCCACTTCAGTGGTAATGGCGATGTTTGGATTACATGAAAGGCACATTAATAATTAGCCAGGCAGAAATGTGAAGAATGTGCATTTCGTTCCTAGTATCGTTCTCTCAGTTCACATTCTTCCCTAGTCTGAACTGTTGCTTATTTTAAAGAGGAAGTCAACCTTAAACATTTCTTGATAATAAATGTGATATGTGACCTCACTAGTATAAATATGACATTCACATATTACGTATGGAGTTATGAAGTAAAATCCAGCCATTTTCATTCATCTCAAGGGCGGCCATTTTGCCACTTACTGTCGATTGAAGATGACATCAGAGTTGCTTAGTGCTCAGGCAACGACCAATCACAGCTAACCTGTTTTCTGAAGCTGAGCTGTGCTCAACTAGGATATCATTTTTACTCAAGAAGTGGCAAAATGGATAAAAACAGCGTAATTTTGCGGCTTAACTCATATTCCGCTAACGCAATATTAACCAGAATACCCTATTTAGACTAGTGTGAAAGAATATATTATTGTTAACATATTTTGGGGGGTGATTGACTTTTCCTTTAACAAGTTACAACCTGAGCATGAACACATACCGGCCTCACGATGTGGTCAGCTAATATCAGGCAAAATGTTAGGTTTTTGTGACATGATGGGATATCAGACACTAATTTCCCCCAAAAAATGTCATAGTTTATTTTTATTATTATTATTATTATTATTATAAGAAATCCTATTAACAAAACTTCCTTGATGTTCAAAAAAAGAAGACATTTGTATACAATGAATGGCAACGGAAAATCTGTCCTTTGGGTTTTGTCTTGTTTTGGAAAATTGCTCTTCAACTACACATTGAAAATAGTATAAAGATTTGAGACCAAATTGTGTTGAGTTAAGCCATTAATATTAATGTTATTGTTGTTATTTATATAACATTGCTCGTGTTACTACTCCTATTAGCAGTAGTAATTAGTAGTAGTAAATAAATCTGGGATTCAAATATTGATGTTGTGTTTGTAGACACTTGTGGGAAATGTGTCATATAAAAGTTATATATTTGGTGTAGTGGTTCGCCCATCTGCCTCACAGCTGGGAGGTTCTGGAAAGATTCCCATGTGTAGTTTGGGTTTCTCCATGTGCTGTTTAATTGAAGCCTCTCAACTGCCCATTTGTGTGAACGTGCGTATGAATGCTTATTTGTCTATTGATGCCCCGAGACTGATTGCGGACCAATCGAGGGTGTACTTTGCCTCTGGTCCAAAGTTGATGGATGGCGAAATGCTTTGTTTTCACCACTTAGGCTGATTACTGTGGCCCACGTGTGCATGTGGTTGCAAAGCAAACAGACGCCAACCCCGAGGTCAGGTACTTATCCTTATTCTCCTAAAGCTAATCTTACACATATGCATACACAAACACACCACAGGGGGATCAACACTCATTATTTGAAATTGCACCAAAGTCAGGCATAATACAATTTATCCTCTCCCTGCTGAAAAACAAACAAGAGTGCACGTGGATACGCGTGCATGTCCTGCCTACACTGTCCCTCGGGGGACATGATTTTACACCAAAATCGTCTTATGTAACTTGTGTCAGATACAGATCAATATGCAGCAGCACCATTTTAACCAGCAGTAACCCTAACCCTACATGACAACTATAGCCGATAATTGAATTCTGTTTAAAAATAAATAAATAAAAAATACAGTAACTCGCAGAGGTCAATGTGTGTTCAACTACTGAGAGCAAAAACATCTCAGCTGAAGGATCGATGGCTAACATGAATATCAGACTAAAGGGACTACTAAATAGTGATAGTCGGATAACATACATTAAAACTGTGCTAATCTTCTTAGCATTTTAAGCTTTTTAAATCCTACATGTTCTCGGATTTCGATGAGTAGCCCACTTTGTGGTGTTGGTTGATGCAGCACTGCTATCAAACACACAATTCTGCTTTTTGCCTTTGTAATCTTTGAAGTTATAATTTCCCTGTGTCCATTTTGTTGTTTTGTTCATGAGGGTTTTTTGTTTCAACATGTTCTTGTGAGCCCGGTCCGTTTGTGTCAACCTACCGGCTCTCTCCAGCCAATCGTGTCTTGTCCAGGTCGTCATATTGTCAGTCATCATGTTTTTAGTTCCCTGCTTTCTGTCAGCGTGTGTCTCTTCGATTTTTTTTCCTTAGTATTAGTCACGTTTCCCAATGCTTTTTTTTTCAATGGACTAATTGGGGGAATAGTTTGTTCTCAGCTATAGAGCTAGTTACATCAAAGTACTTTTTCATGGCCTAGAAACACCCAATACAGTAAAAAAAAAAAAAAAAAATCATGGCCTAAAAATGACCAGTGAAGTACAAAATTACTGTAAATAAAAAAAGGTCATTCAAATTTAATTTAATTGTTGTCTGTGCTTCGGTGAGGAAAATGGCGCACATCTAGTCGCGTTCATGAGCCACGATGTTAGCGCTTCGTTTTTTTTTTCCCACCTCCTTTATGATTAGATGCCATAATTAAGGGCTACAAAAAAACAATTGTGTACTGTACCATATCGATAGACATGTACTCTGTACTCTACTGGCTCTAGTAAAAACAACAACCATATGAATAGGTCGCTAACCCGTGCTCCTTTTTAGTTGTTTTTCCTTCAGTGATGCTAAACTAACATCCTAGTTTCTAGTTTCCTAGTTTTGTGTTTTAAAAAAGGGCAATTGACCTCATTAAGGGCCTTCAAGCAAAATCCTCACGCTGTGAAAGCAAAGCAAGTGTGACTATCTGCTGATTTGATCACATTCTTCCTGTCAACACTTGTCACAAGCAGCAGAATGAAGTGCACTGCATGCCTCGAAGAGAGCAATCATCTTCTACGTGAGGCCACAGAGGGCTCCACGAACGAGTGTTGCATGCACACAAACGTCACCATCGGGCAGGGCTGACGAAGATTGCTCAGCTGCAGCCTCTAATTGTTAGCTAGTTATTCATTATGTATGAGAGACTCAAACAAACCCTGAGGCTACTCATAGAAGACTTAAGAAAAAGAAAGACTGTGAAATGTTTGTTCTCCGCATCTGAGGGCAATTTCTATGTCACGTCCTATGTGTGAAATATGACATGACACAAGCTACACACGTACATGGAACTGCGGCGAGGGATGCCTGTGGCCAAACCGAGCCAATGTCATTCTCGTCTCGGGAGCAAGCAGACGCAATTTGGCACTTGTGGTCCACTATCGTTGCAAAACACAGAGGACGACAAGCTGCTTTACTGGGAGGCTCAGTGACTCAGTGGCGGTCAAGAGTGGTGGCGTTAAAGCTCAAGTGTTCTCGCTCACACTGTCTTCATTGATGGCGTCTGAGCCACTACGGGGTCAAGCGGGTCGTATTTGTTCATTGCTGCAGAGAAAAGCTGCTATTGAGCACACGGAGTGGAGACGCCAGACACAAAATAGGGCAGTGGGTATTTTTAGGGACCTGGCAACTACAGTGGTGTTTTCATATGAGGAAAAAAAAAAAAAAATGGAGGGACCCCATCCATATAAGTAGGCTGTAACATTTCCAAATATTTCTTCCAATAGCATGTTTTTAGTAACTAGAAAAACTATTCATCATTAAAATGCTCCAATTTATTTATCAATTTATTTATTGATTGATTTATTTATCGGGGGGTTTTAAGGCATGGAATGGTCAATGTGAGGGAAAATAGAGTAACAAAAGGGCTGAAAAACCATAAACCAAAGAGTGTTGCTAGATAACAAACGTATGGAATGTTAAGGAGGGACCAGCAGAGAAAATCCCTTTTTAGGTCTTTAGATTCCATCCAAATTGGAGATGAAAACAAGCCGTCCATTATTTTCCAAAGGCCTAATATCAACCAATATTATAGCCCTAGTTCTGAAATATAGCTAGATAGCTATATTAGCTAAATATAGCTAGCTAGATAGATAGATAGATAGATAAATAGATAAACGAACTTGTGTTAAATCTCACTATATCACTGCAGTTAGTGGAACAAATTGAGGCCAAGTCCAGCCTTCACTGAGCTCATGTGATGTAATCAAGTGTGCGCTATGTGGGAGGTTGAGATGGAACCTGCTAAGTTACCCCACAAATGTAAACACACTTTGATATGAGGCAAGGGAGGCAATCTCCGTGGGGGTAGAAGATCCGGAGCTCTGGAGGTTTTTTTTTTTTTTTTTGCAAGCCTATGTTGAGTGACCCGCACGCAGTGTAAGTGAAGCGTCCGTGGGAGTGAGCGTTCGGCGCATCAAAAAACCGACAAGTCCAAACCCGCGTTCTGTGAAGTATCTTTGGAATTTTCCTTCCACTGTGCGTGTTGTCGTGGTGCTGTTGACTGAACCGAGTGTCTCTGAGCGTCTGAAATGTCCTCTCTTCACACTTAAGTGTCAGACGTCTTTCTGCTATTTTAGGAGGGAGTTTGTCCTTGAGAGCCTCCACTTGAAAGCTGAAGGTTTTTTTTTGTTGTCTTTGTGGTTGTTGTAGATGTGGCAGATGTGTGGGTTATACAAAAATGAGAAACCAACATTTCCATAGGGGAAACGAGAGACAAAACAGTAGTATGTGCTTTTGTAAATAAACACTTGCTGTGTAATGAGAAGCTTGTCCATTGTAAGATCCAGAATGCTTCACAACAAGGCGTGAACAATTAATCAAATTCAAATTGAGATCATGATGTGATAGAATGAAATTTCCTAGGGGTGGGGGGTATTCTTGATTTTGATCATCCATTAGCAAGAAGCATCCATCAAGAGCAAAGCCCTTGAGGGTGAAGGGTAGGAGGACCTTGACTAGTCAGGTCTAGCTTGCTGCTGCAAATTTTGCCGCGTCTCCGCCTGGTTCGTTTAGGCCAATAAACTGAAGGTGAAATGATGGAAAACAAAGTGGATGTGAGTTGTCTCGAGTCCACCAAAGATTGTGTAGGTCACTCTCACCCCCGCAGCTCAGCTTCCTGTTGAGCATCGATTAGCTTGCGGTGCGTTTGGCTTCATACTTCCCACGAACCCAGTGGAATTTTCTACCTAAAGATTTAATAGTGTCAGAACAATGATTTAAACTTTGTAAGTCACATCTTCTCTCTCTAATTGGTTGTTTTTTTCTCTGATACTTTAGTGTAAAGTTTTACATGGTGGTTACATGAATAAAAACATAATCAGTTTTAGTCTGAGCCTGCCTAAGTGGCCCGAGAAAAGTAGCTCGAAGTTGCTAAAGTGCTCCTCTTCTTGCTCACTATTTGAACAATTTGCATAATGGCTCAATCTGCGGCAGTGTAAAGCACTTCATGATGTATTCGATGTCAGACATGTCAATGCATATACAGAATGTTTGGAAGGTGAGAATCGAGAAGCGGGCAGTACGGGGGCTCAAGTATGTGATTTTACAATTAGGATCTTGCCAAATTATACTAGCCATTATATGATATCACAAACCTTCAGATGATATCATAGATACGTTTTTTTAAATGCCAGCATTTATGGCTTTTCTAACATTTTATGGCTTAGGAGTTGCTTAAATCAATAGACAACTTTAATGAGGTCATCTTAAAGGACGTTAAGTGCAGGATGGGACCAAGGTTAATGATTTATGAACATGTCCAATTACATTTTCTGGACAGTTGCCAGTTTGGAAATAAAAATGTACTCATTAAATGAGTCTTGGATGGATGGATGGATGGATCAATCGATTCTACCATTTTAACTTAATGAGAGTTAATTGCATACTACACTGAGCATCCATTTTGTCAATGGTAGATAGTCACGTGACGTGACTTTGTTGGGACGCAGGACACCAGATTGAATTGTCCATGTGGTTCAGCAAAAGATCTTAACCCCCCTGAGCTCTGCAGTTGTATCCGAGTTACGCAACAGGCTTACGATTTGACATATGCTGCCCGACCTCCGGATAAACATCAGCCTCATATGCCGCATGTTACTTGCTGCAGGGACGGCCAGACGCGAGACTTCTAATGGGTTAAACCACTTCTGAAACAACTGCGAGGACACAGTGTGTATTTTTGAATAGCTGTAGGGTGTTTGTTATTTTCGCAAAAAAGTGTAAATTTACATGCAGTGTTGTCTGACGGGCTTACGCGTGCCCATGCGTGTGCGTGTTTAGCTCATACTGAGTTCTGAGACAGCTGCTTGTACACACATGAGGAGCACAGCTGATGACATCCACTCAGGGTAATAACAGGGGAAAGGTGGGGTGGAGAAAAAGGGAGGGAGGGCAAATAAACTAAAGTGAGCATGTAACATTTAAAATGTCAGGATGAGAAGTGTAAATCTTTTCACATTCATCTCATGAGGCATGTTTTTCTTTTCCCTTTGCAGAGCACCTTTCCTCCCTTGTGAGACGCATAACCAATGGCAGCCTCGGTCCAGACGCTTCCTCGTCCTAGTAAAACCTTCCAAAGCTCATTCCCGGCATCGTCCTTTTCACCCCGCTGCAACATGGGAAGTGTAGGCAGTCTGGTGGAGAGGCCCGACGTCTCTCCCACTAAAGTCAACAAGGCCGTTCCCCAGGTGAGACCCAAACCGACAAACGGGCTCCTGAAGAAAGGCTTCACCCAGAGGGAGCTCCTCAACTACCTCAACATTACCAGGTTGGTGATGCCAGTAGGAGAAATATGCCGTCATGGTACATTCCCAAGCTGTTGTCACATTCCACGGTTGATGTATTGTCTTCCCAAACAGAAAAGAGCCCAAAGCAAACCAGAGCAGTGGCTCCAAGAAGGACATCATGGCCTCGATTGGTGGGCGTAAGGAAGAAGAGCTGTATGCCAAGGTCTTCCACAAAGATGGCACAGAGATTGATTTGACCAAAAACTCACTGCCAAGTGGGGGAAAGTATGAAAAGGTAAATGTTTATATTTTGAGTGCACACTAATTACTACCATTTTTTATTACACTCAGTTGAAAAAAATAGGATCAAAAAGGGATTGACACAACTTTGTCTTATTTAACCCACATACTTTTTTTTTTTTCTTTCTTTTTTTTTTACAACCAGACAAGACTTAACATAATTTTTGACCCAACGCTTTGCATTTATTTCATCCAAAAAGTTGGGTCAAAGGAATAACCCAGAGAACCATTTTTTTCCCCCACAACCAGACAAAACTTAACCAAACTTTTTGGGTTATTTATTTATTTGTGCCTTATTTAATCCATAACAAATTTTTCCACAACCAGCCAGAAAAGATTTAACACAATTTTTGACCCAACGGTTTGAGTTATTTATTTCCCAGAATAACCCAAAGAACCAATTTTTTCCCCACAACCAGACAAAACTTAACCCAATTTATTTATTTATTTATGCCTTATTTAATGTATAACATTTTTTTTTCCCATAACCAGCCAGAAAAGACTTAACCCAATTTTTGATCCAACGTTTTGGGTTATTTATTTAACCCAGAACATTGGGTCACAGAGTAACCCATAGAACAACCTTTTTTTTTTCCAAAACCTGGCAAGACTTAACCAAATTTTGACCCCTCTTTGCTGTTAAAAAAAAATAACCCAATTTAGGGTCAGAAAGGGTATGACCGTTTTTACAGAATGTACAAGGGTAAAAATTCAATTCAATTCAAATTCAAAAACACTTTATTTGTCCCCGAGGGGCAATTCAATTGCATAATAAGTCAACTGATGCATAATTAAAAGTATAATAAGATAACTTGCACTTAGGCCAGAGATGGACAAAGTCTGGCAGAACAGCATGTGGGTTAAAAACAACCAAATTGTGAGTCAAAAAGGGACAAACTGTCTCTTGGGTCAATTGGACCCAACGTTTTGGGTTTATTCATTTGACACAATGTGTATATATTGGCAAAGGGGCACAGTGTGGGATCGAAACCCTTATTGATTAAATGACTTGATTAGAAACAGTGTCTCTTTACTTCTGTCCTGTCTATATAATAGCAGAAAAGTTATTGAAGCTTAATGCGGATAGAACCCCATACGTACATTTAGATACAGCCGAAGAATACATTAATAACTTCCAGGCAGCCATGTGGGTGTTTTATATTGACATACAGCCAGTGGCTAGCTGCCAAGGTTGTGCTAAATGGATCAGTATCATATTTATACAGCTCTGGACGCATCCTTCAACACCTCCGCAGCATGTCAGCAGTCAATCAACCGTTGATTCCAGTTCACAGTCGTGCGCTAGTATTCTGACGCTCGCTGAGCTTGGATTCATTGCCTGCAATAAAATCGAGCTAATTGGCGTTGAGTCAGTTGATGCGGAGAAGTCTCAAGGAAAAATATTCTAGATTTGTTTCCTTTTTAAAGTGGTTTCCAGAAGTCTCTTGAATCTTCTTGTTTCGCCCCAGCCTCGCTTTAGGTCATCTGCCTTCAAACCAGTCACTCCCAAAAACTTCAGTTCCATGCAGAACCTGTATCCGTCTTCCAAATCAGAGGACGCGGACCACGGCATATCTAATGGGCTGCACAGGGCCTACGCCCATGTCTCGAAAACGGTCTCCAGCTCATCTTCCTCATCCTCACCCTCTCGTCATGGAGGCTCCACCACGGGTAACAAGGTACGCCTCATCATTCACAAAACTTTCACCTGATCTCAGTTCAGCTGAAGAAAATGTTTTCATTTTGCTTAAGTCAGACTACAAACAAGAACTAGAATGGTTCTGAGTTGAATGGTAAAGTTGAACCATTTACAAACATTGTGTTAGCTTGTTTATCCGTAAACATCACTACTATCATCTCGCAACAATAGAAACCATCTACACTCCTCAAAAACGCAATATAACAGCACACAACTTTGCCACATATGCCATCTGGAGCACTTCATAATCATTTTTTAATTAACTGACAACATGACAAACATTTTTAAAATGATGAAATAACCCATACTTACCAGAAATATCGATTTTTAAATTATTAATCTTGCGCAGATCGCTAAATACAGGTTTTGCTAGTCCAAGATGGCTGTAACAAACTTTTGCCTTGATAAACCAATCAGAAGACAGAAAAATGCTGACCAGTTTGTGGGCTGACATCTGATTGGTCAAAGAGTCTGAGGCTGGAGGCTGTGGGCAGACTTCAATGACATGGCAACACATCACTGCTTAAATCTGATTGGACAAATAAAACTTGGCACCAAACTACATGAACTAGAAGCAATGCAGCCAACAGAAACACTATGAAATTCAGAGAATAAACTGTGGGGAATAAATTAATACAATTTCATGGAACAAATATTTAAATTTAAGTTTCATGCTTGAGCCATTGCTATTGCTGTGTAGGCTCAATCCTCCATGCGCGGCCCGAGCCAGGAGGATGACAACCTGTCGGACTCGGGTCACAACTCCATGACCAGCCTGCCGCCATATCGGCCCCCTTTTCGCCCAAACTTGTCTCAAATCAGGTCCGTGTCAATGCCCAGTCTCCAATAAAGTGTTCCGTTTTCTTAATAACAACATTTTAATGGCATTTATAGTGCATCTATGGGCCACATCAACACTATTGGCTCCCTGGACCGCACCCCTCTGGCCGCCAAAGCTGTCGGTTCAGGAGGCGGGCCCATAGGGGAAATGGCGTGTCGCAGCATGGCAACGCTCAGCCGCCTGGTGCCGTATGGAGGGGAGGCTCCGCCTCCTTATGACTGGACGCTCTCCATGTCTGTAGAGGAAGTGGTGAGTACGATAATTGGAGTTAGTTCAGATGTATAGTAGTTTCAGTTTTTCATTTTTCTAAAAACATTTTTGTTTTTATTTTATTTCCTTAACTATAATAACCTTGGTCCAACGTTGATAACATGACCCCTCCAAGGTGCGGGATCTAGAGGAACGGCTGGTGGAGAAAGAACACGAGCTGAAGCAGATGAGACGAAACCTGGACGAGAGCGAGGGCGCCATCGCTCAGGTGAATCTCACGAAGGGTCCGTCTTGTTTGAGGCCTGCGCCTCACGTGCTCCCTGCCGCGTAGGTGTTTGAAGGCAAACAGCGTCTGTGGGAGAAGGAGGTGGAGGAACTGAAGCGCCTCTACGCCGCCAAGCTGCGACAGGTTTCCCAGCACGCCCAGCGATCCCAGCGCAGTTTCCAGCTGCAGCTCCACAAGGCCCAGCAGGAGAAGAACCGACTGCAAGATGAGATTGAGGGTCTAAAAACAAGCCAGGAGGGCGGAACCAAGGAGAAGCCGACTAGTCCCACCCTGGAGGAGACACAGTGGGAGGTGAGCGACACTTTATGACCGGCACTCAGCGAACTCTACCTCATTGATGCCTTTCGTGCCTCGAAGGTTTGCCAAAAGTCCGGCGAGATCTCCTTGCTGAAGCAGCAGTTTCGAGACTCTCAGGCCGAGGTGACCCACAAGCTGAGCGAGATCTTCCAGCTGAAGACGCAGCTCAGGGAGACCCGCCTGGAGCTGCGCAACAGGGACAGCCAGGTGGATGCGCTGAAGCTGATCCTGCACAGTTCCCAGCAGCACAGACGACCCTCTCACAGCACCAGCGACCACGGGAAGGGGGACGAAAGCGCAACAGGTAGCGTTTGGGGAACAGTTAATTAAACACACTTGAATAGCTCAAAATTTTGTCTGGGAAATTGACATGATTATTTTAAAGGAATGAGCCAAGTCACCTACTTTACATTTGAAAACCAGAATAAAAGTACACATTTCACTGAGCAACTCCAACTTAAATATTGAAAGAATCAAGCCACGCCCAACCCTGTGTGACAAAATAAAGGAACACATCAGGTCAAGTGATAACATCAAGGACCCAAACAGTCACAAGAGATGATTTCATCTCGATTTACTCAGTCTTAAATCTGGCCCTGTGTAGTTGAAGGCAACGCTATTAATCTGTTGTATAAATGGCAACAGGTGAGTATTTTACCTTCATACCTTATTTTACCTTCTGCCATCTAGTGGAAGAGCGTTTGCTTGTTCTGTGTGTCACTATATGTCACTGGCATAGATGGATGAACAAATATATTACAATAACCACCCTCCATGGCGCCTTTGTGCATTTTTTTTTTCACAGTTAATAATTATTTTGGTCTAATTAGTGTTATATCAGCTGCAATTGGCTGGGAACCAGTTCAGGGTGTACCCCGCCTACTGTCCAAAGCCAGCTGGGATAGGCTCCAGCACCCCCCACGACCCTTGTGAGGAAGAAGCGGTCAAGAAAATGGATGGATGGATGGTGTTATATCAGGTGTAATTCCACTTTCGACCACTAGAGGGTGCACACTTGGTGGTGCTAATTTGAAAGAAGAAGAATGAAACAAGACTACTGTATTTCAGGCAAATGTAGTTTTTTGTTGAAAACTACATATTTTAGTGCTTTCATGTATCATACATGTTGATATTATTTTAACCTTAAAAAATTAAGTGCCTTTAGTGCTATGAAAACATGCCTATAAATTATTTAAATTGGCTATTTCTATATTGTGAATTTTGCTTATTGCACGGGTACACTGAAACTAAAACAGGTGAGCTGTGTTTGGTCATTACTGAGCAATTACGATGCCATTTTTGGTCAATAGCAAGTGGCAAAATGGCCGCCCACTGAGATGGATTAAAAACAAGTTGATTTTGCTGCTTAATTCATATTCAACAAACATAATATTAATCAAAATATTGTGGTTATTGTATAGAATAGTGAATCAGCATAGTACATATTATTGTAACTATAGCTTGCTTTGTTGTGCTTTGTGTGTAACTAATAACATTGTAATTTCA
Source organism: Festucalex cinctus (assembly GCF_051991245.1). Lineage (NCBI taxonomy): Eukaryota > Metazoa > Chordata > Actinopteri > Syngnathiformes > Syngnathidae > Festucalex > Festucalex cinctus. The sequence continues at coordinate 12,405,614 of NC_135419.1, forward strand.
AGTTTTGGGTCAAAAAACACAAATTGGGTTTTTTAATGTCGAGGGGCCACTTAGGTGCCTAGTCCAATGTTAAATTGATTCAAATGCATGTCTCAGTACTTGTGTCTATATAATGTCTGTTAGACATAACGATGGTCATAAATCACTTGGTTATTTTGAGTACCCCAAAAAAACGAGGTAATGACCTCATTATAGTGTAAGCAGGTCATCCGCAGACGGCTCTGCTGGCCCGCCGATGAAGCACGTGACCATCTTTTTGCTCGTAGGAAGTTGCGCGGGCCCGACCGAGGAGCGACTGCGCGCCGAGCTGCTCCTGGAGCGACGCCAGAGCGAGGCCCAGGCCGCGGCTTTCGAGGAGGAGAGGCGGACGTGGCAGACGGAGAAGGACAAGGTCATCCGCTACCAGAAGGAGCTGCAGGCCAGCTATTTGGAGATGTACCGCCGCAACGCCGTGCTGGAGAGGGAGCTGCGCCAGCTGAGAGCCGGCCGAGAGCAAGGAGGGGGGAGCGGAGACGAGAGTTCGGAAAGAGAAGAAGAGCTGAAGGTGGACAAAGAAGAGGACGGTTCATCCTCGGGTTTGCCGTGGATTGACAGGATCGAATCCTCTGAGATTTGAACGGGGAGGACAAGGCGGGCTGGGACCAAAAGTTTTAAAAACTTTTACATTTAAGATGACAATAGTGCGGCCAACCATGATTGTACATCATTTTAGACACCTGTCATTGGAATTCATGCATTATCCACTGTGAAATTAAGAAAATTGTGTTAGAATATAGTCGTTTTGGCATAATTCTGTTCCATATATTCTTTGGCAGAGGAAAAAATATATAAATATTTCTATTTTCAAATCGCATCCGTCCTAAACCAACAGAAGACACAAGCACATCCTACATGATATGTACAGTAGACGTATTCCTCAATGTGAATCTGTACATAAACAAATGATTATGGTGTGGAATGTTGTTGTTATTCTACTGTTGCTGTACAGCTTTGACAATAACCAAAGGATTCAGAAGGGATTTAGTTGTAAGCTTTTCCGGATTCAGGGAGAAAAGCTGCATGCGGCGGTTTGGTATCAACAAGGACTCATGTTTGTTGCCAACATTTAACGCAATTTTTGTGAAAATTGCCCCTTAAGAAAATGGCAATGTTACAAGAATATTGTAGTTGTCAGTTTCCTGATAGATTGATATATTTTGTAAATAACTCGGCTGGCCTTCACTGTACCTCAAGCACACTCGGGCTGAACGATTTTGAAAAATAATTTGTGATTAAACCCAAGACACCCAAGTTCCTCTTCCCATGTATATTTTTTAACAGAGACAAGCAATAAATTAAACTGTGTTGTAGGGGTGTCCAAATTATGACACGGGGCCATTTGTGGCCCGCGACGTAGCCGAAAAATGACAATTGCTACTAATACATTTTTTATGTACTGTTGAGCTTTTCTAAATATGCAAAGATAAAAATTAACTATTAAATAATAGTTCATCTGACCATTAGTGTGGATTTTAAACATATAAGGGCCAAAACATGCCTAGTGAAAATTAAACTGCACTAAAACACTAGCCACCAGGGGGTGCTAGAACTGCACAAATGGAAATCAACCTGACTTTTTTTTTTTTTTTTAACAGATGTGCTGCTTGTAATATTGTGACATGACGACGACGATATATTGTGGGAGATTGAATATCGCGGCATCACGATATTGCCGGTATCGTTACATCCCGATTAAACAAGTAACATTTCTCCTCATCACATTAGGATGAAAACAATTCTTCAGATAAGAAAAAGGTTTCCTCCACTTTCTGCTCTGTCAAAGTTCAGATTGTGAACATGTCACATGATTTTTTCTGTAGGTCCTCGGAGGGAAAAGTTTGGACACCCCTGCATAAACCAAACCGGATTTATTCAACAAATGTTTAGGTTAGGCTCATGCTAAAATAAAGCCAAATTAATGTAAAAGGCAGTTTGTCTTCTGTCATTAAGAGCTGCCAACTACATTGTGATGTCTATTTGATTTTGACGAATTGTTCAGCTCTAAAGCACACGATTGATATTACTGTATCTTCTAAATGAAATAACACTGACCTGTTTTAATATGGTTTGTACGCTCCTTAACAAAAATCCACTGCATGATGCAGATTAATGTATTTTTTCGACACATAAAAGCCAGCTGTCATTTGACCTTTCCACACACACAGTGACTCTCATCTGCTTTCTGGAGTTCAATCTGCACATCTTCGACTGAATAAAACTGAATTTTGGTGTCAAAGTCCCAGAAGTTAAGAGGCTTTTCTGATTAGAGCGGTCTGGACCGAAACGAGCAGAAATCAAAATACTTGGACTGCACCCGAGGGTCCAGACGTCTGCCGCTCCCTCGGAGGGCTTAAAAAGCAGCACAAAGTGTGCCAATAAAAGCCGAGGACAAGCGCTTTATTGCGGAATGAACAAGAGCGCAGCAGAAGCTTTTGGAGCTAATGTGGCTTTTAGAGGTTTAGCCTTGGATCCTTATCTCAACCTCTCCAGCCTTCACAGTGAGGGGCCTCCACTGAGATGGATGGCTGGGGGGGCAATGAGATACAGTGGGAAATGTTTCGTGGCTTCTTACATGGCATTATGGACTTGTAGAAGAATGATGCAGGATGTGAATAGCAGAAGCTGACTCACCAGGTCCCTACCTCGACATTTAAAAATATTATATAAACCGGGCTTAATATAACTGCGGCGCGCAGGAGAGGTGATCTAGCTGTAGTAGGATGTGAGGAGAGGGCATTCTTTGCTCTGTAGGAGGCCTGCAACGCTCAATGCAATCATTTCAAAATGTAGCAATTATTTCATGTCAACAATGATGCAACTTAATTGACTGACAATGGTGAAGGCTAGATGGGGTCCTTACAGGCGTACTTATCATTAGGCCAAAAGGCGGACCTCATAAATATGGATCAATAAAGTTTTCTAACGTAAACCAATTATTCTTTACTTTTAAAGTTAAATCACACACTAATCTCCACGTTTTCGAGCGCTCCTCTCTGGCTTCTTGTTTTATTCCAGTTTAACTGCGCATGTGCCAACCAGATTCGAGGAAAGGGAAGAACACTTGTCAATAAATAAATAAATAAATAAATAAGCAGAGCTATCTCAGTAATGTGGTGAAGTAGAAAACTGTTTTTATCAATGATGCCAAATGTCCGTAACAGCCAGTTGATTATCACTTGTCATTGTCATTGTCATTGAGGTGAATGCAGTAGAGTTTATAAAGATTACTAGTTGTAATCGTGAAGACATATTAAAGTGGTCGAAATGGTAACATTTTATTTTATTTTTAAATTAATATAAACTTCAGTAAAATTATCAAGATGATTTCATAACCTACTACCTCAAGTAGGATTTTAGGCACTTTATCTAGCTCAATTCATGAAGAATTATCAATCACACTTTTTTTTGTCAATGATAAACAAAAATATTGAAAATCTGTGTAGTCCTGTGGCTGAAGTTTACCGGCCTCAAATGACTAAAATTTCCCCTGCCGCTATACTTCTTATTTTTCCGTTTGATTCTATCTAAGACTTTAATACTGTACTGTGCTTCGTTACCAAATATTTCCACTTGCGTAAAAAAATAGGGTCTCGTTCGTATATTGAGCAGCTACTATAATAACTTCAGAACGGACAACATACAGGAACACTGCCACCTAGTGACAGAGCCCACAAACCCTTTTTTTTCTTAATTATGAAATGAACAGAAGGTATAATCAGCAGAATTCCACAAAGTTCTTAAATAATTAATAAATAGTATTTATGGAAGAAGACCATCAATTTCCACAATAACTGAACGCTATCTGTTAGAAAGATGTCAAGACAGACCAATTTCAAATAAATGTATTAATGTGTAATGAAGCAGGGCTGCTGAGTTCCACAGTAATTTATTTAAAAAAAAAAAAAAAAAAAAACTATAAAAGAAAATACAATAAAATGCAAATGTTACACATTATCACTGAATAGTTAGGGTAACAAACCTGTCAAGTTTATATAAAAAAAAGAAAAAGAAAAAAAAGTCTTGTTAAATGTCAATGCGGTGGTTTTAAGTTAAAAAAATATAACTTTGTTCTATATTCCTTGCAATTTACTTATGTCATAGGGAACTAAACTGTTAAAGTGGCTTGTTGTGACTAATCCAAAAGCCTTTCTCAAACATTCTAAGGCGTCCAAGAATTGACATGTTTTCTCATCATGAAGGTGGATTAATGTGCGTGTGGTGTCACTGTAATTACAAGCCTTGCCAACTGACCCGGAGTATAAACTTTTATTTCTGATGCCAGTACTGTATATGAAACATGTCAGGTAAACTATTTACAATAAACTCGCATCACATACACGAAAGCAGGAAATTCAGACAGACTGTGATAAAAGCCATGAACAATTCTCAACCCCCCCCAAAAAAATCCTCGGAATCTCAAAACGCAAACACGCAAGGAAATTAAAAATCTGCTTTGCTCCATTTTAAATAAAATCCAGATGAAGATTATGTACGTAACACTGAATATATTTATATATATTATACGTTTCATGTGAGCTATGCTGGTGCAGTGCTTGCAGAGCTAATGAGCCTCACTGATGTGAGGTGACATCACTATTTCCAGGAGGATACTGGGAACATGCATCCAGAGGCCCCAAGGATCTGTATATTATTATTATTCTGTTCATTTCATGTGTGCTGTGAGCGTAAGCCCTGAGGATTTTTATTTTTTTAAATGATTACTTCTATTGTGAATCTGGAAAAAAACAAAACAAAACCTATGTTGCAGGTGAATATATATTAGGAATACAGCAGCAACGATAATCAGCGGATATCCCCGCCCACGACGAGTAAAGCTGAATCACGAGGCTCCGGGCAGACCGCGTGGCTACCGTCGCACCACTTCACACCTCCAAGTCACATGGCGTGCCAGCGTTAGGATTCGCGGCGCGTTGGCGGGCTGTTAGTCGTGCTGCACTAGTGTCGATTACGCATGTTCGCTCGGCTATTTTACATCGGGCTGTTGCGATGGAGAACGGAAAGAGAGCACAGTTCACAGTAGCGTATATTTCATTGGGGTTGTTGTTAGTTAAATACACACATGGAACAAGACAAAATGGCTTCTACCAGGGGGAGAACTTGCTGGTGCAGTTTGTCACGAAAAAAAAACAAGCTGTCCATCACCGATAAGTGGATGTGATCAAAGTGGTGCTCTCACTTGAGTTCTACTGCACATTTGTTCAAAAATGTCTTCTCATGACAGATGCTTTGCCGTTTAAAAAAAAAAGAAAAAAAAAAAAAAAAAAAAAGAAGCATTTTTTTCCCCCAGAAACCACCTCAAAAAAAGCCCAAAGAACAAACACTATAAATAATAATAATTATCATAATATTTAATTTGCAAACAAGTGTGAACGAAGGATTCTCAGTCAGTGACGCTTCTTTCTCATATCTCCTCGTTTCACTGCAGTGGGCCCCTGGACTCTACAGGGTGGCCAAAGGTTTCCCATCAGCACCCATATCAAACTTTACAGCCTACAAGAACGGGTCATGGGCCTGGGACAGAGGAGAGGCGAGCCGCGGAAAATGGTCCTGAAAACGCAAGGTGCTCCGGGGAACTTCTTCCTCGTTCCCACGTTGGAGGAGTGTGCGCTATCAAAAGTAGATCTGCTTGGCGTGTGAAGGATTCTGCTCCATGGGGCAATACGGGCATTTCAACCTGACAACAGATAGACACAAAAAGCATGTGAGAAAGACAGAATGGATGGACAAAGTCAACACAACCCTTTTAAGAGTGGCGTTTTTTTTGTTTTTTTTTAAAGAAAATTCACTTGAGATTTAAAAATGTCATTCATGTTCCAGACCCCAATTTCATTTCAGACTTCTCAAAGCACTTGCTATCGTTAAAAGGTACAAGATAAATGGTGCAAAAAGGTAGAAAACATTAACACCGTATACGTTTATCTTTTACCGTACCGTTACAGCGTATATTAGCATTTGTACATTTTATCATACTTTTATAGCATATAGATTTTAATGCACCTTAATAGCATGTACCTTTATACCGTATAAGTTTATACCTTTCACCCCACCGATAGACCATATACGTTCATACCTTTTACCGCATCTTTGTACCGTATATGTTTATATCTTTTACCGTACATTTATAGCGTATACGTTTATACCTTTTAACATTCATTTAGTGTATACATTTATAGCTTTACCATACCGTTATAGTGTAATCGTTTATACCTTTTACTATACCTTTTTGTTTACACGTAAGGGTACAAATAAGTGCTTGGCCAATGTGAATGCCTTTCTAAAGACCACACTTTTGTATGGAATACAGTTTCAAGAAATATTTCTATAAACAGTAAGAGTAGCAGTAATCTAGGCCAGGGATGGGCAACTTAAAGTATTTTTTAACTTTCAACAAACTGTCAACGGTATTTGTGAAGAAAAATAAAATCAATGTTAAATATTGTTCAAATATTTGGTGAACTGAGACTCCCTTCAGAAAATAAGAAAAATAAACAGAGCGACTCCAAGATAATATAATCAACAGAGTTTCAATCATATTTTGTATTTAGAATAATATCTTGACTAATTTGGATCTAGAGAAAAAAATAATAATTCTTTACATTGAAAGAAAAATTCAGTAATAAATTCATTCAGGATATGGAGTAGGTATTTATATAGTTGAACAAGATCCAAATTTCTTGGAGCCTGTGCCACACAAAATACACCAAATGCGTGTTGACTTACTTCCCGGCGTTGGTCAGTTTGTTGAGAGCATCTCTGGAGATGACGTGACCGCAGATGAGCTTCATGGGCGGGTTGCTCTCTGAGGTTTGCTGTCTGAGGATGGGGCAGGCGAACACCGAGTGGTACCAGCACTTCTTGCCAAGGTCTATTTCAATCTGTACAAGCGACATTATCGGAAGACTGAAAAGAATAAGGAACCGAGACTTCGGTAAGGAGAATAAAACTCACGGGCAGTTCGTCTTTGTGCGTCCAGACGCCGCTGCATTGCCTCTGCTCGATCACCTGCTTGATGTTCATCAGCACGGGTAAAGCCATGCAGCCTGAGGCAAAACTGGGGGATTAAAGCATCGCGGCTTTTGTCACGTCACAACCCCGCATATAAAACATTACATGAAAACATCAAACGTTTTACACAGCTCCCATCAAACAAGACGAGGACTCACCTAACACTAAGAGGAGACTCTACAGAGAGGCCAAGTAAAGCGCAGGCGTCTCTGGTGAAAATATTACAGATCTCCGCCCACTGATTGGTTTCCAGCAAACTACGGTAAGGAGAGTTGTCAATGCCGTGACGCAGGTACACCAAGCTGCCCATAAGGATCTGAATATCTGCAGACAACACATAGGAGAGCTGAAACAGAACTATAACTTTTAGTATATAAGTGTTTTCTATTCACTATTCAGATTTTTTTTTTTTTTTTTTCGGCTGTCAATTATTTCATATATGAGTTTTATTTGATATATTTTGAGTTATTTTAAACACATTGAAAACCATCAGGAAGAAAGAAGGTCATTCAGGAATTGTAGTCATTTACACAGTCCGCAAATATTTTCTATATAAAAAACTCAAACTAATACTAAAACTACTACAAACAAAGCATTGACCAAAAAAAAAAAAAAAAAAAAAAAACCTCCCTAAAACAAATTAAAACTTCAAACAAGAGTCAAAACTAATGACAACAAAAGGTAAAACGTGACAAAAATTCACCATCTTTCAGTGCACTTCTTACCTCTCTGGTGCTGCGAGGCAAAGGGCTGGAAGTGCCTAGCATACTGCAGCGCCTCCATCTGGTTGCTAATGCCCCCGCTAAGCAGGCTGATGAAGTACAAACGGTGCAATTTAAACTCTAAACAGCTGTTGAGGTCCAGGAGACGCTGGCGATTGGTCACTGCCCACCTGAAAGTCAAGCAAAATTAAGTCAAATTTTGTATTTTGTGCCTCATTAATACACACTGAATAGCAAAATTTGCTAAGGGAAGAAATAAATAATAATAATAAATAATTAAATAAAAATCAAGCCCTGCACGCATAATTATTTTTAGGGACTTTGGAGGAAGATTTATCCTGTTTCTAAAATCTACCAATTTCAAACTGTTTAGTATTTGTTTCTTGGTTTTCCTTTCTCTGGGTGCACATGGCTTAAGTTTTATAGAAATAATCCGTGTATTTAAAAAAAAAAAAAAAAAAAAAAAAAAAAAAAAAAAAAAAAAAAAAAAAAAAAAAAAAAAAACTACAATCAGGCCGCACTAAAACAGGACCAGATGATAAATTTTAAAAAACATACTCAAGTGCCGGCCTCAGGTTCTGCATCCTCAGCGCTTCAAGGATCCTGTTGAGCTCCAGAAAAGGCTGCTTCATGCTCATATCTATAACTACACCTGACTCCTAGGAAATAACACACACACCAGCTCATGGAGAACACTTCACTCTACAATAATAATCATAATGGAGATTTGATTCTTTACCTGACAAAGATCTTCTGCTACACTGAGCATGCCTTGTCTGTACAGGTGCTCTACTATAGTTTCACTCAGGTGTTTTTGTCTCTCCGGAGTGTCCCACACAGTCTCTGCGACCACAGCACTGATCTCTGCATCAAAATTCTGCAGACACATAACACATGTCAGGTATCCATATTTATATAAGCGTAACACATCGCAGGTCTTTACCCTGTCGATGGCTTTGCCGACTTTAGAAACGCTGCCGTGAATGTCCTTATGTCGAGAGGCGAGCATCTGGACAGTCTCTTTGATATTCTTACAACACTGAGCCATAGTCTGAGACAGGACTGATAAATCTCCATCTTGGACTCCTGAAAAATATAAAAAGTCAAACCACTAATGTATTCAATAGATGTCGCGTTTTCCTTACCGAATGCAACCAGCTGTCCTCGTATTTCACAGACGCTGCGCAGGAGCTCGTCCAACCTCTCCTCAGATTGGTGGCCGTACATGACAAAGCGATGGAGCACTTTCTCCAGCTCCCGCTCCACGCAGGCACACTGTTCCATGGTTCACACGGGACACATACACACGCGCACACACTCACAAGACACCACCTATGAAGCAAAACAATTGTGAAAATCAATTTACATCCACCATGACCTTATATTGTAAGTGCGTATGTTTTACTGCCAGCTATGTCAATATATGCTCGAGTAGACCGCCATGCATCTATAATGTAAGCTACGGCACATGGCTCAGCATTTGTTCTTCAAGTGGACAAACTCTTTCATATTCATTCATGGTTCATTTCATTTGCCTTTATTTCAGCGTAAGCCTAACCTAAATGACCTTAAGTAGCGGTACAATAATTAAGTGACAACTAATCAATTATCAAATTAATCAAAAATTATTTTGATTACCAATGAACCATTTTCAGACCTTGTTTAATTTATTAAAGTCGGATGGTCTGTAATCTATTAATTTAATTGTTCTAATTCTCACAATTTCAGATTCTCAACAGTAAATATTCCGATTTCTGCAGTCCTTCCTTGTGCAAAGCTAACTAAATTGCCATCACCAAATTGAGTGAAAATTAAAAAAAAAAAAAAAAAAAAAAAAAAGTTGCAGATCACAAAAATTGTGAAATTATTTTTCAAAATGTTCAGCCCTCGTATGAACGTACGGTATATAAAATTTAGGGTCGTATGACGTCACGTTACCATCAAAATGGCCAAAACATGATTTAAACCTAAGAATAGAAAAGAAAAATGTGTTTCTCTTTGATTATAAAGTGCATTTATTTTTTCCCCCTGAGATAACATTTTCCCCCATACATTGACGTATATATTCATTCAAAACATATTATACATAATTAGTAATACATATCAGTTAAATGTGTTTGGTTGACATTAACGAAGTCGCATTTGTATTTTTGTATTGTATTGTATTTTTCCCAAGTCAAGACTTGCACCAAATGTTGACATTGATTAAAAGTCACGTAGTCTTCCCCGCACCACAGTAGCCAGTCCAGGTTACGACAGAACAGATACATGATGTTTGTCACAAGTTTCACTTTGAACAGGGCGAACAAGAAAAGGGCAATATTCTAACTGCGGTCAGTCTACGGTCAGGCGTTATCGGTGTTAGGTCTTCATTGCTCTTCAAGGCCTTGTGTTTACCAACGGCGAAACCGAGAAAACGCTCAATTAATTGTCAGGCAATGTACGAAATTACAACACTTGGAAATTGGTGAGTCTTAAAACATTATTGTCCTTTTGTGATATTTTGTTTCACAATGTGACTTATTGTTTTGCAACAGCCTGCGTGTAGGCTAAATCCAGTTTTTACACAATGTTAGCAGTCGTTAAATTACATTTCAATTGATATTTTGTACACCAAGTGTGACGAGACACGCTGTGCCCCCCAAATATACACATCCTTCACCATTTTAAAAAAAGAAGAAGGGGTAAAGTGCACTTCGTAACGCCGTTTAAAAAAAAAGGCAACCGTAAACAAACCGTATCAAAGCTTGTCACTGCTAATCTGGTAGCCAGTTGCTAAGTGACATGACAAGGCCTAAATCGTCTCGGGAGGAAATGGCGACGTAGCCAATATTGTTTGTTAGTCGTTTCCCCAGCACTGAACCTCTATACAACCATTAATAGTTATAAAGGCACGTTTTAAACGAAATCCACTTACCAATCTCGATTAGTTAGCAAACATTAGCGTTAGCTACTTGTCTGCAGTTGTTAGCAGTCCGAATGCGGATGTTCCTGTGTCGCATCATGACTTGTTGAGGCGGTCACTTCACAGTAAAAGTCTGGAAGTGGAAAGTTGCAACTGCAGCCAATTTTCAAGTCCCAACCAACAACTTTCTGCGTTCTCCTTCATTCAAGTGGTTTGTATTTGTCAAACATATAAAATGCTTTTTATCAAAACGTGATTCCAGATGATCTTCCGTCTGACATGAAGACAAAATAATGCCTGTAAAAAAATTTTTTTTCCGCCAGTAGTACTTGTACAGTACTTGTAATTTGCCCCAGTTGTCTGATATGCTCCCAAGGCATTTTCAAGGAGACTTATTTGCAATTTAAATGTAAATAAAAAGACATGTGTTCATTGTTGATACAGGGTCACCAATGTGGTGCCCATGGCCACGTGCTAGCCTTTCTGGACCACCTGAGTAACTGTTCTAAAATAGCTTACCACTAGTGATGGCACATTGTGATTTTCTAGGACTGTACTACGGTACGCTACGGTGCCTTAGAGAGATCACACTTCGCAAGGCCACTAGCAAAAGTGGCTTGCTGAAGCGGCTAGCAAAAGCTAGCGAGAGAAAAGCAGAGGCAGACAAGCGGTGAGAGCCCAAATCACAAGACTCAGCAACGACCACCTGGGGACCCCAGCTGTGGAAGGTAAGTGGTGGTCGACCCTTTGGGTCCGATACTAGCTGCAAGCAACATCAAAGGCTAACTACGTCCACGAAGTTCTTCTACTCTTCGGGTATCCATAGCAGAAAGATGACGGCGAAACATGTCAGCTTCCTGTAAGGTGGGGCGCAATTGACGATTATATTTAAAAAAAAAAAAAAAAAAAAGATGTGATATAGAACATTTTTTTTTTGCATATTATTGAAATGAATAGCAGGTTTTTAAAGTGAACGAATTATTATTTCACCAATAGATGGCGCTAAATAATACACACTGTCTGTCCCTTTATGCTAGTTTCTGTTTTCTAATTATTAAGGGAAATCATTAACATGATCAGTGTCTTCACATATGGTAAGTTTATACCATTTTAAAAAATAATTATATAATAATATTAAATGTCATATGAGAATGTATTTGTATTAATTTAGAAGTGTGTATCAAACAGGTAGCCCTTCATATTAATCAGTACCAAAGAAGTACATTTGAGCTTTCAAAAAGTTGGTGATCCCTGTTGTAGAATATAAGGTCGCGCTAAATATTAATATATTTATTTATACTTTTTTTTTTTTTTTTATACAAGTATGTAAACTCTTTCCAACAAATAAAGGATACGAACAGCTTGAGGCATGCTCAGTTAACTTATTGCAATACCTACCGTTTTTTGTTTGACTGCCTAATATTTTTGCACCAGGAGTGTTTTTCATAAAAACGTTTACTGTAATGATGTATTCATTTACTACTGCGTTGGCGTTACATTAATGATGAGTTTCGATTTACGTGCAAATCTGTGTTATGCCCCCAACGTAGGAATGCAAATTGGCATGATTTTAACCAGTGTGACAGAGATTTTAATTTTCAATTGTTTTGTATATTTTTAATCACAAAATGAAAGAGGCCTTTTACTAAGACATCTGGCAACTGTTTAGGGCCTATGTCTTTTTTTTTAGAGGTGCTGCATTTAATGAACTGTTACGTTTTAGTGCTTGAGTTTTGTATATGACACTCCTCTGTAATAGTAATTCCCTCTCAAGATTTTTTTAATACCTGATGCCTTAAAATCCTTGTTTTTATATAGACTTGATGGAAGAAACTGATCTAAAGCTGTTGTCATAACGATGTCCATCGTCACACTATAAATGTGTGCGCTTGTCATGTCCTCTGACTGGACATGGCTGTGTGGGCTAAATATCTTACAACTGCTCCTCCCATTGCTGCGTGAAATCATTGCGCAAATGAGTTAATATTCACTGAGTGAGCAACTTTGGCAGTGGCTGCAGTCAAATATTTGCCATTAGCATGTGTTGAATGACCAAATGACTGCGATTTAAAGCGGATCTCTTGAGGTATTAGGAGGGAGACAGGTTTTATCAAACTGAAAGTGTCAAACATATCCAGGCAACCTCATGTGGCTTATCATGGGTCTTCTGCCAACATCAATACTTGCTATGACCACCAATTGTAGCATTGTTTTAATTGTTTTAGTGCAATATACAGAGTATACAGAGTACTGGCTAAGATCCAGGCAATAAGAGACAAGTGTGTGCATACATTTCTCATGTTGTGCAAAGGTAACGTACACAAGCTGCTTGTGTGTGATCTGTCAAAGTCTGATGTTCTGCAGCCACCTTTGACCTGTTCTCCCCATACCTAGATCTTGAATGAACACACACACAACCACACTTAATCTACCAGGTTAACTTTAAGAAAGCTCAAAACACTAATGAAGTATGTGGTCCGTACAATGCGCTTTGCATTATTTCCTTTCCCATCTTGCCTGAGCAAGCAGCTAAAGCAATGGTTATCAGTCCCCGATAGTATGGTTCTATATATAGACTGAGCCCTGTGACTGGGCTGGCCCTAAGTGTCAGATTCCAGTCGCACTCATCCGTCCTGGCTGGATCAGCACCTGCTGCTAACTATAAACCCACCCGGCCCAGCATTCACGAGAAAGCCAATGCCCACCCGCACAGCTCGGCTCAGAGAAGAAAAGTGGGAGCCAGTGTAGACTCACAAGGCACTTTGACCAAGGCCAACTCAAAAGGGAGGGGCAGAAATGAAGACGCGAGCACTGGAGGATGCAACGTGCCGGCGAGATGCCCCCATTGCTTTTTCATATTGAAGTCTGATCCATGCCACTGCACTGAGTGAGGGTCAGTCACATTTGGCGTTAGAAAGCTGCTCGTCCTCACTTGTTGAGCTCTGAGACTTGAGGTGTGCCGTGGATTTAAGAGACACTTCCATGGATCACTGGCAGACATCGTTATACGGAGGAACTTGATGCCCTTTGGAAAATACCTGTCTTTCTTTCCAAAGGTATGGTACCAATTACTGTGTAGTTTCTTTACAATAATGTTCTAGCTTTGGAACTTTCATTCTTGTTATGAGTGATAAGAAAAAAAATACAAAGTTTTTCGAACAACTTTAATAAGATTTATATATTACAGGCTTGTGTGTGTTTAATTGGGTTACTTTGTCTTACTGTTATTGTTCCCGTAATACAATATCTCTAAATATATGCTATATTCAAAAGACCACTAATTAAAACAAAAATATTCACTATTATCAACGTTCTAGTCTTCATGCAATATGTCTGTGGTAATGAAAAGTGAGTGAGTTTACACACCATTCTGTTGACCTTATCTTATTTCCAGTCCAGGAAGACAACCAAGAGCAGACTAGTAGACAGACTGGACGGCAACGTTGAGACTTCAGTGCTTGTGGACTAGTGATGGACAGCTGGACTCTTCAAGAGGACAGCTACTCATTGCTGCACAGTGCACCCCACACACCATTTTCCTTGTGCCATCGGGACGGCACCCCTAACCACGTTGAAATATTTGACATCATAAGTGCTCCAAGTCAACGCGGTGCCATCTCTGAGACCACGTGCCTGTGTGACATATTCGGGGATGATTGTGAACCCTCGGCCTCCAACAATCCAGCCGTAGGATTTGTCCATTCCCAGAGCGAAGTGGAGAGGACAACGGTCACATCACCCGTGGTGGATGATTTGAATGACTCCTCTGGCTCATACCACACAGCACCGGGCTCTATTGAAGGAGAAGAGGGGTCTGACAACCTAACGGAGAGGATTTACAGCCCTACACTGCGGGGTGAGTCCACTGAGGATGAGCAGCCTGAGCAAATCATAGTGAGCTCAGAACTTTCTAAAGCTAGTGGCTCAAGTTTTGACTTGAAAAGTAAATCAACCGTGCCTCAGCTAAACCCGGCAGGCTCTTTATCTGAATTTGACAACGCTGACTTCAGGGAGAGGACCCCTTCTCCTGGACACAACAGCTCCTCTAGTCTCTGTTCACAGGAAACAGTCTCAGTTTTGTGTTATTCCTCTGCAGAGACGAGATGTTCACCTTTGTTACTTCAGCCAGGAAATGAACAAGTAAGACTCACTCCTTTGTTAAAAAGAACAAGAAATAATAGCGTGTCCAGTTTGTCAGATAAATCTCTAACTCCAAGTCCTTCCTATGAGTCCATGAACTGCGCCATCTCATCCTCCTCAGAATCAGTCAACAACGAGGCTCAGTTTAGAGAAACAGAAGCTGAGCTGACGAGCACACACCTTAACAAAAACACCAGTGCATCACCTAGCCCCACACTCTTTGGGTTTTCTTCTCAAGCTTCAAAAGTAGAATCCAGAGCTGACGTTTCATCTGGATATACAGAATCCCAGCCAGAAGAAACACTGCTCCCCTCTGAGCTGAGTTATAGTTCCTCCTTACCTGATACTCCAGCGTCATCTCCTTTAAATGAGCTGAATGGAAGGGTTTCCCAGTCTGATTTAATGAGCAGAAGCTCCACACCAGATTTAGAAATAGAAACCTCTCCCCTTAGCTCAGAGTTGACTGAAGATCTCAACCTAACAGAAATTGACTTTAAAAGTACTGAGTTTGGCACCATCATCTCAACAGCTTCCCTAGGGTGCACAGCAGCCTCCCCTGTTATATCATTCAGCCCAGATCCAGTGGATAGTGGTGTTGTGCCTGAATTAAAGCACACCTCTGCATCACCTGAACTGCTCAGTGCACCGTCAACACGACACAAAAGTGGATCAAGAACTTCTTCACCTGGACACTCAAGACCCAATTCAGCATCTTCTGAAATAATCACCAAGGCCTGTTCACCTGTGATTAGTTATAGTTTATCTCCGTCACCTGGTATTAGAAGCACCTGTTCTTCTATCGAGAGCTCACACACAGCTCCGTCACCTGAGATCAGGATCACACCATCCTCACCTGAGGTCAAAAGGAGAGACTACATCTCTGAAGAGCAAACAATATCAGACTCTCCTCTTTTAGAGTGTTCCCCATCAAGGAGTCTCACTTCCTCCCCTCAAATCACTGGGATATCTTATTCTGTTGTTCTACCAGAGGAGGCGGACACTCCCCCGTCTCCCGAGCTCTGTCATCTCCCCACTCCTCAGTCTGATATCACACGTGCATCACCTCCGAGAAGGAGCCCCTCCTCGAGTAGGCCGAGTACACCACGAGACTTATCTCCTGGATCAGGCTTCTCAGGCTCCGAGCTACAGGCTGAAATATCACAGTGTAGGTCGCACACATCTTCACCTCAATCATTGCGTTGCAGTCCCTCACCTGAGTTGAGATACCAGAGCCTAAATTCTTCACCTGAGCTCCGAAGTAGAGAACCATCACCTGCTTCACCCACAGTGAGCAGATCAGATCAATGCTCGTCATCAATCCTGTGCTCTGAGTATAACACCCACTATTTGCATCCTACTCCTCCCTTGGAGACATCTGAAGGAGTTACGTCCTCCTTTCCCAATCAACACATAGAGTTGGAAACACAGAAAGTTCAACCTGAATTAGAATTGGACAAAGAAGATAAAACATCTGGAACCAAAAGCAGTTCCCCTGAGGAAAAGTTTGACCAAGCATTGATTCAACAACACCCAAGGGACAGACTTACGTCAAAGGAAATACCTTTTGCTGATTTGGTGTCTTTGTCTGGGGAAAATCAAGGTACTGGGCCTATTAATAATTTTAATAACCCTATTAAAAACAAGTCATTTTCTCACAGTTTTGTGTTTACTGATAAGGGTAGGGTTCACCATATTTTTAACAAGGCTAAATCTCTGCAGAGAGAAGAAAAACGACTGAATCAACACACACACAATACATTTAAGTCAAAGTTTACATCTGATCATTCAAGACAAAAACTTGGTGAAAGAGCAAGGTCTGCACAGAACATGGCCCACCATATAGACAGGAGAAAAACTCCCTCTCCTCCATTAATCAGATTTACCCCTGTACACATTATAGAACCTGAGAAACCATGGCGACAGTGGCAGAACAGAGGCCCCCCTGACTTTGCAGCATCCGCTCAGAGTGGTTATTTGAAGAAGATTGTGTCAAATAGGGAAAGCCCCGATGTTGTACCTCCTGATGATAATAATAGTCCCCACAGTATCCGACTTGGGAAGCAATTGGAAGTGGAGAGGAAAATTGAGCATGAGGAGAAGAGAGAAAGGCAAAGGGAAGGGGGGATGGAGAGAGAAAAACACAGGGAGGGGTGGGAGATCGAAAAGGAGGAGTGGCAAAGGGATGCCAGTTACAGAGGGGAACAGGTTGAGCTGTCATTCAATGCCAAGAATAGAAAAGGGCCTGCAAGTTGCAGTACAGCCCCCACAAGCATAGAGAGCTGTCAGGGACTGCCAACACTGCATTCCTATTCAGAGAGTTTGCTTGCCACCAGACAGCCACAGGAACAGCATAGTCGACTTAAACTAGCTTCTCAGCGAGACAAGAGTGGTGGTCTGACCAGACGACTTCAGAATCCTGTACCACAGCACAAGTTTAGTCCTCAATCGGTCACAAACAGGCCTGGCCGGAGTTCAAGCTCTAGCATGGGAAGTGAGTTGGATGAGGCAGACAATGAGGTGAAGTGGCTCACAGACGTGGCTTTTCGAAGCCTGTCGAGCCCAGAAGTAGATTACCTTGATATGTATAACTCCAGCCACCGATCATCTACCAACATCTCCCAGCCCTCTACGCAGGAGAGCCCAGCAGGGATCAGTGGTGCCTGGCCGACCTATGCTGATTTCAGGGGTTCTGCTTCAAAGCTGGACAGTGATGACCTCACATTACAGCAGCAGTCTCTGTACCATTCTGAAGGAATTGATCCAGCACGCTGCTATGAGATGGGGAGCTTTGAGTGCATAGATGTGGCTGTGGAAAGAGAAGACACTCGGAAGGTCAGAAGAGGAGTGCCAAAGAGACAGATTCAGTTGAAGAGAAAGGAGAGCATGGATGACAGTAGTGAAAATAACAGTCCTGGACTTCCTGCAATGGAGAACAGCCCCTCACTTGAAACACATTCTAGAGAGGCATTTTTAAGGCAATACAGTACAACATCAGCAGGCCAAGAAGGCTATGCTCCTAAGCACAGCCCTGATCCTGAGCAGAATGAAAGAAAATCCAAGCTTCAAAAATCAACTTCTTTGGATGAAACATGCTCGAAGACAAAGATGGCCACCTGCCTTATCAAGAGTGTTTTGTCCAAGAAAATGCAAAGTGCCGAAATGCAATCTGATGAGCCAGATGGAGATGAAGTGAACCCCACATCTGGGAAAAATACCTCTATTGAGGAGCCACTGGAATGTGACTTAAATTCCTCCTTGTACTCTAACTACAATCATCCCTGTGATGTTTTTGCTATGAAAGAAGAACAAAGAGATGACATCAGACCAGGAAAGAGCTTTGGAGAGAAATCCAGCAAAAGACCAAGCACAAACAACATCAACACAATTTCTACTCTCTCGGTCACTGACAACCAACAGTGGGATCCTCAAGAGTGCGATACAACTGCACCAGCATCTGAAATAAGATCCACACTGCCATTGGATAGCTCACAGTCAAGAAGTGGAATACAGCATATAGATGACAGTAAACCATTGCAGGGAAAAGAGAGAGGCGACTCAGTAAATACCATTGCCGGGAATATGGGAGCTCCATCTGCTACCGGAGCCTTCAGCACACAGGCCAGGATGACAAGCCAACATCAGGAATGTGAAAACACAGAAGCCCATAAACAACTACAACAGGGTGACAAAAGCTGCCACATGACACAGGAGACTGTATTTCAAGGGGGCAAGAAAAAGAAAGCATGTCTCAATGTCTGCCTTACACCCGAGACAGAAAACAATCAAGACATATCTTCACCAGATATGCATTTCAGACAGCAGCACGAAAAGGTCCAAGAGACCAATGTAGATCTCAAAACAGAGGAAGATGATAAGACTGAGGATAATAAAGCAAAAAGCCCTATCCACAAAGTTAGAGACGTTAGGAGACTTGTAAAGAATACATATAATCTCTCTTTCAAAGCAACCAGTTGTGCATCCTCGGATATCACTGAAGAAAGGATTGAACTTTTGAAAGAGACAAAAAAGGATGGAATTAAAAAGGATGTGGAAGACAACATAGAGGGACGGACAGCAGAGGTATTTGAGGAAAGGGCAAATAAGTGTATGGAGATGAGCGAGGAAAAAAGGGAGGAGGGAAAAGATGAAAAGTTGTCTACATTATCTTCACCTCTGCAGAGCGAAGGGAAGCCTCTAACTCAGCTACACCCGATGCAAATACAATGCAAGGCAGTTTGCTGGAAAGACGACAAAAATAAAACACAAATCCATAAAGACTCAGAGAACCATAGTGGCAAAACATCAGGTTGCACAAACAGAGAGCAAGACAAGAACCTCTCTAAATCGGACACACAGCAATGGATGCAGGAACCACTAGGAAGTGGAGCAACTACCAAATTGTGGCAACACAATTTTAATAAGGATGCAGAATCATTGAAGGGAGACAATGAGGACAAGCCTGTTCTGGTGGGAACAGACAGAAAACCTCCCATGCTAGGAAGTCTCCCCAAACTTCCTAGTAAGGAAAGAGAAGTGTCCACTGCTGTTGTCTTGATAAGAGATGGATCCAGCCAGGTAAAGTCATGTGCACCACTTACTCAGGAAGAGGTTCCTACTCTTCTCCAGGCCTCATCTTCACCTGAGATCACAACCACTGGAAATACCCTAAGCAGTAGTAGCCACTCGGTTTCCATGTTATTGAAGGAGAAAGGCTACCAAGCTGATATTGGAGCAGTTGTAGGTGATAACCAGAATAAAACTGGAGCAATGGGGGCCCCGCATAAACATGTAAACTGTTTGGAGATCCCACTGCAGACACCTTCAGATGGTGGAGCTGAGCAACATCGAGAGAAGACATTCTCTGCTTCATCCAGTGTGCAGAGCCCTTCATTGCAGTCTGACCATGTAGATAAACCCCCGAAGGCCAGAGAAGATGAAGGGGGTCGCATCAGCCAAAAAACAACCAGCCCACAAGGAAATCCACCAGACCAACTTTCAACTCTTAAACACAAGGAACACCAAGATTTTGAAGCAGTGAAAAGACAGGACCCAACCTTCCCGCCAAGATCACCTGCGATACGACGATTCAGACCTCAGCCAATTGAAGTGAAATCCTTTTCTAAAGAGACACCAAAGCAAGAGATGACAACAAATAGCCCTACAAACCGGCCGCAAACCATTGAAGTTAAATCAATTGCTAAAAATTCACAAAAGCCAGCCGTACCCCCAAAGCCAACTTGCAAATTCAAACCTGCAGATTTAGGACCAAAGACTAATGAAGTGCCTGGATCAGCTATTCCAAACGTAAAACCTCAGAGTGAAGAGAGGCCTCAAACAATAGTAGTGTCATCGCCCACAATATACAGAAAGATTCCCAGTGAGTCCTCTTCAACCTCTAACCAAACGAGAAAACTAGCTGTTTCTGCTGTTTCCAGCCTGAAACCCCCAACAAGCAAAATAACAACAAAAACAATTTCAAGTGTCACAAACCAGGCTGTATCATTATCAGGCAAAGATACTTCCAAAGATCAGCAGCAGCACCAGTGGACAGCTCCTGTGAGATCCGCACATCATACAACTGCAACATCAGCTCCTTTGCCGAGTATTACCTCAACTGAGGGTCCAAATTCTGATCCGGTAGCAAAGCAGGTGCCTGAATTATCTGCAACAGGAGCCAGACATACTAGCCAGCCTGCTGTTGTGGAGCCAAACACGGATGAAGTAGCTGTGACAACATCTTCAAACAATCCCAAACCACCTGCTGCTGCCTCCACAACACAAGCCCCAAGATACACACAGCAGCAATACCGTGGTTTGTCCAATGAACGTGCCCAAAGGGCCCCTGACCCGCATTTTTATGCCTCTGATGACCCTCCAAGTTACGATGAAAGAGAGAGCTTTAGTCCCCTAATGCCAGATTTGACCCACCGGCGTTCAAATCGCTATCAAAACCCCTCCTACCCTCCTCCTTGTTCCTGTCCAGCCGGCTACCCTGCTCAGTCAGCTTTCCCCCCGCCTGCACCCCATCACCTCCATCATCACCACAGCCCACACAACCTCACCCCACCAGCACCTCCACACTCCCCAGGTCATGTGATACCATACCAAGCCCCACAGCCTGTCGTCCGTCCCCACCAATGCAGAGCTGATCCTCAGCCCATGAACTTCCAACCCAGCTCGTCACCAAAGTCAAGTCCTCTCGGTCCAAGCCAACCGCCCGCCATATACCAGCCTCCTCACCAGCCTCCCCCATGTCCTCCTCACCACTCTCTCATGCCGGTGGACCGCCCCATGCCCAGTGACCCCCGACGGCTCCCTCCCCATCGATCCCCCCAGCAGCAGCCACCGAACATGCCTGGTGCTCCTTACAGTGATCCTGGGCACAGCCACTCCCCAGGCCTTGCTCCCATGGATCCCCATTACATGTGTGGGCAGTATGGCTCCGAGTATGGGGGTGACACCTCCAGTTTGTACTCAGAGAGCAGTTATGGGCAGACACCCCGAAGAGTCCTCTTGGATCCTGAAACGGGGAAGTATTTTTATATCGAGGTGCCTATGCAGCCCTTGAGAAAGATGCTGTTTGACCCAGAAACTGGCCAGTATGTGGAAGTTCTCATCCCCCAGCAAGGCATGTCTCACTCAGGCCTATATCCTCCATCAGCAGCCCCATACACATCTCTCCATAACCCCAATATGTATGGCCCAGCTCCACATTACATGCCCTATGCCGCTCCCCCTCCCACTGCTCATCCCCAGCCTCAACACCAGCCACCTCGATATCCTGAGGCTTTATCTGCAGCGACAATGCACCCAAATGGGCCCAGTGGCAGCTACAGGAACTGTTCTGGTCAGGGATCCAAGCCAGAGGCCCTAAACCATCCACCACTGGACCAGAGCTACCTGGAGGGTATGTATTATGTTCCCACAGGGATGAATGCAGGCTCCAATCCAACCCCACCAGTCTACTACCATAAACATCCACCCAGCCTTCCCCCATCAGGGGGGAAAAGGTCCTGAAATAGCGGACACGACCCGTCTTTCTGGAGCTTGTTAAGTTTTAAATAAACACTGTATAAAGTAAGTGCCTAATGTTAGCTTGTAATGTTATTTTCAGAGTTTTCATGTTGCAATTGAAGACAGAAATTCAGTATGTTGTTTATCCACTGCCTCTTGTTGTCTGCTGAGCTGCTTTATTAGAATAATAAACCGTTTTTTGATTTAATGCTCTTTCAAGCAGGAATACGGAGGAGGGCTGATATGTTATAAATACCTAAATGAAAAACATATCCACAAAAATACTCTGTCATTTTTGATACAACACCTTGCTGAAGTTCTAAAATGAAACCCGGTAAACACTGTATGTACTTTAACTACAAAATGTCTCTTGAAATCTTGAAAATGCTGTTGTAAAAGATCCTCACTTACTTTGTCACTGTCTATCTCTACAAATGGAAGACTCAGTTGTCTGTTGAGATGTCTATGACAGCAATATCAATAAAACATTTCACTTATGTGCTTCTGTTTTTCAATTATTCTTTCTCACATCTCCATGGTAATACGGTTACTATATTATCCATCTATCTATACTATATTATCCATTTCTGTGTCCTATTTAGGTTTGTGGGTGTGGGTGGGGCCAATCCCAGATGACTTGTGGAGAGAGGCGGGCTAGACCCTGGATTGGTAGGCAGCATAGATAGATAGATAGATAGATAGATAGATAGATAGATAGATAGAAAATACTTGTAACATAAGCCAATTCCTTCCTAATTTCTAGTTTCGGATTCTTGAGTATTTTGCGTTTTTGTTAGCATTAATCATCAACATGATTTTTAAATGGTCATGTAATGTTTAACATTGACGTGACTCTATATTAAACTAGAAAATTGAATATGAGTTTCTTTTTTTTATATTGAGTTATTATTGAAATAAATTACGTTTTTCAAAGCACTCTAATTTATTACATGTAAAATAAAAATCCAACATATAACAAATTGATGAGCTTGCGTCAGCAGTGAATTTGCATCCCCGTCAGTGTGCCTGAGGGACCACTAGGGGATGCCACAACCTAATAAGACTTCCAATAACGGCCCGTCCTATTGAATCCTGTTCAAAGCAACAAATCTTTCGTGAGACGCTTCACTCACTGTTGCGCACGCTTTTACTTTTACTACTCCCTGCTTGAAACGTGACCGATATAATTGAAAGCAGACGCATCTTGTTTGTATGTAAAGCACAACTTGTGTCTGGGCTTTGATGTTAGTGGCAGTAAACTGAACGACCACTAGGTAATAAACAATACTGGAGTTGTCAAGTCATGTTATTTATATCGTCTGTTTTGATTGACATGGGAAGGCATTAATCAAACAAACTGTGCAGTGTATAACTGCAATGAATCAGACTGTTGTTTCCTAATATTTTTCCTGTTTGTTCAAATAAATATGGCAACATTTTAAATGTTTAAAATACCAAAGTCAATTAGAAATTATATTATTATATTATTTGTCATAGTAGTGATAGTGTCCTTATCATCATTACTGTTAAACATTGTATCCATATTATTGTGCACTGTGTTGTATGATTAGTTTTGGTAATATTTCATCCTTTTTGTGAAAATAATAATAGGAATTTGAATTAATAGCAAATTAACAATACAGATATAAAAAAAACAAGTAAACATATTTGGCAAATGAAAAAGGAAATAAATAAATAAATAAATAAATAAATACATACATAAATAAATAATAAAATAAAATAATAAATAAAAACACATGAAAACAGTACAGTAATACACTTGTGTAGAACTGCACTTAATCATAATGTGATTTTTTTTTAATCTAGTATTGGGAAAATTAGATGTATTACTATTGTTATTATTCATAGAGATACAAATACATTGTAATGATATACAGGTAATTAAAATGTCAAGAACTTTAAGAATGGCTCATTATTTTCACTTCTGTGTCTTGTCTGTTGCAACATGATTCAAGGGTGACCGAATTGCTCCATATAATTGAAACCAAATGACTTGTGGTGTATGTTTCTGTTGCCTTCACTGACGATATTACATAGCAAATAAACTTTGATCCAATCTGTCACACTGCAAGCTGTTGTCTAAGGTTCAGTGCCTTGATCTTGTGCCGTCACCATTTTGATTACGGGAACCACACCTTCTGAACACAGACAGTAATCTAAGCGTGACACACCTTCATGCACAATCACTTCGAGACAAACAGACATTTACTGTACGCGCGTGTCATGAATTGATTTGTCATTTCAATTCAATTCCAGAAAAGTTAGTTTACTGTTCTAAAACTCGAAATATGTGATCCAGAATTACCTTGAGTGACGTAATTTTGACCTTCATGAAAGCATTTACAGTACATTCTTGTACCGATTTGCATTTTACAATAAATGACTTAAATTAATGCTTTAGTCACTTCTTTTTGCTACGTTGTAACGATCTCCACCCAGTCCTAGAGACACCTTTTATTTAGACCTACTGGAAATTTAGTCAACAGGAGAAATGGAAAAGTCGCCTGTCCACATTGTAGTTCTGCTATCAAGAATGTGAAAACGTGTAGGTGGTATGGGCCAGGCCATAAGATAAGAAACCAGTTTGAAGTGATAATGCGGCAATGTTTGGATTTGTGTTTCCTTGTGTTTTTCAGCAATTGCCTCCTTTTGTGGAGGAAGTCGGAAATTTATACAACCCCAACTGCCGATTACTGTATTGTTGACTCAGAGTGAAGTAAAGCAGCTTCTTGTCATTTGGTCTGGCTGTGGTGCGATGTGTGATGTATCAATCACAGGATGGATCCGTTTACTCCCTTCCTGCATTTAAATGCAAAGGTAATGTTTTGAGAATGAGGTTGGTTGGCTGGTTGGTTGGTTGGTAGGACTGCACAAAAATATTACTTTTTGTTCCCTAATAGTCAAAATTGTTTGTGTAGTTTTCCATGTCAATCAAAACTAATCTTTCAAGTAAACCCCTCTATGGGGGGCTTATTACCCTGTTTAAAGACTCCCTAAGCATGTTTTTACAATATTAGCGGGAATTTTTATCATGTAAGATGATAAAGAGCAATTGCTATAGATGAGACTACCACATTCCAAACTAACAAACTTATCTCACAATCAACATCAATAATCATGCCCAAAGATATACACTATAAAATTAATCTACAGCCGTCGCTTTTCGTAGACATAAAGAGCAGGATTACAGAGGATTTAACATTGAACAATTTCAAACTAAACAAGATTAATCTTGAAATAGTTGACTTTACGCTTTCATTCTTCTTCTTTGAAATTTAAACAGTATAAAATGTTAATGAGATCGCCATCTCGTGGTCACTGGTGGAATTACACCCAAAATAAAGGCAGCAAAATGTAGCATTTTAATTCATTCTTAATTAGTAGTTATTGTACGAGTAAGTCAGTAACACTAGCCTGTGAATGAGTGTGAATAGTTGTCTGTCTCAATATACAGTATGTCCCATTTAATTGACTAGAGACCAGCGTCGTCAGCATTGATCAGCTCGAGCACCTCAACCTCAAAAGGACAAATGGTCTAGGAAATGGATGAATGAAAATGTGTTTGATTTAGTAAAAAAGGTAGTGAAATGTATTTAAAGTGACACAAATTAAGCTATTATTTATTAGTATTGCATTTGTTTTTGGTGTTTTGTAAACAATCCCAATTATTTTGAACACAGCATGAACAAGGACAAAATCGGCCCTCCAAGGTTCCCCGTCCCCCGCCCCCACTTTAGTTTACAGTCCAACACTTGGCAGGGGTCTGTGCTCAACTGAGTCACGTTCTTTTTGTTGTTGTTTATTTTAACGTCCCCAACGGCACACAACCATTAAGACTCAAAGATTTGAAAAAAAAAAGAAAGATTAGATTAGAATTGTAGTAGTCCCAGACCTTTGGGCACAGGAATTGCGACTGACTAGCCACCTATTAACTCATTTGCTCCCAATAACGTGTAAATACGTTTTTTTTATGTTCTAAGTGTCCCAAAGACGTATTTATACATTTTTTTTTGTTTTTTTTTTAATGCTAGAGCATACAGAAGGCTTTGATGCAACCTCTCAACTGCAAAGAACGGTTGCAAAAATGGTAGTTATTACACAAACGGCCAGCAGGTGGCAGCAGAGCAAAGGAGATCAACCAGGGCCATGTAGAAAAAAAGCTCAATTACTTACAATTTTGAATAGATTTGTGAAAACTGATGAAACTTAGCTCTCTTCTAATGCTAATTGCTGCAAAACGGAAACAGATAGAAACATACTTTTTTTTCCTGATGGAAGAAGAGACTTTAATCTTTCTTTTGATAGGTTCCATGCTTTCATAGCAATTGAACACAATAGTCTGTGGGCCTTGCAAAATCAGTCAAAATCCAGTAAAACAGCCGGGAGCGAACGGGACTGCTTCTGTGAAAATGGCTGGGAGTGGATGAGTTAAGGGTAAATCACCTTTTACCAAAGATCATAAAAAGTAAGAGTCATGTTTTCTGCATGCTGCACCACTCACTGAATCAGAACAGGGGGTAATAAAACAAGCCAAAGTGAGGACGACCCACCTGAAGGCTTGTGTTACCTGCATGCCCATAAAAGGCATCTACTTCCGTGGCTACACACGCATGTGCCAGCGTGTATCTTGTGACAGGGAGTAAGTGAGTGAGACAACAGGAGACATAAGTAAAGGGGTGGCTCCCCGTGAACACCTGAAACCTCCATCCGGCTTTCATTTTGTTGCCCGGCAACCGCATAGACTTATGATAATAAAGGTGCTTTATTGGGAGGCCAGTACTCTGCGGCAGGTGGTGGGCCTACCTGTGTGATAGCTCAATGCACGTCATCCACCTTTGCAGTGATCTCATCTTCTACTCCTCTTACAATATTCCAATAATCACTCGTGATCCTGATGAGAACAACCATGTTTAAGAAATGTTCAGATCGAACCCAGCCTATGATATACAAAGTTGAACTGAATTGAGCTGAATTAAAAAACAAACAAACCCCAAAACAAAATAAAAAAAACTATATATATATATTTATATATATATATATATATATATATATGATTTAATTAATTTCAAAATCATGTTAGTTTTTTTTTTTTATTGAAAATGATTCATTTTATTTAGTTTACTTTTTATTGGCGTTAGTATTATTATTATTATTATTTTTATTTTATTTTTTTTTATTTTTTTTTTATATTTGGCGTATTTGTCCAAAATATTGAGTTAAAGTCAGTGTTAGAATATAAATACTCCACATATTTAAAAACAATAGGAAAAATAGGGGGAAAAAAAAGGAAGCGCTTAAAAAAATACAAACAAACCAATATGCTCTTGAAACTAACTGAATTAAAAATAATAATAATAATAATAATAAAGTCAGAATAAAATATAACTATAATGAAAAATGTATTCTAAAAAAATACATTTTAACTTTGACTTTGACTAAAAAAAATGTGGACAAATACTTAATAAATAATAAAATGAAATTAATAAAAATAAAACTAATACTATATCTAATAAACACTCAACTAAAATTAAGCATTTGAAAAATAATAAAAACAAACAAACATGCTCTTGCAACTAACTGATTTAAAACTAAAAAAATTAAAAAAATGGAACTAAAATGAAAAATCTATTGTAAAAAAAAATGAATTAAAAAAAAAATCCAACCCCGACTTTAACAAAAAATAAATAAATAAATAAATAAATTGCCAGGCTATGAATAATTTGTAGATTTGGGAAAAGAACAATGGAATGAAATGCTGCAGTGGAAATCATAAGTCTAGACGCGTGTAGTCCCCCCAGCATCCTCTGACCCCCTAATGTCTAGAGAGGAAATTGTTACTTCTACTATACACATGTGCCCCGTCACATAATCCCACTTGCATTTTTATCCAGCTCTAAGAATGAGGTAGCTCAAAATGATGTCATGGCCTGATCACTTTCCCCGAGCTCCTCGCAGGGGCACGACGTGCATGGCAGATCAATGAGGAATGGAAGGAATGGGCGTCAAGGGGGAGAGCACATCGCGGAGGCACGTCGTGACGGGAACAACCCTGTTACCTTCAATCACGGCTGTCATGTTTATTGTCATTGTAAACACACGCGGTGACATATCACGTCGCTTCTTCAGAGGTGTCTTCGAGATAGGACGGCATAACCTGCCTCATGTTAATGTGAGAAATCTTCCATCGGGGGGTGTGCCTTTGGTCTCGCTCAGTGGTCAGGTCCATTATAGGTCACTGGATTCTTCCTGCATGAGGTCAAGTCATGAGTCATGCACACAAGGGTGGCCCTGCTCACGCAGACATCACTCATTTAATGTAATGACCATTAGACATGAGCACACAAACACATCACCCTCCTGCATTTTCTCTGCAAGTAATAATATTAACAGGCCCTGCTCGCCACATGCTTTATCAACACCATCAAGTCAGTGAGTGGAAGCTTCAACAGGACCCAGAGCAATCCACGGGATGTCAAGTGGGTACTTCAGGCTATAGAGTGTAATAATATACAGTATGGTGACGAGCAGAAGATGAGGTTAACACTTGGCAGTTTGTACGACAATTAAATCATTCATTAAGACTTTTTCAACATGTTGATTCGTCATCAAACCTTGAATATTAATAATCGGTACAACATCAATTGAGTGAGGCGTGTGACATCTATTTGGTCTTGTCAAGAAGTATAGCTGATTACCAAATATGGTGCCTTGCCAAAAAGAAAGCTTTGGAGGTCAGTTGATTAGTTGTCATACTGCATTGATCCTGTGAAATGTCTCAGTTACAAATTTAAACAGGCAACACCAGCTTGTTAAAAATGACATCAGAAACGACTTTAAAATCTGTCAAATGATGTGTGTTTTTTTCCCCCCAAGAAACTGGAAAACCTGATATGTCACTCGGCTGCATGCAATCTATTAGTTTCATTTATACTAAAAGAAATCAAATGAAGACATTGTGAAACTGAGTGAAAAGAAGGATCATTTATAGTTCGTAAATGATGTTTTCCATTCAATCCCAAATTCCATTGTCACTTTTCATTTCCTCTGTTATTTCACAGGATCGAAGTGAGGAGGCATGACGCAAAGTTTATTTAAGGTCATTCTTGAACAAACAAGTGATACTCAAGAGAAGAGAAAATAATGCAATTTCATATATATATATATATATATATATATATATATATATATATATATGTATGTATATATATATATATATATATATATGTATATATATATATATATACACACACATATCAATATAATCCTTG
Source organism: Festucalex cinctus (assembly GCF_051991245.1). NCBI lineage: Eukaryota > Metazoa > Chordata > Actinopteri > Syngnathiformes > Syngnathidae > Festucalex > Festucalex cinctus. The sequence continues at coordinate 12,434,749 of NC_135419.1, forward strand.
GAGTGGTCGCCAGCCAATTGCAGTGTAATAGTACGCTTCATAGTAAATAATGATGTATTTCAGTACATATTACATACTTTACAATCCAATTTTACGTGACTACCACCTATAAATTGCCATGTTGAGAGCGTCATAACAAGCCGAAGGCCATTAGTGATGATACAGTATGTATGTTATTAAGAAGACTTATCAGGAAGAACATGACAACACCACATAAAACACGCAGTCCCCTGGTGCTTGATCATTTGTGATTAGTTGGTATCCACTGTCTACAAGCAAGGCTGACAAGCTCTTAGTAACAGAGTATACTGTATTTTCTCAAAAATCTTCCAGTAGATGTTCTCCCAGAGTAGACGTCCTCCTTTGTGTGTCCTTGTGTGCGTGTTTTTTTTTTTTTTTTTTTTTTTTTTGTATCTTTAAATCTGTGCCACTCTGACATCACCCATGGCCCCAGCTGGGCCCCGCAACTAAAATGAGTTTAGAACCGCATCTGTCTACACTCAGGTATAATCACCAGGTGCTCAAGTTTTAGCATGCATGTACGGTGTAATCTTTTGAAGGATTCCCCATGTTATGTTGTGAGTAACACTGGTTGTGAAGGAGCATTTGAAGCCTTTTCCATTATGTCAAGACATCTAAGCACTGATAAGCGGAGGGATGAACATTGATGATCCAATCGTTTTTATGATCGTCACTGTGTAAAATGTTAGGCGCTGTCACGCCTTTACTGTGTCATGCATTTGTCTCCTCAGGTGATGATGTGTGATATCAGCTACAGAGGGGGGGAAACTGCACTTGTGTTTGGGTGATTGTTGATGTACTTAGTCACCAGGGTGGAGGTAGTGCGCCTGGAGAAGGCCCTCTATTGTTGGCAACTTTCAAGCAACAGATTCCATCCCATCAGTGCACTCATGGTGGCAGCACTCTGATAAGATTCTTATGAACCAATTTTAAAAACACTCACAAATACAGTGGTGAGAAAAGGAAATTAATGGAAATTAATCTGTTCTAGCACCCTAAAAAACAGAATTTTTTTTATTTACGTTTTTTTTTTTATTGCATTCAACAGTATTTTAATGTCTAAAAACACACTTGCTCTCCATATATTCTACAAATGTGCAAAATGAGAGCACAACACAAGACTGTACCTAATGTACTTGTCCTTCCTTGTACCATGAACTACCACCTTTAGTTAGATATTTTCATAAACACTAACATGTCAAGGCAAAAATGTAAGCAGAGCTGCATTGTTAACGGAGGTTAGCATTAGCTAACAGGGTTATCAGTATTAGCTTATGATATTCAGCACTAGGGATGGGTGGGAATTTCAAGGTATCGGAACTCGCAATGGCCATTTTATAATCAGTAACTAGAAAGTAGAAGAATAGAAAATTGCCATTACTTTCATGCAATTTTAAGTAAAATACTACTATATAGGTCTTTCTTTAAAATTATTATTGTTGTTTTTTTTTTTGGGGGGGGGGGGGATTTTATGTATCTAAAGTACGAGTGGTAGTGTAGTTGGTATTGGTGTTGGTGACTATTCAAGAGTTGAGTTTCTGGTATGGGAAAAAAAAAGTCGTATTGAGCATCCCTTTTCAGCACATACTCAAATATGAGTCAAAGTGGCAATCGATTCGGCAATATATCACAATATTATAACGCACAATTCTTGTATCGATTCAGTATGCAGCGGAATCGATATTTAAACGTGCACATGTACGAGTTTACTGATTAGTATTTTCTAAAATTGAGTTAAAAAAAAATCACGATAATTGACTGACAGATTCATAGCGGGATTAATCAGTATCAAATCGAATCGTGACCTATGAATCATAATACGGATCTAATCGCCAGATACAGTACTAGGCAATTCACACCCCTACTACTAAGTGTATGAAGTGTGAATGAAGTGCTGCATCCATGAGTGAAAATGCTTCGGCTTAACTCGTTTTACATCCTAGCCGCACCCCTGGTTGTTATGGTAATGAAGACAGAAGATATAATTCAATTGCTGATGTCTTGCTTCATATAATGTATAGGAGTGGCTTGATTTTTTTTTTTTTTTTTTTTTTGAAAGAATATTTTGTTGAGAATTCTGCTCAGTTTCACATTTGTAAGACTTTTATGGGCATTTGAATGTTCAGTTTTCGCTGTGTGAGGTTTTTGTTTTAGATGAAAGACCGTCCAGATGTTGATCAGTTGGTCAGTTGATTTCATGTGGATTGGCAGTAGTCGTCAGTCGGGATATAGCCGAAGCATCTGCACCATGCAAACGTGGGAACATTCTTTTCTTTATTTGTCGAGGAATCGTGGTCGTGGCGTATAATTGCACCTGAATACAAACCTCCACATGAACTCCGCAAGCTGTCTGCTTGCGTCACTGCAGGCTGCCGGGCTTTATTCCTGCAGCCGCAGCTCCCACGGTGGATATGAACACAAAATCAAACTTGGATGGAAAGCGTGGTGATGACTCGCCACCACAAGCCACCACTGCGCTGGGCAGCCTTTGTGGAGGCAGTTCAAGTTGTGTTTTGTTCCATGGCTTTTCCAAGATCGTGTGCAATCGTGCACACGTGAAGAATTGCCATCCATACAGAAGGACACTTCTGTCTCTTTATCTCCATTAGATTTACACACCAGCCTGTCTAAACAACAAACGCAAATTCAATCTGGACGTATCTATTTTGGTTATATATTTAGCTTATGACCGCCCGCCTATATCACGCCGGCGATGTTAACTAGCTGGAGCAAGGCTATATTTACTCTGGGCTGGGCATCCATCACCACAGTGCAAACGGTTGGACAGCCAGCCAAGCGAGGAAAAGGAAAGTGTGGTCCATCAGTCACCACCGTCCAATCGCAGGGCTTCCCTATTTAAAGCACTTTGCAAAAGTACCGCAGGTATTACTGTGTATATTACTTCTTTTCATTTGCACCAAGAATGCACATGTGCGCCCTCATACATACTGCACTTACTGAGCATGCACATGTGTTGCCTGACTTCTTGGTGTCCAGGGATAGAAGTGTGGACAGGGCACCAAAAAAAAAAAAAAAAATCAGATGGTGTCACCTGGGCTAGCTGCCCGGGCACACAGCACCTGAATGACCTCACTCCAGGCACACACACAAAATAACACATCAACTGTCAAACACAAACTGGATGGCCTGTCTACAACTGCAAATAGATGAGTGGACACACAGCCTGGCAGGCGCATTTAAAGCAGACAGACAGAGGTCAGAGAACTGTCTGCACTGAGACTCTCCTGCAATATACATATATGTGTGTGTGCGCGCACACACACACACACACACACAAACACACACATATATATATATATATATATATGACAAAAGTTATCGTAAATTAAATTGTATCATACAGACACAAACAAAGAAAAGTTTCACAACTACTGTAAAGGACTCAGTAAGGTGCAGTGATGGTGGATTATAATGCAACTCAAATAAAGTTTATTGAATAAAAGGCACAGAAGCATGGCTAAGTCCGAGTTGAAAAATTGATTTAACAAAATGTTGACATGCTAAGCTAAGTCAACAAAAATCACTACAACTAACTAAGGTCCAGGTACAGAGTGTGGACGGAGGGTCACGGGAAGAAGATAGTAAGGCAATTAAAACTAGGATGCAACAATAACTCAATATTCAGCAATATTCAGCCTGTGTGCCCTGCCCACTTGTGGCCATTTTACCATCAGGAACTAGAAATTAGAAATCACAAGAATAGTATTGATCATCCCTGTTAGCATTAAGCTAAGCGGACTTGTTCTCCACTGCCTGCAAGACTAGTGGCGGCATGGCTCAGTGGTAGAGTAGTTGTTATTAGTCGCATAAACACTGTGCACTGTTAATATTTGGTAATTATCTGTTTTGCATGGCAACGTTACGATATAGCATGTAGAGAACGATTATCGGAACAGTTTGGCGTGGTTAGTTTTTGAGCATGTATATCAGGTTCGTTTAGTTATTAAAGTCCGCAAGACTGTTCTGGGAAGGTGACTACGTGCACATTCAGTCTCTTGCTAATCCCCCTTTTTTAGCAAAGGACTGGACTTGCTAAATCCAACCACAGTCCCCTGGTGTTCTACCTTGAACCGTCCCAGTGGACGTCCAATTTGGACCTTCATTTCCATGTTTATTGCTGAGCTAGCTGTCCATCCACGTGGACGCAGATTCTCCCGCTCTCTCTCGGGATTTTAAGGCAACTCATAAATTGGGCGAATTACGGTATGCATCGTCCGACGTGTGTTGTGATCGTCTCTCTGTGCACTCCAGCTGGCGGCAAATAGCATCTTAACGGCCCACTGCGGCCCGTACTCTGATGGGTCGGTGTCGTCTTTGCAGGGGCCAGGTTGTTAACACCTTGGCGTGGCAAAGAAACATGCCATGTAGGGACATTTGTCTGTCAGCTTCGAAACACTGAAACCCAAGAAGCCTTTCAAATCCCCTGACTGCCTCTGGAGTATTAATAACGCGCCATACACACAAGCCCAACTACCTACTGATTAAATCGGACCGGCGGGGGTAAGAGGTCATGGCGTGCAGAGCGGTCAGATGCCATGATACCCTTCACCTGGCTGCCTAAAGAGTAGCAACATTGATGTCGGGGCCGTGACTGGGCTGTAATGAGCGCGCGTGTGCGTGAGACCGCTTAAATGGCAACATGTTAACTTGTAAATTAACACCCCCGGCTAACCCAGCAGGACCACGCGAATGCACGAGCCTCTTGGATGGTGAGGTCATGATGGTCTGTAGATCCCTGTCATGGGGCGGGGGTGCGGCTGGCTGCTATAAACAGAGAACCCCGAGTGGGAGCTGGGGGATACTTTGAATACGCACACTCAGTAAACTTGTACGCCTCCCCTCACATCGCACCTTTTAAATCCTGGCACCTGTGCACGACAACAACCGTTAAGCTCCAGAAAATTGCAATACCTGCGTTTGTTGTTGTTGTTGTGTTGTTTTTTAGGTGTGCCGGACTAAATAGAACATTAAAAAACCTTGGGCCCAATAAAGTGGAAGCGCAGCTGCTCCAGTCACAGCCCCACTTTGTGACCTCTGAGCTAAGCACAAGGACTGCACATACAGTTGCTCCCATACACAATGTGCTATAAATCGTGCATGTGTTGATAGCCGTAATCTGCAATGTGCATTGGCGTGCTGACAAGGGCTGAAGAGTCGAGACTATAGACAGAAAGACTCACAGAATGGAAAGTAACAATTTATTATCAGCAAGTACAGTAACAAGTTGAACGGATATCAAATCTGTTATCATTTAGTGAAGCAACACTTTGGAAAAGTACCACAAACTTCGGGATTCCTGTTCTTGCATTCCTGCGGTGTGAGGGGAGGAATCACTCATTGTGATGTCATGACAGGTTCATAGGTTGTTTTCCTTTACATGTCCAGACAAAGCACCGCGGTGTCAACACACCTTCACCACATTAGGATTTTTTTTCCTCTCATCTTGTGGTGGTTTGATAAGAACATTGTTTCACAAGATATATTGAGAAGGATGATTAATCGCAGCAGCTGTGGGACCGAACATACAAGTACACTGACAAAAATAATCATAATAAAAATAGTAATTGTCTTAACTACTGACCTAATCAGCTACCTTGGAAAAAAACATGTTCGTATTGTTCATTTTCATGTTTTTGGCTTGGCCATTTCACTGATTATTGAGACGTGAGAGACCTCACACATTGCAAATTTGCCACTGTGTGGTGTCCTCGAAATGACCAACAGAGCATACTAGAGATAGAGCAATGTTTTTTTTTTGATTGTTTTTTTTGTTTTTGTTTTTTTCAGTGATGTGATGAGCTATGTGATGTCAGAATCTTTCATCTCTTTTTCTGGTCAACAGCCAATCAGATGATTCCATGTCGGCCCTGTTACCCACATGTCTAGCCACAACCAATCAGATCGATTCACTGTCTCTATAAGATGTCTGAGAAATGTGTGTGTTTGTCAGATTATTACCACTGTTCCTCTGTGCATCTCCGCAGCCCAAGGCGGCTTGGCGTCTCGTGATTCCTGATGCATTCTCATTGTTTCTCGTCTAGTTAATTTTATTCTACGCCTCTCGATGTTATGCGAATAAAGAGTTAAATCATCTTTGTGTCTGCGCTTTTGGGATCCAACCAGTACATGACAGAATAATCTCCAACCATTTTTATCCATCTCAGAAGGTGGCCATTTTGCCTCTTGCTGTCGATTGAAAATAACATCATAGTTGCGCAGGGCTCAGTTAATAACCAATGACAGTTCACCTGTTTCCTAGGTTTGGTCATGTGATTTTGCAGGCTGAGTCGTGATTGGTCGTTTCTGAGCCAAGAGCAACTGTGATGACCTTTTCAGTTTGTATTTATTTATTTATTTTTTACACAAACGTAAGATGTTATGATGTAAAAAATTAAAATAAAATCACCCAATAATAATAAAAAAAATTACCTAATGACTTAGCTTTTTGATTTATATTACAATAATATGAATTAAGCAGCAAAAATCCACCTGTTTTTATCCATCTCAGGTGGTAGCGTTTTGATTGGCTTATGAGACACGTTATACAAACACTCCATGCAAATATTTGCTGCTCTCTTTGAGTCCAGCAACAACACAAGTTACGGGTCGCTTCCTCGTTGGCAATCGTTTCGTATAACAAGAGCCGCAAAGGCCTGCTTGGGTGGCTTTGATATAGAAGAACACGAGAGTCCCTCATTCAATACCTGTGTGATGAATTGGAATATCAATTGTGAACCAGACTAACTTTTTTTTTTTTCATTACATATTGGTGTACAGTATTCTCCAGGTATCCCAATACTTTTGTCGACATGGCCTACAAAATGGGCAATAGTTGCAAAACAACAACACAATAATGCTATTTCAGAAATGCATCCACAGCTGTGTTACCTGTACTGGTTTTTACTGTACATTGCTTATGGAACATTCCATTCTTGATTCTGTCTGTATGTTGCATCACCCGAGAATGGGGTCACACCCTTAAGCCATTCATTCCCCTACCGTCATTCATTTTTATAAAACAAACAAAACAAGGTTTCCCGCCTCAAGCCGAGAGTGTGTTCTTTATGTTGCAATCGTGTTTTGTCAGATTCATAAGATGATATTTGCATGGAAGTGCGTTGACCAAATGGTGGTAAATATTGGAATGTCCATCATTCATGCAGCCAGTGACACTTCGGTTGCCGTCCAATAATCTGAAATGCCAAAGCCGTAAAACCTAAATTGTGTCTGGGCCGACTTGCACAAGAGCTGTCTATAACTCTCTCCTTGCTTTCTTCATCAGTGTGCGTGCGTGTGTGTGTGTGTGTGTGTCAGCAGAGTCATCAGACTCTCTGTCTGCTCTGACCCGGTTAGCTTCCAGCATCCTTCACTTCAAACAGCGCATTCTGTCTCCCACGCGTCCGCGGCATTTTTCACATAATTCATGCAGCACAGCTGAGACTGTCACCATAATCTGCTGCATGAGAGTGTGGTGCACGATTTGAAAATATATATGGCTTTCCTCATGCTACTCAATCCCCACAAAGGAGATGGACCCCTCTCTCCCCTCTCCAAAACACTCCTGTGCTATGCATTTAATATATGCAGGTTGCCAAAGAGAACAAGAAACCACAACAGAAAATAATGGAAACAGCAATGGAAAGCTTGCTTATGATAGCAAAATGCACCATTGAATTGCTGGGCCTGTAAAACAAATATGGTTTGTTCAGGGATTCCCCTTGCATTCTGTAGAACACACACACAGAAACTGCACACTCAAAGGCTTGAAAAGCAGCATTGTGCGAAGGTCGGGAGAGTCTGTGAAACGGAGACGCATCATTGTGACATTCTCCATTCTGCGAGAAAGACGGCTCCTGTTACAAGAGCCAGAGGAGCGCCATCTAATAGGAAACGACTGTACTCCTGCCTGGAATAAATGCGGTGCCGCCATGGAGCAGGAGGACAGTCTGTTCTTCGGCTGTCTCTTAGCATGTCAGACATCAGAGGGCTGTGTGACACATGGGTGTATCAGTGAGTTCTCTCTTCAGAGGGAGTCCTCACATGTTGACCCACCCAGTAAATGGCTCAATTGAACACGGTCCAAATGTGATTTATAGAAGTGTTTTTCCAGCACATAATTGGACGTGCAGGATTACAGTATAACCAAGAAGAGGCCATCACTTTTTGTTTTGGACTTCTGTCGAGCAGCGGAATTTTCATAGGAAAAAAAAAACATTGGTGGGGCACCTTTCAATGAGGTAGACTACATACCAAGAAAACAATAATACACTCTCCTAATGTCTCATATACTTTCTTAAAAATTGAAATTTCTGTTAAAAGACCACCTACTGAATTAATAAGCAGAAATGAATGGTGCTGGAGCAGCGAACTGACCGTTGAAAACAAGCAGCAAATCAGAATTCGAGTAGCATGTGACGTATCTACGTCGTGAGTACTCATGTGTGAAAGCTACGTACGCGGTTGGTTCATTCGAGCAGACGCCCGGATGTCGTTTCAGAATTTTTTGGACAGCTAACGCTATCCTAGCAACGGGAATATTTGGCCAACTTCACTGTTGGCCGGCTAACGCCGTGCTAGCAACAAACGAAAGTCAGTTTGCAAACTTGGACGCAGGACCTGAGAGAGGAACTAGCTTATTTAGCGTTAGCTAGGTTGAGGCTAGTAGCAATGTACAGTAGACAGATTTAAAATGGGATGAAAGAGAAAAAAAATCCTTTGTTCTGCTATTGGTACGACGTGGGATCCAGGAGGTTAAATTAAGTTATTTTAAACTACGGTGTTGAATGTTGATGCACCGGTGTAGGCTACACCATTTGTTGGACTGGACTATGATGTATTTCTCGGAAAAACTACATTGAGGAATAAGCCAGAATGCCTACAGAATCAAACCCAAAACCTCTCGACTTTGAGGCAAACATGCTAACCACTGAGCTGCTGTTGGACTACTTTTAAACACCTTGTTTGCTATGTTATTATTTTTTTTATTTTTTTTATTTTAACTGTTCATCTAACATGTTTGCCTGGCCACTTGTTTCTGGGCAGAGTTCACACACCTCAATCATAACTGCCCCATTGGCCAATGAAAACATTTGCATTTCTCATCATGCCCATTAGACTGACAAATGAACAGAAAGAGAGAAATTATTTTATAAGCAGTGCTATGAGACAAGTTTCCATCCATCCATTGACTTCGGGAATGTTTGTTTATTCACATTATTATGTCATCAAATTACTACTCTATGAAATATAAAATACAGATTGTGGGAAAAAAAAAAAAGTACAACAGAGACTGGGCCCTAATGTATGGGGGTTGACTTGTGTAATCATTCAAATTATCTTATGAAAGTATCTTAGGTCGCATAATTATCATAATGCATCAAATGTGTTAAATCTTTGAACAAAACTATCTTTAAAAATATGTACCGTTGCACCGTTGCAGTAACGACACCAAGATGAAATCAGTGAAATGATAATGAAGCAACATACCAGAACACCATTTTCACTTTTGCGCAATCTGTAACTTCCTCTTTTCTACAGCATATTGCAAGATTCTTTCTCTCTGTCTGATTCACATTTCTGTTGGTCACGCTATCGCACAAAGATGAATATTTGATAGAATCCTTTTGGATTTCTACAAATAAATGATTAAATGAGGTAAGCGAAGTAACGTACGTAATTTCAATCTGATGCCATACAGTTGTACACCACAGCAAACGTCAACAACAATTTTCAAACTATTGTTAAATTAGTAACTCTGACGGCGTCATTCAAAACACAGCTTTTGTACTTGATTGTGTAATGCGCAAGTTCACCTAATTAAGTGTCCAATGAGTACAAAAGTTGTTGACAGAGATGTCACCATGTAGTTCCTGTAGTTGTGTCAGCATGACGCAATCTGATTCACAGGGACATCCGGCTCAGTTTCAACTGAACTGATGCAACGATGTGTGTGTGTGCGTGTGTGTGCAATTTGATATAAATATCTTTCAACAGTTCCATTTCTAACAGGAATTCGAAATAAGATTCAGAAATACTTGAAATTCATGTTTGTCGTTAGAAAAGAGAAGGTAAATTTGAATTATGGAATAATAAATAATGAGTCAACAAACCTTTTAAAAATAATTAAGTATACTTTAAAGGAACACAAGACTATTCCAGCTATTCTCTGAAATGGATACTTTCAACTCTTCCCTGAAAAAAAAGGGCAATTTATGTTGAGCAATTATGATTTTATGGCACTTTTTATGAACATTTTTACCTTAAGTACTGTATCTGCATTTTGGGCCGTCACACGATCATCGTGACGCATCGCGTGCGCAAAATACACATTGAATGACATGGCCGCCAGTGGCAGCATTGAACTCACAAGGAATGATCGCGTCCCATGGTGGACATCAAAGGTGGAATTTCGCCTTACAGCAAAGAAGCACTTCTTCAAAAGCAGTACAGCCACGGAGGACAACGAAAGCCGGATAAACCTGGCAGATTCGAGTCGAGTGGACGTTAAACATGCCGGTGACTTTTCTGTCTGCTACATGTTGTGCTAAGCCTGCTTTAGTCCAAATTAGGAGCGGCCAGCAAATTCCAATTGAAATGAGGGAAGACGGCTTCCGATTACGCACACGATTAATAAGGCTTGTGTTGCGTTAATAAAACAAAATACACAACAACCAATTAAGTACAGTGCAGTGATTGGAGTAACTGCAGAATATCACGTAAAGTAAAACGGGGTACATACAAACTGATGTTCAAAATTTTAACAAATGTGAGCTATCACACATCACAAGAAAAAAATGGAAACTTGTGTTATATCGCTATTGACAATTGCAAATCTCCCCGCCCCAAATCAGATTAATATTGTAGTCCCAAGAATGACCTGTGAGGCAGTGTGGTGCCACAGCGCATAAAATACAGAGGAGAGGAAAGAAAGTAAAAGATTTAGAAGCAAGGCTACCTCTTAGCTAAAAGTCTTATACAAACACTTAGAGAAACAAGTTGTCCCTCTATTTTTGTCCAAGTAAAAGTGTAACCTTTAGGTCGCTTCCCCAAAATATCGATACATATATTTTTGGATCGAAAAACAAATGAGTACTGAACAGTAGCTAGCTACCACCAGCCAATGCTGTTTATGTACATTTGCTTAAAACTGCTTCCTGATTGCAGGACCCCATTTTTACGTTATATTTCATCACGTCACTTTGCAGGTGCAATGTGGCGACTGTGAATCACTAGTCCGCAAGCCACTGACAGGTCTGGTTCAAGTTTATCTGGTGTCTAATGACAGGTTCTGCGATGAGGTTGCTAAAATGCCAAACATATCTTACATACATGCGTGGGGCCTGAGACAGGCACGTGTCGTGGAAACATTTCGATAATGCTTGGCCGCTACAGGGAAGCATTTAGAGGAATGCTGTGACCGCCTCGAAAATATGGCATTGCCTCAAGATGCATTTGTGAGTGCTGTGCTCATTTTTAAGGTCATAAGTGAGATTTATCTTAAGATCATATCTTATCAAACTTACAGTACCTAGCTGTAAATGTCTTTAAATAATGGTTTCGATTGCTGGCAGGTAGCCCATTTCCCAGCATTTCCAGGGCCCTACTGACAGGTTAAATGGAAAGTTCAAAATCAAAGAAAGTTTGTTTGTTTTGTTTTTCATTTTAAGATTCAGTACATGATTTTAACAGTACTAGTACTTACATATTTGGTGGATTTGGTATCATTTTATTGTCCTGTGAAGTCACCATCAATTAACTGCCTTTTCAGTTGGGTTAAAAAAAATAAAAATAAAAATAAAAACAATAAATTACTTACTTACCTATTTTAGTTTGTTAATGAAATCTGTGGCAAAAGCTCACTAATCATGAGCCCAAGTAAATGGAATCAATTTGGCACAAACACAGCTAGCACACACCAGCTAGTCTTAGCTAGCTAACTAGCAAGCTAGTTTGTGTGTAAGAGCTTTTCAACACGCCACTTTTCCACTAAGCAGTACAGACTCAGCTCTAATAGGTTCAGTATGGTCAGTTTTCCACTTCAAACAGCAACAACTACAAAAAAAAAAGTCACATTGAACATATCAAGTGAAGGGAAACATGCTCACAAACAACATTTAGCCACAGTAAAAAGATGAAAATGGAGGCTGAGAGAGGCAAGAAAACTGATCACTGCAAGGACTGCGAGGTAACAATAATCATTAATACTCTTGCCGTTGGTATTTTTAGACTACGCTAATACGAGAAAAAAAAAATAAACTCCAATGACCACTAGAGGTGGGAATCTTGGGGCACCTCACGATTCGATTGCGATTACGATTCAGAGGCTACGATTCGATTATAAAACGATTATTGATTTCCCCCCAGGCAGCAGAAAAAAACCAATGTATTTTGGAGCTTTTAATGTTTCGTACATTAATTACAAAAATAGTACAAAAGTCCTCTCAGGCCTAAATAAACTACTATTTCAGTATCAAGTTAACAGTTCAAAACAGTAAATAAAATACTCAAGTCCTCATTCTGTAACAACAGCTTTTAAGTATATTCAGTCTTCAACAGAATAAAACATAGCATTGAGCAAAAATATATTATTTTTATCCACTCAAAAGTGCACTGAGATATAAATGAAAGACAATGTGAACTACTACTTCAATACAAATGCCTAAAAAAAAAAAAAAAAGTGCTTTCCTGCTTTTTAAATTGTGTAAAGATGAACATGTAAACATTAAAGTTTCTCAGAGGTACAAAAAAAAAAAAAACCTCAAGTGCTTTTCTGCTTTTTAACTTTTGTAAACATGAACGTGTAAACATTAAAGGGATCGTTCGGCTTTTTTAACATGAATCTCAATTTGATCCTCACCTCCCGTGTGCGATCTTTCTGACAGCGTTCGGTGACACGCGTTCATGTTCGACGTTGGACGAGAGGAAAATAGTCCAGCAAGCTGGCTGGGGTCTCGGAAATAAAGCGTTTTTCTTCTAAAAAAAACTATTTGTTTTCAAAAGCGTGATACATTTCCACCACAATACTCTTTTCTGAATAAAGTCAGACGCCATTACCGCCAGCCACTACTTTTCTGTTCGTTCGTTCGTATCACTGCGCGGCGCCCTGTCGAACGCTAACCGACGCACTGCAGCCAGCTAGCTGATACTTCCGCCTGAAGTTGTTTGCCTTTTCGGAGCAGGTCTGATCTCAGGAAGAGGTGGGTTGGTCAGCTCGGCCATGCTTGTTGTTGTTTTGAATGTCGAGGCGTGAGTTGTGGATGTGTACTCTCGGTCCGTCCCATTAAGCGTCCCGAAGACCGCGCGCGCTACTGCGTTTCAGTTCCGCGTACTTTTCGCTCCGGTCCACTTTTAGTTTCGGTTCCCTTGGCATATTTATATAATCGGAATTTGGACTTTTGTGAATCGTTCTCGATTGTTCCACGGCCGAATCGTGAATAATCTAAGAATCGGAAATTTTGCACACCTCTAATGACCACTCATATGGCGGCCTCTATTTTATGTCCAACATGCCATTCTATGAGCTCTCTGAATGAGTCAGTGGAACATTTCATAGGGATGAAATGTGATATGTTTGTTTGCAAGACGAGCTTTGAAGTTACCTGAGTGCTGCTTGGTCATACATTGACTCAGGTTACGGCAGCTGCGTGCTTGGCCACGGACACATGAATCAAGGCCACTCTGGAGCTGTGTGAAGAAGTTCAATGACTGTGAGTCAGGTCGGCTTGTGTAAATCTTGTTTTATCAGTACAAAGGTGGATGAAGGTGGCCCCGAGGCTACACTTGGCACACTTCCGCTCCTGTCCCTTTATTTTCCCTGCCTACGCACCTCCATTTGTCACATTCCACTGTTTTCCTGTCACACCCTTGAACTATTTATTTTGCAGTACTAATCGGCACCTATAAATACCTGTCCCGAACAATAAAAAGAGAAACACTTTCAAGTGGCATAGTTAATTACTTTATGGTGTTTTTAGGTCACAGAGGATGCCTTTTATTAGTTTCACTGTCAATACCAAACCTTAGTGTCATGAGGCTTGGGAAAGAGGTGGAGTAACTGTGAGCAAGAATTACCTCATGCAGGTATTTTACTTCCTCAGCGCTCACTCTGTTTGAATTTTGAAAACATTTTCCCAAAAAGAAATAAATAAATAATAATCCATTCCCCGCTCATGCTGTCAGCATCATAAAACCGTTATTTACTGCCGAGGCATCATGTTTAAATAAGTGGACATACAAGTGTAAAAATAGCTTAACCCCTGTTAGTATTTACTTGTAAAAACAATAAAACTGTCTCAAGTTTAATGATAATAAGGTCATGCTGTAGATGAGCTTGATGCAGATCACTTTTTAACATTCCTAAGTGTCATTGACTTGTTAAATGATGTGTATCACTGTTTTAAAGTAAAACATGGATACTATAAAACAATCTTAACTTTACTGTACATTATATCAAGAGACATTATACAAGTGTAAAGTATTTCACTCAACGCAGTGTACTGTACTTCTTGCAATAAGTGTGGCAAAAAAGCTGAAATGGACGCCACTGTTCGTCATCCCGCTATTTTGTTGTTGTTTTTGTACAGTTAGTATTTTTGTGGTTTACCTCTTGTTTATATTGTGTGTAATTCCAATGTCGACTGCTAGATGGCGGCGCACTTGTTTAATTTGAGATGTATCGATTTGATAGAAGAATGGAACAGGAACAGGTATTGGGCATGATTGTTGATGTATATTGTGATATGATAAGTTTGTTTGCTTGGGAGAATTGGATTTGTTAACTGAAAACACAGTGAGATCGATACACTACAATATTTTTATTTTATCTGTTGATTTTGGAAAAGCGGAACAGAGAATGCTTGGATGGAGGGATGAATATAGAAGTGTGTTTAAAGACCTTCAAAACTGTTTATTATGCTTTTCAACAGCTATTCCACACAGACAAAAAAAAACAACAACAACAACTCAAACTGTTCATGGGAAGTGAGCAATAAGAACAACACGTTTCTTGGGAAAACTAGATCGTCAAAAACACCAAAAAGAGGTTTTCAGTGCTACTGCTGGCATAAAAATACAGCAATAAACCTCAAATAGCAATAGCATTGGTTGAGTACACCCGAGGGGATTATGGGAAAGTGCCACCACGATGCCAACAACTCGCTATTGTTGTGTGTGAGTGTATTGTGTCCAGATCTTGCGTCAAATTTCCCTGTATTCATTTGAAGGTCAGGAGTTTTACAGTAAGCTCAGTTTTCTTTTGAGACCAGCAGGCTAAAAGCAGGTTGAACCACCACTCCTACCCCCCACCACCACTGCGTCACATACACACTCATTCAGTCCACACTTTTATCCTGACAACAATCGCACTTCCTCACTTCAAACGCTGTTATTTCAGCTTCTCTGTGTTTATTGAAGGCAGCCCGAGAGCCGCATTACAAGTTAAGCCTATTCTTCTTGCTATTAGTTGAGCCTGGAGTATAAACACAAGTTTTTTAGCCTCAAATTATCTCGCCGCTTGTGTGTCAAGGCCACCAGGGTTTCCATGGCAACGCGGGAGCAGTGCAGTGACCTCACTTGGCCGCCCTCCCTTGACGTCGCTCTAGTTGTCTCCGTTGCCACTTTGGGTCTTTCCTTCTCTCTTGTCTGTATTGTTTGGGGAGGGCGCAGGAGTCGGTGAAGGAAGGAATGTTGCGGCGCACTCGGTGACACCACGCAGACGGAACACCCACATGGACACACCAGAAATGGAAAGGAGCGTACGAGTTCAAATTTGAGCTTGAGCTTCAGATACGCATCGCGAGCAGGTGTCCTGTGAGGAAAGACCACAATTAAGCGAGCGTGTGGTTTCCGGTGACGTTCCCAGCTGAAATATTTATCACAAACTTGGTCAGCACATGACGAAGTTAATTTTGAAAGTGCATTGTCAGCAGCGGTACTGATGTCATTTGATTGTGTCAAGCACGGAGCAGTGTGGTCATGCTGAAGCATTCCCACATATGTTATTGTGATTTTTATTCGCCTCACTTTTTTTGCCACGCAACAACTCCCACATAATACTTCCACTTTACACTGTTCACATTTCAACTAGCTTCAAACATTCACGCCTCCCGGGGTATATATCGTCTGATTCCACATTACTTACAGTATCTGCACAATTTAATGTTTAATATCAACTTTTCCCCATTCATTTTGAATTGGACAGACATTGAACTTTTTCTAAGTATCACTTTCCATGCCCACTTCCGTACATATAACTTAAGCGTCATTACCAGGTGACTGATACTGCTCGGTGGCACAGTTGGTAAAGTGCATTGTCCAGTAACCAGGAGGTCATAATTTCATAATTTATCTCTCAATTTACTTCATAAGCATTCCACATGCATTCAAATCTTAGCATTGAGCATTTCCATGTAATTTCTGCAGAAATTGCACTTAGTCTAGTCTTAATATGACACATTTCTGACCACAACACCAAGTAGCCCTGCACAATTTTAATGAAACACCGTGTACGTTGGTTTGATTAGTTTCATTTATATGCCGTGTTATGTCAACTCGTTCTCGTCAGCCCTTTTTGTCTGTGTTGGTTCATTGTTGTCATCATCACAACTTTTGTCATTTTAGGTTTTTTTTTTTTTTGCGTGTGCAGTTGGGGGGGAGATAATTATTTATTTTTCTATGAACCTTGTTTGCCTTTTGTAATTTTTTTTTTATTTGATCATTTATTTAATTCATTTGTAAAAGAGAAAAATAGACAATATAACATAAAACAATATTCTTCGATGTTGAATCAAAAGGAACAGAAAGAAATCTTATTTTCTCTGCCCTGTTTCTCCCCAGAGTTTGGTTACAAAATAATGAATTTAAAAAACAACAAACAATAAAAAAATAATAAAATAAAAACCTTTTGAAAAAATAACTATGATCCCCTGCCTCCATCACAAAACAAATACTCAATTTTGACTGACATTGTCAGCGTTTATCTTAACAGCACTGTAGTACTTCTAAATTTTCATAAAGGTTTTGGGGAAAATGTCAGAAAAACATGGAGCTTGCACTGTCATCGTGTCAAAGACGTCAGCAAATGCCACAAAAACTCAACCACGGCTCCTTCGGTTCCTCAAAAAGTCTGAAAAGGCACTGAATAACAAGCCCTTAATAGGCATTAAAATGTCTGAAAACCATCTTGTAAAAGTCTTAATTTTTCACATATAAGATGGAATGATGAGGTGGCGCCGTGAATGACTGGTTAGCACGTCCGCCTCCCAGTTCTGAGGACTCGGGTTCGAGTCCAGGCTCCGGCCTTACTGGGTGGAGTTTGCATGTTCTCCCTGTGCCTGCGTGGGTCTCCGGTCTCCTCCCACATTCCAAAGACATGCATGGCAGGTTAATTGGGCGCTCCGAATTGTCCCGAGGTGTGCTTGTGAGTGTGGATGGCTGTTCGTCTTTGTGTGCCCTTGCGATTGGCTGGCAACCAGTCCAGGGTGTACCCCACCTACTGCCCAGAGCCAGCTGAGATAGGCTCCAGCACCTCCCGCGACCCTTGTGAAGAATTAGCGGTCAAGATGGAATGATGTAAATAGTCTCCAATTGCCAAATAAATTAACTTTCTTTAAAAAATGTCCAAATGACTCAGCATTCTGATTAATTTTGCATTAATATGAATTAAGGAGCAAAATCCACCTGTTTTTATCCATCTCAGGGGGGCGGCCATTTTGCCACTTGCTGTCTCGACTGAAAACGACTTCACAGTCGCTTAGCTGGGCTCAGGCAACGACCAATCATGGCTCACCTGTTTTCTGAGTTTGGTCAAGTGACGTTCGCAAGCTGAACTGTGATTGGTCAAAACATTGATTGAAGATAAAAAGTTTTAGCCTAACAAGTCCTAAAAATGGCGGCTTAAGAAGTCTGATTTGAGTCAATGAACATGTAAAATCAGTTAGTATTTCTAGTGATGTCAGAGGACTTTTTTTTTTTTAATCCCTCCATATCATATCTCTAACCAGTTCTTTTTTATTTTAGATTGTGGTCATATAAAATGTCATATTTTTAGCAACGTTTGCTGTTACTTTAAACAGCAAACACCCACTGTTCTAAAAGTGGCACCATTGACAGACGCATGGAAGAAAACACTATGCTGGCAAAGGAGAGAGTCCAGGAAAAACACAAAGAAGCAAAAATGTGTGTTTACGCAAGACTAAGGCCTTTCCTTGGTAAGGTCAGCAGTGTGTCAGTGTATGTGTGCGTGCGTGCACCCTTGCGTGTGTGCCTGCAGTATATTTCCTTTTGTGTCGCTTATGACCGCAGTAATCAGCAAGAAGAAAGAACTCATCCATGGCTTTAAGGCTCCACCCACTGTCTCCGATAATTAACACCCACTCGCACTAGCTTGCAGGCAGTACACAACAATGTGTTAAGTTTAGATTACAGAATGCACCAGGAAGAAGTGAATGGAAGAAGCAACACAGCGTCATTGAGTATGACAGAAATAGAAACAATGGTCTTGACAGGAGTTCCTTTTTTTACCGGGCTGACCCTGACATGGAGATAAGAGAATGGAAAATTATGAGAAAGAGGACATAAAGTGGCAGGGCGAGTGTCGGGGAGGTGGAACGTAAGGGAGATAAGAAATGTCTATTGGAATTCTTAGTTGATGAGTCTGGTTGCATTGCACGCAACAATAGGTCTATTGTAGGGCTAAAATTGGCTATTGATTATTCCATTGATTAGTCAAATAATCAGATGGATTGCAAAATGTCTGTGTGGATGTCGTGACAACATTTTGTGTCGACGGCAAACATTTCTTTAGAAATTATAGCCAGAAAGTTCAACTTTGGTCTCGTCAGACCACACATTTCCAATATGCTTTTGGGGATATTTCAAAAGTGTTTTTGCAATACATATGTGGTCTTGGATATTTTTCTTTGTAAGATACGGTCTCATCACGCAAATTGTGGTCACGAGTACTAAACGTCCAGTTCTTGCCAGAAATGTCTGCAGCTCCTTCATAGTTGACTCCCTGACCCGTTTTCTCCTTGTTGTTTGATCAATTTTGGAGGGATGTCCAGTTCTTAGTAATGTCTTTGTTGTGCCATATTTTCTCCATTTGATGATGAATGCCTTAGTTAATTCTGAGCAGACTCTTTTATTTAGTTTCACTTCCCCTCTTGAAAATATATATTTTTTTCACTTGAATTGTACAGGTCCATATGAAAAATCTTGGATTGACTTTTTGTATATCACAAATTCCTTTTAGGGGTGTGTAGTCTTTTTATATCCACATTGATTATTATTAATTTGTGCCTAAATCTTGTAATCCAGAACTGTACAATTGCATGAAAGCTTTAACCGTCATTTTCAAATTGGTTCAACCGCACATGATGTCCTCGCCGAGACGACGCCTTCACTGCCCCGCTCCTTAAATCAATCGATAATATTTGACAAATGTTTGCTGTCATGTGAGAGACATTTATCAAAAGGAAAAATACCAGCACAGCAAACTAGTCACACACTGTATAGGGAGATGTAAGGCACACTTGGAAATAATGTGTGCGATCTCCTTGAGGAAGACTGACTAACATGGACAAGGAAAGTTGTAACCTCATCCTCACTGTCAACTGCAAGGCGCACAAAACATTTCTTTCAGTCTCCAAAGAGCGAAACATCTGCCTTCAATTACTCCCACCCACACTGCTATACGGTCCAATAATGACTGTGAAACACAACAGCAATTTTCTTTTATGATGTTGTTTTCCCTACTTGGCATTACTTTTGGTAACTATAGCGATGGCTGGCACAGGCTGGCACTCCACAGATTCCCCTTCGATTGAATGGTCGACCATTACTCAAGTTTACCGGATGCACTGTCGCTTAGTTTACTATCCGCTTTTCTTTTATGGGATGGTGGTTGAATGGGGTACTGCACGCACACGCACATATCTTTGGCGCATATAATTCAATAGGTGACTTGACCTGTTCTATTTTATCGATGTGACTTTTTCCTCTTGCCAAGGCTTTGCATTTTGTATTCTGCACTCTTCGCACACTTAGACTAGCATGGCAGTCAAAAATGGTTAGGTTACATCATCCCCTATGTGGGCGTGGCTAAGACAGTACGAATAGGGAATCATGTCGGAAACATTAGACCAGGGGTCACCGCCCTCTTTGAAAGTGAGGGTGCTGATTAATGCGAAGGGATACCAGTTATATACTCACTCCTGAAATAACACAGTTGCTCAAATTACTGTTAAAATTGTAATTTTTACTTATTAATAATTAACGATATTCATTTATTTGAGGACACTGATTATTAAAGATTTCTCACAATAATTAGGAAACAGTTAATATCAATGCCTGTATGGGGTATATGCCACAGAAGAGGCAGGACGTGATTTTGCATATCAGTTTGTTTCCGGTCCGGGTTGCGAACGCGCAACCGAGGGGCACAAAGTCGGAAGCACATGTATTTTTGATGCAGCCCACACGTCGCAAACCGGACCGGAAACAAACTGATGTGCAAAAACACTCCCGCCTCTTCCGTGGCATATACCCCATAGTTATGGTCCCCTGGCCATCATGGAGTTAAATGGGTGGAGTCGTAATCAGGGGCACCTGGGCTCAATGTTCCTGAGGGCTTTAAAGTTTCCACCAACCTACTTGTGCTCAGCCTCTCCTCTCTCCCAGGACACTACGGTGAACCATCGACATTATTCCAAATTAATCTTATATCTTGTATATAACAATACTTCTTTTTTTTTTGTCAATTACAGACATGTTTTTTTTGTTTTGTTTTGTTTTTTTAATATCCTTGCGTCTTCTCCATTCTTGTGAAATTTTGAGCCGGGGCCATAATAAAATGGGGTTCGTTCGGCATTTAAATATGCAACACTATTTCTATAAATCTCTGCCTGTGTTTACATTTTCAAATCCTCTTTTCTGCATCATTCCTAGAAAATCACAATGTCCCATCACCTGTAAGCTATTTTTAGAACACACACTATGTTGGTGACGCTTGCATTAGACCTTCTTCCGCATCTGTGAGGCTGATAAAGCAAAGCATGGCAGTTTTATTTATGTTGCACATTTCTTACACAAGATAACTCAATACATAATTATTAAAAGTACAACATTTAAAAACAATACAATTTAAGACATTTTAAAGATAGTCCTCCAGAAGTTAATGTTAGCATAGTAGCAGACATTAAAGAAAAGTATCCGGCAGAAGTTGGGACTGAACTTTTCACACACGCACACACACACAGGAGTAGCAGGAATTTGAACCCTGGATCGCTGCCAGTGCCCACTCTCTCTACACTATACATTGTTCAGAGCCCAGCAGGGTTTTGAACTAAGTCCACTGTGAATCGAGCCTCTCAAACAAAAGGCTGTGATGTGGTGATGTCGTTTCCTGTTGGTTTGCGGATCCGTTTGATATGAGGGGCTTTGTTGGGTGGATTGAGGAGGCGGAGGTAGGGAGCGCCGATTTGCCGGTCAAAGAAATGGCGAGCAATGGAGACCGTTAATAAGCAGCAGGAGGAAGTTGTGGTTGGTCACACTGTGACGGCTTGGTTTTACAGCTCATTTCCTTTCTTTCTCGGGCTTCTGTTGGGCTCAGTTTCTTTTCCATGAAGCGCTCAGTCCTGGAAGTCAGACTACTGAGATACTGACGACAAGTTATGGATAATGGGCTTTGGTAAACATAATTTGACGATCTGTGTTTCAGTACTTTGTGTACAACCTGCTTTTCTCTATGGGTTAGTCACTGGATGGCAAACAGTAGACATTGACGTCAGTTTCATGGGTCAAATACCTGTTATGAATTTTGCCATTTAGCTCATTGTTAGAGAACAAGTTGGACATGCCACAAAAGTTCAGAGTAGGTCAACATCAGTTCAATTGGAAAGGTTGGAGTGCATTTGAGGTTCATCCTAAAATTACACCCAGAAGCCAATTAAGCCAAACTTTTTGGGAGTTGTGTATGAGGGGGCGTGATTGAGCAGCTTTGGAATTTGCAATGGCCAATAAACATGTCATTTAGAAGCCTGTAATTAGCGCGAGGGAAGTCCCAGAGTTGAAAACGCACCTGCAGCTTCAAACAATCACACGACTGTCTTGAAAACATGGCAGCCTGATGGAGAAGATCCTCAGCTGCGTGCGTGTCCGAGAGTCACGAACAAAGACCAAAAGAAAAACTCAAAACAGGTGGAACGGAGTGACGGCATTCCAGAAGGAGGATTCACTGCAGAGTGTGCTGCGCCTAGCGAACAGTTTCACAAAAAGTCAGATGGTATTAGCATAGAAATCCAGAAATCGTGCAAATATGCTCTCAGGCAACTCCGACTGATCTGAGAAAATTAGCAGCTCAAGCATCACTCATTAATAAATGTACCGGTATATTTTGGCGCTTGTTTTACCCTTGACGTGACTCATGAATTAGTTGAGACACTGTCTGGTTTCCATCACTAGGTTCTTCCACTTCTTCCACTAAGGTTCCAAAACCATGCATTCAGTGGCCAAAAAACAGGTGGTTTTTAGACATGCGCCACTAATGGTACAGCAGAGCCATGTGGCTCCCAACTCAAGACCTTCCACTTTTCTTTGAGCCAAGCAGGTGCTCGTGTTTATTGGCAATTTCCCCCCTTTTTTTGTTTGATCTGCTGTGTGACTTCCTGGCTTTTTTCCTTCCTTTTAACGACCAGCATCTTGAGATTTGAGCTGTTCACTGCTTTGCTACTGTTACACAAGAAATATTCCGCTGCTGCTGCTGCCATTGTTGTTTTTGAAAAATGCAAGTTGCCCAAGGTTGGCTAGATAAGCTGAACTCGCATAAGATATGTTGAAGTAAGGTATAATGCATGATTGTAATTCAAGCTGAATTTTGACCCTTGAGATTTCAGACCCTTCTCTACAGTAGGCAGTTGTACTTTCCCACGTGTGGTTGCTGATGGCTTTGCCCATCCCCAACCGCCCCCACCTCCCCCTCTGGTTTGTTTCATATTCTAAGGGTAAAATTTCCAAGGGTAACAAAATGCGTCACAAGAAACCACATGACGTTGCTCTATTCTCTTAGGCACCAGAATGTAAACAGAAAGATTTGCTGTATGGACCACTAGCTGGTGATGAGCAAATAAAGCAGCACAGATACAAACATAATGGAGCAAAACACAGCAGCAAACAACATAGTGCACTTTAAAAACATGATTCGAGTAGCTTATCTTCCTGGGGTAAAAAGATGTCCAGCTGTTACCTTATCACACATGTAAACAAAGCAATGTAGCAAATACTGAGCATCCGTGTGGATGCTAACTGCAAGCATGCTAAACAAAAGACTTGTCTGTTAAGTCAATGGTTTGCCTTGTTGACATGCCACCTGTACTTACGTCATAAGAATGATTAGGAGGTGAGACCAAATCAGTAACAGTCAGTTACAGAGATGCTTTGGCACAGATATATTAACAAAACAAAATATTTTTTGCAGTGGAGTATATCTGTCCCAAATGTGTGTTATCACACAGTCAGGAATAAAGTGAATTGAATACAAAATAGGAGAATAGTGTCAGAGCAACCTAAACACCTTTTCACACTGCACTTAACAACGCACAGTGAGCCGTCGACGGACCCATTCATTGTGTTTTTGATGCTAGGGCGCGTGAGGACGGAATTCTTCGATGCAACGTGTGACCACCTTACGCTATGTTCAAATTTTCTATCAGAGAGCCGCGCCGCTGTGACATCAGAAGGCCCATCCAATGGGAGACGGGCTGGTGGAGCGATGTCAGAGGGCTGACAATAATAGACTAACCAGCAGAAAAAGCCTCCCTGTTACTTTATAGTTGCCTCTTAGGTAGGGACTTCCAAATTTGGGCAAGCGTACACTAGGACTCTGTCGAACACCAAGAAAACTAAGAGCAGTGTGAAAAGGGCAAGTGACACAATTCTCATTTTTTGCTCTGAAGTGACATATTTCAGATACGCGGCGTCACGTAGAATTGGATATCTTCCGATCAGAATTAAGGGTCTGATACTGCTCCACTATAAATTTCAAGTTTGGAAACAACTTTGCTGACACCCACCCACCAGTAGATGGCAGTGATGCACCATTTTAGATATGAGATCAGCCCAGTTTTGGAGTCTAGTGGGAGAAACTGCTGCATTTTGTGCAACCTTTGTTCTACTGCTGATTATGAAAGAACAGAAGAAGGCAGTATCATTTTTTTCCTGGTGAAAAGGAAAATAATCTTCATTCATTTGGTATATTGTCTATATACAGTATAATGCCTGGTGGTAAACAACGCTAGCCCAGGATAACAAGGTCTACCATATAGGCTACATTGATATACATGCAGCAACTGTCGCACTCTATGACAGTACAATATATGGGTTGGGCATAAAAAGGTGACTACTGTAATCCAGCTCACAGGGACAAGATCAGAGGGCCCATAAAAACAACAACTGCACCCACACGGATGTGCAACATTCATCTGGGGGGCCCCATTGTGCCCCAACAAAGCCTCCACGCTTTGTGGCATTCCCGAAATCCACGCGCGGAGAAGGAGAGATATTTTTCGCACCGAGGCACAAAACCACAAAGCGTCGGTCTCCGTGACTCATTCGTCGGGAGGAAAAGAGGCTGAGTAATCACAATAATAAGTATCATCATCCTGCCGTCTCGACAGTTGCTGCTCAGTGGGACTCAACAATGCCGGAACCAAGAATCTGATATCACTCCTCGAGATGAGACAATATTGCGATCAAATCAACTGGGAGTGCTGACTATGCTAATTGTAGAGTGCTACTAATCGTTTCCATCTCTCAGCTGGTAGTGGGCTTGAAGTGTCCCTCTGGGGCTTGACTGCTTTGTGCTAAGCTGCCTGCTGCATGGTGTGTTGATGAAGAAGACAGCATGCTGCGGTGGGGGAAATGTGGTTTACTAATGACAACAAAAAGGCTATCTAATAAATGTTATTAGTGCGCTAATGTCAACTAGTGTACACTTTTGCCTCACAAGTAATGCAGTAGTATGCTAAAGTTGTCTTAGTCGATCTGTTCTAGTCTCTAAAAAGAGTTGGGTCAAAAATAACCCAATTTGGGTTAAAAAATGGACTGATCTACTACCTGTGTCATTTTGACCCAACTTTCTAGGTATAAAACAACCCCCAGAAATTGGGTCGTTTTTTACAAAACAGCCCAAAATAACCCAATTTGATGGGGTTTTGTGCAAAATTATTCTATTTTTCGCCCAAAATTGATTATTTTTTAACCCAACTTGTGGTTCAGAAATAACGCACTTTGGGTCAGTAATGGACAAATCTACTATGTGGGTCATTTGTCCAAATTATTTTCCCGTTGTTTGTTTGTTTGTTTGTTTGTTTTTTGTACAATACTGTAGGCCAGTTTCATTTGTTTGTTTATTTGCTTTCTTGCTTGCTTGTACAAAACAACACAATTTTATTTATTTATCCATCCATTTTCTGAACCGCTTACTCCTCACAAGGGTTGCGGGAGGTGCTGGAGCCTATCTCATCTGGCTCTGGGCAGTAGGCAGGGTACACCCTTAACTGGTTGCCAGCCAATCGCAGGGCACACAGAGCCGAACAACCATCCACACTCACAAGCACACCTAGGGACAATTTGGAGCACCCAATTAACCTGCCATGCATGAATTTGGAATGTGGGAGGAGACCGGAGTGCCCGGAGAAGACCCACGCAGGCACGGGGAGAACATGCAAACTCCACCCAGGAAGGCCGAAGCCTGGACTCGAACCCAAGTCCTCAGTACTGGGAGGC
Source organism: Festucalex cinctus (assembly GCF_051991245.1). Taxonomy (NCBI): domain Eukaryota; kingdom Metazoa; phylum Chordata; class Actinopteri; order Syngnathiformes; family Syngnathidae; genus Festucalex; species Festucalex cinctus. Next base: position 12,460,570 of record NC_135419.1, read on the forward strand.
GGACGTGCTAATTTAGCCACTTATTCACCGTTCCGCCCATTTATTTATTTTTTTATTTTTTTATTTTTTTATTCATGTATTTTGTTCAAAACAACCCTTTTTAGAGAGGATTCTTTCATATAAAATGAACATTTTGGTTGTTTGTGCAAAGCAACTCAGAAATGGGTCAAATTGACCCGAGTAGTGGGTCAGTCTGTTTTTGACCCAACTGTTTTGAGAGCGTATTGTGAGGCCTACAGCATACATGAACCTTAAACTGGATGTCTAGGATATCTGATAAATACTCAAGCAGCTTTCCATAATGGCGTAATGGGCAGAGATGAAAAGTGGATGTCATCTGTGACAAGTGTGTATTTGTGTATATGAGGCAGCAGGAGGGAAGCCAGGGGCGCGTCTTAGCTGCCACGAGCTTTGCCTCTTGCTCTGAGAAGCCGTCATCCATGATCTCATCTAGAGGGGAGGGGGTGAAAAAAAAATCCCCCTCGCGTCGCTTGCCTTCCTCTCCTTCAGCTGCTGAGCTCTCCCTCGGCATTCCGACTCTGAGGCTAGCTCCCACTCTCACTAGAGGAAGATTCAGAGCTGGAGAAGCGAAAAGGGGAAAGTGGTGCTGAGGTCACAGACCCCACCAAGAGACTGCGGGCAGCCTCGCGTGATGTCATCCACTGCGAATTTGTTGACAGCGAGGGGAATGAAAAGAGATAACTTTAAAAGAAGGAAGTTCATCTCTCAATTGTCTTTACATGTTCCTGGTCTTGAGCGCGGCGGGATGTCGACACGCTGGTCACGGCCTATGAATATTGATGGCCTTATGGTTAAGAAGTCAACCATTGAGGCCAACATTTTGGTTAGGGCTACATTTCACTCTTCAGTCATGAATCATAATGATTGGTGATCTCCGGAATGTTTACCTCAGACCACCCACAGTGCAAAAATGTCCAACTTTCCCTGGAAAAATCCAGTTTGAATCTCACATGACAGGGAAATATCACAGCTAACGACCTTTTAACGGGCTGCCTGCATTTGGGTGAAAGTTATGAATGATAAAGTGAAGGCTGCTGAGTAATGCACGAAGGGACCAGGGGCCATGATTTGAATTTTTAAAACAGACAGACTCGATGTATTTTGCAATGCAACAATTTGTTTGCCTTTGATGCAGTCACATTTTTTAAATCAAAACCATTGTATCTCAACCAATTATTTTTCTACTTATATTTATGTACAGTAATTATTTTAAATAAATCAACTAAACAAAAATAATTTAAAAAATCAACTCGATAAATGTTTTTTAGTTGACAAATTAATGAATTTTTATTAGCCAATTTTAGGGAAAAATTATTTTATATTAATATTAATTTAGCAAATATTGCAAGAACTATTATGTAAATGCTCAGTGAGCCATATGGTAACGAGTGTGTCCTACGTACATACTCTGTCCACCCTGATCTCGACCACTGAGTCTCATTTCTACATTCTCAACAATTTTATTTGACAAATTTAGTTGTGGATGGCCTAAAATATATTCTAAATATAATATTCTCTGTAGTAAGTAATAATGGGAGTTCTGCGTGAGTGAATTTACTCCACTTCCACAACCTCTTTCAGGATCAAACTGGAGCAGTCATGGTTTAAAATATTTAGCAATCTAGGGCCGGGTGAGGTGTTTTTTATTTTTTTTTATTTTTCACCCCCGTTCGGTATGCACAGCAGTCGACCACAGAGGGAAGACAGTGAAAAAGAATGTCTACAGCCCACTCATTTGGTAACCAGAGCCTTCTGCTGTCTACTCTGACATCCATCCGCCTCCTTTGTAATAGGCTGCGGCGGCGGCCACCTCAACTGACCAGCACGCGTCCACTTGATCCGTAAAACCGCCAATAGGTTTCCTGCTTCTGCAAACAAACATTGGGCGGATGTGGGAGGAGTTTTTTTTCACTTTACAGAGCCACTGTAAAAAGGCAGAGAAAACAGATGAGTCAAGCATACAGTCAGCCTTCCTTCCTGTCCGTTTGTCTGTGCCTTTGTGTGTGCGCGCGCACATGTATACTATATGCGTATTTGTGTGATGGCTCTCTCTCACCCAACTGGTCATGTCCAGTAAGCAACGCGATGCCGCCGTCAGCCTCCTGTGGGCCTAAATAGAGCTCAGCGAGAATTTAATAGTCTGATACATAACAAGTGTCTGTCCAGCGGGGTGACATCAGCATTGGGGAATCTGCTGGCGTCTCTGCGCAGTCAGGACCCTGCTGACATCAGGGGCAGAACCAGAAGCTGAATGGCTTTCACCGACAACACAATGACACCGCGCCACTGATAAAGTTTACGTAGTCGCATTTGATGAGTTACAGTGGACTCAGCAACTACCCATATACGGAGATGCTGCAAACAAATCGTAATGACCGTGATGCCTCATGACATATGAATTTACAAAATGGATTGCATGATGTTGGACGGGATGTGACATAAAATAAACAGCAAGAAATATAGGATGCTTCTTTAGTGCACTGAAGTAGGTTGGTTTTACTCTCGTCTACCAAAGGCAACCACTTCTACCCTTCCTTGCCTGTGGTGTACCGCAAGGTTCAATTTTATGCCCAATTTTGTCATGACTAGGGTCATGCTTACTGTGACGAGGGTCATGTAAGGGTTATGTTTACTGTCATGACTAGGGCCATGCAAGGGTTATGTTTGGGTCATGACCGTGAGGTCAAGTGTCTGTTTTGAACTGATGTAATCGGCATCTAGTTTCAACTGGTAATACACTATGTGATGTCAGGAATCTTTAATCTCATTATCTAGTCAACAGCCAATCAGATAATTCCATGTCAGTCCTGTTACCCACATGTCTAGCAACAACCAATCAGATCGATTCACTGTCTATATAAGCTGTCTGAGAAGTGTGTGTTTTTGTCTGATTATTATCCTCTATTTCCCCGTGCACCGCCACAGCCCAAGTTAGCTTAGCGTCGAGATGTTATGTGAATAAAGAGTTAAAATCTAATTTGTGTCTGTGTTGTTGGGATCCAACTCCAGAGCGTAACAAATTTCCATTTCCATTTATATGCTCTCCCTTTGCCAAATTATATTTAAAATTATTAATCTAACAACAAAAATGATAATTATGATGATGATGATGATGATTATTATTATTATTATTATTTTAGTAGTAGTAGTAGTACAGGGTGACAGAAAAATGGGAACTATTTGACAATCCAATAAAACCAAGAGTGATGGCAGAAAAATATTTTATTCATAGTAATTAAAACCTTAAAACATGCCCTTTTAGAAACACTTTTTTTTTTTTTTTTTTTAAATTACATCCTGTAGAATGTAGATGACTTCCTCCTGTAAAAAGCCACTGAAATCTGCTGTTGAGATTCCTTATTGAGCGCTTCAACATCTCAGCTGGGATAGCTGGGATAACATCATCGTTTGATTGTAATTGACATATTTGAAGGTTTCAATTTGTATGAATAAAATATTGTTTCTTCCCTCACTCTTGGTTTTATTGAATTGTTAAAAAGTTCCCCCTTTTTTTTTTTAGATCACCTTTGAAAACACTTTGAACGCTTTACATTTGCTGTAGCGTAATATCAAACAGGAGTTCACAATTCATAAATCAAATATCTAAGAATAAATAATATAATGCATTATGCATGTATGCCAGAGACCTAATTAAGATACCAGCAACATTAAGAACTATATTTTTGTAGATAGGTGCACGTGCTCTCAGTGTAAAAACTGGCACATCTTTATTTCCGTGCTTGAGCAAGTCTGATTTACCATATTTGGGAATGTGGCAGATCATGCTGGTTTTCAATTCCACGTGCTCGGTGCACCTGACAATTGGTTGACAGAAAGTAGACGAGACCTTATTCTCTTAGACTAGACCTTAGCACAACTAAAAGCAGGTCTAAGTTGTGGCGCTGGTTTGATTGAAGCGCAGGCAGACAGATTCTGTTACAGTATGTGATGGATGTCGCCGTATTTCATTCAGAAATATGACATCTACTGCATATCATTGTAGAAACCAATTCATTGAATTATTGTTATTATTATTATTATTATTATTATTATTATTATTATTAGTAGTAGTAGTAGTAGTAGTAGTAGTAGTAGTAGTAGTAGTAGTAGTAGTAGTATTATTACTGTGTTTTCTCCCACAACAGGGCAAATTCAAATTTCTATCTGAAATGAAAAATGCTAATATCAAATCAAATTATAAAACACTTGTATTTGTATCTTACAATGGGTTGCATTCAAATGTTTGTGTACTGTTCTTGGGTCATAATAGACTGAGTGCAGGTGTCCCTTACTGAGTCGCTGGTCAAATTAATCACTTTATTTGTTCATATAACACTTGGAGGATGTTGGTCAGTCTGTAAATATCCTCAAAACAAATTAAGCACGTGCTTTCATTACTTAATGCATGTATCCGTTTATGATGAAGCATACAGGAAGTGGAAGTAAAAGGAGACAGGATGAGGAAATGGAGCAAGGAGTATTTGGGATGTAAGCAGGACAGGAATAAAGACCAAAGCAGGTAGTGGACAGGAAGTGACAGGATGCTGCCTCAATCTTCATCTTTTCCCCCCGTCACGTTACGACTGACCTTATCTCTCCCTCAGTCCTCTGCAGCTTTGTCAACCTCCATGCCTTAAGTGTCTTCACTCTCATCCATTGAAATCACACTCCTTTTTGTCATGCCCCAATGGCAGCCATGTTGTCACCACCTCATCCGTCAGTCCCGGGCGACAAACTGAGGTTCTGCTTTGACAGCAGCAGCAGCTGCACATGGAAACAAACATACGCCCTTACGGTAAAGTTCAAAATCAAGCATCTAACGACATCAGCTCCTGTTGATGAGGCGCAGTAAGAAAATGATTGCGTTTCCAACTGTCGGCGTACGCACTTCCATGGAAAGCACCCATTGTTGCTTCTCAGCAGGGCAGGAAACACCTTTCCACAACAAACTCGCCATCCTCGCTAAGATTGAATCAAGTCCAGCCACTGACTACTCTAGTATAATTGACCCGAAGAATACTGTGAAAGCAAAGTTTTCACAAGGGAAAGAAGCAGAATGTTATATGAATCTCACTTACTGAATGGAAAACCTAACTGGAAATACAGGGTGCTATATGTTACGTTAGCCTCCGGGGGGCTAGCTAGCTAGCTAAGTCAGTGCTGTCCCAAGCCCTGATCAAAAGGTACTATTGGAGTGAGGAAGGGCATAATAAATAAATGTATGTATTTAGTCCATCCGTAGATGATGAATTAAACTCTCTGGACAGATGACGATGATCTTGGGCCAAAACAATGATGCTACAGTGATGCTATTGCATCTCATTCAACAATCCAGAGGGGCATATTGAAATATAAATAAATATAAATGTCTCTTGTAAATGTAAATATTTGTTCAGCATTACCTACCCTTCACTTAAGAAACAGAACACAGCGAACGTTCTTCTCCCAGGATTCCGTCTCCTGGGTTCCCATCATCACGGGAATAGCAGCTATGTGAGCATGACGCCACGGCACTATTTCTGTGTCTTTGCTACTTGACATTGAGGGGATGGGATTATGTAGCTTGACTACTGTAAGTGACCGTCCTCTGTCACACATACACGTATGTGCAATCGCAAATGCGTATAAGTTTCCATTCATGGTACCTGTGACAATTACAATTGCCTTAGCTTGAGCCATTAAATGTTTGAGGATTAGCATCTGCCTCACAGTCATGAGGTCTCTTGTAGTAGTATTTGAAAGCAGATATATCAGAATTTGAAATGTTGATATTTGATGTTGGGTTTGTAAATGACACTGGGAAATTTGTGGTGTATTTTGGATTTTCAGTCCAACTTTCGAATGTTTACTTGCTGAACATTTTGAACATAAGAAAATTCCCGACCGAATTAAAAACTTTTCAAAAAATATTTTTGCGAGTCAGATTTTACAATTCTAATACTACCTTCAGCTGTTCTCTGTTATCTATTGCTGCTTTATAATTACCCTAATAGCTATGCTAATTTCCTTTAGCATGTTTGTAGCTTTTCGCTTTATATGTTACCATTAGGCTAGTGGACTTCGAAGACACGTTTATACAGTATGGTTGAACATTTTGGTGTTTAAGTATATAATGTTTAATTCTCGTTTGTTTTACATATCAGTTTTACAGTAAACTTCAACAGGAAGTGAGAAATAGCTTGAAGCTAGCACAAGAGGGAGTCTTGATGAAGTGAAGTTATAGTGTCCCATTTATTTTAAGCATGAGTAAGAATAGGTGCAAAGGAACACTTTAAGAATTTCATTTGAATAAACCTGAATATGTTAAGTCCGTATCCCACGTAAGGGTGAACGTTTGCAAAGCTCGCTAACGTTGATTTCTCGCCAGGGATTGCCACGGTTCTTTAAAGGTATTAGAGTGGATTTTACTACAAATTAAGTTGTCTGATTAGAAAGAATTTTACTACAAATTAAGTTGTCTGATTCACTTAAAAATCGCTTTATCAACATGTAACAGGTTTTAACTCGTGTAGACACCATTTTACTATGTTAAATGTGGCGGCAGAATTAAGAGTAAGGAAATTAAAACCTTAAACAAACATCTTCCCTGTGTTTTTCTACGGAAGTGCTGTGGGTTTTAACATATAAAAGTTGGGTTAACCCTCACCAACACAGAAAGCCAACACACACTCAAACACACAGACATACATAACAACTTCCGTGTAGGAGGCAACTTCAATGGGTGACTCACTTTCGGCTTGCCTTTGAGCCCAGCTGGGTCTTTAGGGTGTCCTCCAACCTCATTAAAGCCACGTGTGGCGCACATACATGACAGCATTGTTGCGTCCTGCGACTATTTACTGCATGCGGTTTCTGTGAACCCCTGTGGCATCCAGGGGCTACCGGGGTCTCAGATGTTCTCAATGCTGCGTCTTTGAACGTGACATCCGTTGGGTTGGCCCTATGAGTAACACTTACAAGTGTGCCGCGGCCCGCTGGAACCTGCTGTGTCTGCCACATTGTACATCTGTCGAATGCGTTCACAGGGCTGTAAAGTGTCTCATTGATCCGTCATGATGATAATGATGATGTCGGCACTGTATTTCACTTACTCACATTAATGAATTACATCATATGGGCTTTTCACGTCATATTGACACAGCATTAACTAAAAACTGCCACACTGTCATAAATAGAGGGTCAATTGTGTCCCTCAATCTGCATTAATCCTCCTGTCAAATTAATCCATTTAATAAATAATCATTAAAACAATGGATGAAAGTGTGAATGAAATCAGTGAAAATGGCTCATTTCACACATTTGTACATTAAAAACGTTTTCATTATGATTTGTTATAAAGCGGTCAAGTCAAAGATTGTCTTTACAGTAGCTAATATGTTCTAAGCATCCGATTTATAATATTGTGTTTGGAATATGACTTAAGCAGCCAAATCTTCTTCTTTTATCCATCTTAGGGGGCAGCCATTTTGCCACTTGCTTAACTTGCTTGACTTAAAATGACATCAGTGCCTAGGGGCTTAGCTTGCGAACGTCACATGATCAAACCCAGAAAACAGGTGAGAAGTGATTGTTACCTGAGATTTTTTTTTTTTTTTTTTTACTTGACTCCCCCCTTTTATATATAATAATTAATAACTAATATCCTCCTTGAATTGGATTTAATCATGCGATATCCACAGATTTGTGGATATTTTTCCAATGCTGGAGATAATTAAACATGCCTCGGGTCAAAATGACCCGAGAACAGTATTGCAGTTCCTGAGAAATGAACATAACATGAAGGGAGGGGGAATACACACACACACACACACACACACACACACACACACACACATATATATATATATATATATATATATATATATATATATATATATATATATATAGAGTTTGCATGTTCTCCCCGTGCCCGCGTGGGTCTTCTCCGGGTACTCCGGTCTCCTCCCACATTCCAAAGACATGCATGGCAGGTTAATTGGGCGCTCCGAATTGTCCCTAGGTGTGCGTGTGAGTGTGGATGGTTGTTCGTCTCTGTGTGCCCTGCGATTGGTTGGCAACCAGTCCAGGGTGTCCCCCGCCTACTGCCCAGAGCCAGCTGAGATAGGCGCCAGCAGCCCCCGCGACCCTTGTGAGGAATAAGCGGTCAAGAAAATGGATGGATGGATGGATATATATTCCACTTCATATTTCATGATTTTTTTTTCCCACTGCACTTTTGGTGGTCATTTTGACCCTAGGTCCTTAAGCTATATGTACTGATATACTGATTCACTTTTTCACTTATTTTTTTCAATAATTGTATTATTATTATTATTATGTTTTTATGTCAATGCATTTATATCGGCTGCGGAAATTTGCTATATGTGCACGGTCCCTGTCACTGTGAAAAGTGGGTTCACTGTAAAAATTCTTTGGCCAGTTCAAAAATAAACATAAAGTAACTGATGTAGAAGCTTGGATAAAAATTTTATTTATAATAATTTTCTACAAATTTTAATCGTCATTCGTCAATCAAATTGTTGCCATGTTCTAAAGCTCCAAAAACCGCATACTCTTAAAACTCAGCTTGCATACGTCTTCCAGGAGTGTGCAGGTTGCAGGTGCTTTGGTTCAAAACAGGTGGCTTCCCCCCATCAGGAGAGGAAACAAAAATATTATGTTTACTATTATTACAACTTAGGCCTGAGCCAACAGAACAGGTTGCCGCTATTCATCATGACCCAGACGAGACGTTTTAAAAATATTACAATAACGTGTTACCAAACTCCGGAGGCGAAACCAGGAGCTAAAAAAAACTTTGACCTTACTTAACTGATGATTGAAACACAATGTGATCATTGTTTGACTTTTGTAGACTCCCGAGTAAATGAAGATGCAACACACAGGAGTTAAGAATTCTGATCTTTTATTTAATTAAACCACATTAAAAAAAAGAAAAATCACTTCAGAACTGCAGTTTTTGAAAGCGTTGAACACCTGAATTCACATTTTATTGCTTGATAGTTACTGTAAGTGTTTCTCTTTAAAAAATGATGGTAAGACCAGAACAAAAACAAGAGATTTACATCAAAATTCTTTCAACAGTGCTTTGGCTCCAGGCCCCAAATGTTATATCGGATTCCCTTTTGAAAGTTTCATCGCCATTTCGACAACTCTGAGTGAGGGCGACAATGAACCCTTAACCGTTCCATGTGCCCAACTTCTTGTGCAGGATGCTGCTAATGTTGTTTGTTTTCAGTGAAAACGACAAAAAAAAAACATGCTAATCAGTTAAAAAAAAGACCTTTAAAAAAAAAATCACAGTGTTACTGATCATGTTCTGAGTGCCAAAATTCAATCAATTTTTGTAACACTTTTTGTGTCTAGGAGCCGCAAGCATTGTACTTTTTTTTGTCAATAAATAATATCCGGTAAGGAATATAAAAACAACTGTAACATCCATTTTGAACTGTTGAAGGAGGTTAAAACCTACATAAATATAGTTATCTTAAATAAATAAATTAAAAAGTATAAATATACGGTTTACTGTACAGAAAAAAAAAATGCATTTGTGCGGGAAATACAAAAAAATGCTGCCTGTTTTTTTTGTTGTTGTTTTTTTTTAAATATAATTCCAGATTGAGCTCTCTCTTAGTTGTTGTTGAATCGGATTCAGTTCAGTCTGAAACTTCTCTTCACACAGTCAGGAAGCAGCAAATGTTCCTTCTTCTTCTTCTTTTTCTTTTTCTTCTTCTTCTTCTTCTACTACTTCTTGTCATTACCTAGTGCCTGCCACGCTTCCATTCCAGTCCATCCACCAGCAGCTCGTCCAATATTCCACCTTCCGATGTGGTCGCCTTCTCCCGAGGCCTGCAGGAATACGCTGAGCTGTCCATTTTGTTTTTTGTTTTTTGTTTCACGTGAACATCCAGCAAGGGGTGAAGCGGACACCCCCCGTTTCCCTTCTTCATCCCTCAGTGTTCCTTTGGGTTTCGCCCGGACCTCCTTCCGTGGGTCGACTCTCTTTCTATTTTGAGGTAGTATCTCCGCTCCTTTGCCTAACACGAGAGGAGAAAAGACAGCAAACAATGAGATAAGCGTTGCAATTTTGTACAATAACGTGGAAGGAAACGTGCGTCAGTGTGAGATATGAGCCCTGCTCTTTACTACACTATCTAGTCTATTTGTGTATCTCAGAGAAAAATATAAACCACGGCTGGTGGAACTTTTTGGTATTTGAGTTTTAGAATATGATGATATAATATGATGTTTATTTTTATACTGTAGAATTTGTTGTTTAAATTATTTAGGGTTTCTTAGCACAGTTACTCCAATTATTTTACACGCACCTACTTCCCATTTTTTTTCATTTATTTATTTACTTATGTGTTTATTTATTTACATATATTTTCCCTATACCACATTGGGCCTCATGATTTGGCACCGGTAGATTCACCTATTTTAAAAAAAAAATTCCCCACATTTTTGTTTTTTTTTGGGGGGGGAGCCAACCACTGTATTTCATGGAAATTTTTATCAGCGTTTTTTTTTTTTTGGTCCAATTTTCCCAATGTATTTCAATGGGGGGTAAATTATATGCAGATTTTCTCTTGTTGCGGGCCGGCACGTACTTCGTCCATATTTAAAATAACATTTTTGCCATCCAACCATCCATCTGGTTATGCAATATGTGGGACCGAACCTCCAAAGTATCACTATAGTTGCCCATCCCAACACTATACTAATGCACCCATCTGGCTCCTTCTTTGATTGGCGTATTGTTACAGACTATTGCACCGTTAAATTATCAACTAAATCAGGGGTTTCTGATACACGCAAAATGGAGTCAAGGACTACACCCTGAGTTGGCTTCTTGTTAATTGCAGAGAGCACTAAGAGGGAACTGATCCAACTGTTAGCCAACTGTATATGAACCACTACACTACAAATACTATTTTCATTAGGTACTTTTCAAATGTAGTCAAATTTGCCTTCCTCTGTGGATGTTTTCTTTTTAATAGAAACCACTAAATTAGCTTAATGTACTATTTAACTGAGATTATACTCACCCTTCTTTGTTTCTTCAGTGGTTGGACGCTAACCCTAATTTGACCTTCTCCTCATTCTCTACATCATACGCTCCCCGCTTGTGAAACCTGGAATCAATCAAGAAAACGGGGCTTAAACCACTATTTAGGCCTAATTGTTACACATATCATCCTTTCAAATTCCCTATACAGCTCAAGTGTGCGCATGTATGTGGAATTGCGTGCATTCGCGCGGCCACCGGACTCACCTGAGCATGAGTAAAAGGCCGATGATGGTGAGGCAGATGGATGAGAGCACCACGGCAACCACGGCCAGAGCTGTGGTGCGGTTGTAGCCCTCCTGAGGTCTCTCGACGGGCAGGGTGAAGAACTCACACCTTTCCCCAGAGTAACTCGGGTGGCACCTGCACATGGACAGAAAGGTTAATTTGTTTAGTCTTGTGTTTTGGTCATTTTTCTGCCACTAGATGGCATAATTGCATTTGTAAGACACTGGTGACAGCTCAGTGGATTTTTCTTTTCATATTAAGAGCTTTCTAATCTTTAACGTGAAGTAACTTGTGAAATTTTGCACATTTTTTAAATTGTAAAATACAACTTGATGCCAGTCTCCACAATTTATTATTAAATTTATTACTGCTAAATTTTGACGTGGACATGTCTGCTGCGTTGCAACTACAATTCCCCCAGTACAGGCTTTCCGAGTAAGGGGCGCTCCTTCATTGCGCGTTAAAAAGAAATAGTGCCATTATAAGAACTTTAAATTTACTCAAAATTAATGCACTAATTATGACACCCCTAACAATTTACCCAGATAAATTGGTTCAATTTTATTTATCATTTATTCCTGAAAGGATGGAAAGTTTCCAAATTTGAAAATTCCTACAATTTTGTAATCATACAGAAAGAGCTTCAAAATGTGGATGTTGTACTCACACACAGGAGGGAAGTCGAATGTCCCTCAGGTACTGACAGGTGCCGTGGATGCAGAAATCTTTATACTTCTTCAGGCAAGGATTCCTCTTCTTTCCTTTTCCTTTCCCCTTCTTCCTTCCCTTTCCTCGCCTTCTCTGTCCTTCTGTGCTTTCCGCCTCCAGGATGGCAGATGGGTTTCGGGGCTTGCTTGACATGGCAACTAAATAAAACACACACATTGTCAACAAACCTAATAGAAGTATTATTATCTGTGATGATTCTCAAGACCTCACCTCTTGGCATTTCCACTTCATCATCCCCGGATGTGCTGTCTTCATATTCATCCCCATCGTCGTAATATTCATCATCATACTCCTCGTTTTCATCCTCCTGCAATGTTGCGACCGTTGCGCCTCCTCTGCTCTCCTTCTCTTCCGGCCTTCCATCTTTGCTGGTGTCCTGGAAGTTGATGACAGCCGTGTGCTGCTGCCTGTCGCTGTCATACCGGTCCACTGCTGCACCGCACACCAGTCTGGATGCCACTGAACGAAAAGGAAATAATACGAAGAGGTTAGGAAGCAAATAGGTTGGGATTGCAAGCATTGGGGTGAAGTGAGGAGGGTGCTCAGGTGGGCGGATCTCTGTGGACAAGTTGAAACATGCTCCTGACTGAGGATTTGAAAGGGGGTTTGGACTTTACGCAGCAAGCTTTACTACTACATTGCTCAAGGGCACACTGGAGCAGAATTGGCATTGCCTATGACATAACTCTGGGACACTGTTGACATTTAAACAATAAGTGTATTTCTTTCACTATACCATACCGTAATCACAACCTCCACATTCAAGAGTTGTGAGCAGACAGTATAAATGTCAGGCAAGAATGTAAGTTAAAAATAAATGTATCCAGTTACATAAAAGCACGCTCTGAAATAGCGAGACGCGCCACCATTAGCTTCGGGCTCGTCCTGGCATCGAGAAAATGGTCGGCGGAAAAAAAAAGGTTAGCAGGTTTACAAGTGATTTTATGGCTCCGTCGTGGCTTGTGGCTTTTTATAACGACGCTAATGCGCTACGCGGGGTCACGCATTTCGAGGCATTCATAACAAAAACAATTACAAGTTATTCAACACGTAATCTTACCAAGTGCGTAAAGCAGCAAAAGCACGACACTCCAAATCCTCATGATGCCAAGACTTGTTGAAGTAGATTTAAAAAAAGGAAAAAAGAAAAAAGCTTTTTTTGGGGAAAAATAACAATAAATAATCCTTCTTTGTTTTTTTTTTTTTTTTTTTGTTTTTTTTTTCCTGGTGGTCTTGTGTCAGTTTATTCCGCCAGGTTCCGACTTCTTGATGGTACTTGACACGAAGGCAGCGCGTGTGTAATGTGGAGCGAAAGAGCGTCAAAAGAGAGACTACGCGCGTATTTAAAAGCCACGCGAACTTGGCCGCGCCCACTCGCGCGCGCGCACACACATATTGTGTTGGAGTTTCATTATCCACACTGCCTCCCTGTAATAACCAAATAGTAATGCCAGAAACATTACCCAATGGGAGTATTGAAAATTAGTAAAAAAAAAATACAAAACAATAAAATATGTCCATGTATATAAATCACAAACACTTCAGTTGTTACTACTATACAAAGCGATACAAATGTAATGAATAAACAGTACAATTTAAAAAATACAATGGATAACAATGTGAGTAAATACTACTGTATATTGCTGTTTACGTGTTTTACAGCGCACTGTAACTTTGGGGATTCACAGATTATTCCACCAACAGAGTGAAAATTTCCTAAATTCTTGCTAATATCTTACAGATGTACGTAATGTATCCATTCACCACTAATAAGCAGTGCAGCAGGGAAAATAAAGGACAGGCGGCAGTGACAGGGTATGAGAGCTTTTTTACTGCTCACGCGCACAACCTTGTGGTGAGTAATGGTACTACAAGCCACCAGGAGTCAGCCAAGCGTGAATGAATGAATGAATGAATGAATGAATGAATGAATGAATGAATGAATGAATGAGAAAGAAAGCAAGCAAGAAAGAAAGAAGTACCTAGTATGGTGCACAAACTTTTTTTTTTTTTTTATCTTTTAGATTAGACAAAATAATACGTGATTACATTTTAATAGGGGATCTCTGTTTTTCTCGCTCTCGCTAACCACAGGAAAAGTATTATTATTTTAGAGTGTGACAAGAATATTAGACTGGGAGGGCTCAAGCCAAAATAGACATGTCTGTTGGTACAGCCCACGCTACAAAATAAGACCACCGCTGTCTTTAGTTGCACATGCCAGAAACATAAACAACATGAAGCACAAACCTCCACCAAGGCATCTCAATTTCAGCATAATACAAATTGTGACCTACTAAAACGTAGTTGTTGCAAAAATATTATTGAAAAGGTTTTTGCAACAGCAGAACACAAATCCTGATGAAATAGAGGGTGGGGTGTATGCACTTAAATTTTTTTTATATAGTATAGTATCAAGCACGGGTAAGAGTTTCAAACTACAACTTGGGGTTTCATGGAATGTTAAGGGTTTTAAAGTACTGTTTCCAGACATTAATTAGTGAGAAATAGCAAAGTACAAATACTTGAATTTCTGTCAGTAGCTTTTTTTTCCAGGCGTCTGTATGATCCAGTTTGTATTTTTCTGAGGACTTTTTTTTTTTTTTTTTTAACTATGTATTTGAAAACACACTATACACAAGGTAATTCTGTCATTCAAAGTACAATATTCAAAATCATTTATAAACAAAAGAACTAAATACATTGAAAAATAAATTACAGGAAATAGAAGGTAGCTAACTAAAATTAGCATAACGTACAGTGCAAAAAAAAAAAAGGTTTTGTAGCTTTTTAACTGTGTTAAAACATTACTATTTTTACTGCAGTCATTTTTCTCATTAAAAGTACATTTAAAAGCATTCACAAAAAAAGACCCATATAAATTTAAAACCAAATAACAGAAAAAGAAGGTAGCTTAGGCTATGACGATGTAGTCTACACTCCAGTCACAGGTGGCGCTAGTGAAATTTTAGGATAGCTTTAATGTCCGCCAAGATGCTCACGGTGTGACTGTCACGTGATTATTCAACAAGAAGGGAGGGAGTGCAAACATGGCCGACGAGTTGGGGGAAGTAAACACAACTGCCGAGAATGGCGAGGCAAAGCAAGAGCAAGCCCTCGCCAAACTTTCCAACACGGACGTCGACGACAACGCCTGCGAAAACAATGTTCTCGACCGGGCTGAGAGGTCGCCGTCGGACAGCAGCTGGTCGGCTCCTCTTCTGTCGTTGGCTCGCAAGGCCACTGAAACGCTCAGTAGCGGGGTGAACTACGCTTCTGGCCGGAGGAACTCCACTGAGAGCCCCGCGGTGGAAAAAGAGCCCGAAAGTGATTTAATTCGCACGGGGAAGAAGCTTCCAGGTAGGCAGGATGGAATACTGACACCCTCGGTTTGAAAGCGACACTTCCTCTTGGACTTTTAGTCAGCTGTCAAATGTCAAGACACATGACTTCCAGAGAGAAAATTCACATTTTATGGCTTCGTCGTCATGCGGGCTTGCTTTGACAAGTCTTACTTTTTCTGACGTTTGACTGGTGTATTTTTTACGTTAAAGCCGTTTGTTCATGTGCTTTACAAATTTCCCCCCCCCACACACTACCGAACGACAATTCTGTACACTAGTAGTACAACTTTGGCATCATCTATGTTACATATGAGGCAAAACTGAACACTACTTGACATCTAGTAGCACTAGTGACATTGTACAGTTCTTCCAGACTCAAGCCTGACGTGTTTAAAATACTTGTGCTTTCTGTCCAAAAAAAAATATCAGTGGTGCCTCCCAAAGACCCGATGGCAATAGAAAGATCCAATCTTCTCAGCATGTTGAAACTCAGCATCAAGGTTTTAATCCAGTCATCACTGAATTTGGGCCGGACGCTGGACTCTGAGTACCCACCCTTGCAGCAGTTCTTCTTAGTCCTGGAGCACTGCCTCAAACATGGGCTGAAAGGTGACTTGCTTGTTAAACATACATTTCAGTGGCATCAGTTCTAAGTCACGTTTTTTTTTTCTTCTTTCAGCCAAAAAGTCTTTCATCGGTCAAAACAAATCCATTTGGGGACCCCTGGAGCTGACCGAGCGGTTGTGTCCGGAATCTGCCAACATAGCCACAAGTGCCAGAGACCTTCCTGGCATCAAGTATGCTTTGGCCAATTATTTGCTAATAAAACTGTAATCAAATGCCATTGTGAGCGAACAGTGGCCAGGCGGTTTCGAAAATGAACAAATTGATTAATACAATATGTTTTGTTTATGTTATGTATTTTTTATTTTATTTTTTATTTTTTTTAAAGGACTGGTTTGGGACGAGGAAGAGCATGGCTACATTTAGCGCTCATGCAAAAGACGATGGCTGATTATATGAAAGCCTTGCTGGACTGCAAAGATCTCCTGAGGTTAGGAACAGTTGAACACTTTGGTGAGTCATGTCTCAACACGTCGCCAATTTCCTATGTACCGTAATCTTTATTCCTAGTGAGTTTTACGACCCCGGTGCCCTGATGCTGGAGGAGGAAGGGGCGGTGATGGGTGGGCTGCTCGTGGGCCTCAATGTACTCGATGCAAACCTGTGTATTAAAGGCGAAGATCTGGATTCTCAGGTGAGCGACCCGACCTCATCACTGTTATTTCATGAAATCAGGACACGCAGTGGTATTTCTCTCCTGTAGGTGGGAGTCATTGACTTCTCCCTCTATCTGAAAGACCCGACCAGCACTGAGACCCCGAAAGAGTGAGTATCCAAAATTCCAAAATTTAATTACTGAAAAAAATAAATAAAATACAATCTATCTATCTATCTATCTATCTATCTATCTATCTATCTATCTATCTATCTATATATATATATATATATATATATATATATATATATATATATATATATATATATATATATATATATATATATATATATATATATATATATATATATATATATATATATATATAAAAAATACAGTGATACCTCGGCTGACGAACGCTTTAGCTCACGAACTTTTCGCCTCACGAACATTAAATTCGCGAGAATTTAGTCTCTGCTGACGAACTACTTTTCGGCGGACGAACCAAACCACGCGGTCGAACAGCACCACGGTGGCGGCCACGAGAAGCTGACGCACGCTCACGGCGTCCCAGTTCGTCACCCCCTTTCTTTTAGTGCGGACGCGGTTTGTGTTTGATAGACATTTTGAGTGTACTTTTGCTATTATGGGACCGAAAAAGACCCCACCACAGGCTAGTGTTAAGCCTAATGCTTACCAGCTAGGGACGGCGATTCGGCGGCGCGTTTGCATTGTAGTCAATGGAGTTCGTGCCACTAAAAAAAGCGAAAGTGCCATCACGTACCTCAAAAAAGGAGAAAATCGTGCCACGGCTGTTTAGTCCCAGGAAAGAGGTGAAAGTAGTTGGCGGTGCTCACTTTTTGTTGACTCGCTAAAGTGCTCCACTTCCTTGTTCACCAAGGGACACACCTCCTCCGCTCCGGTGAGCACGAAAGTGCGAATGAGCGACAACCGTTCCATAAACACTCTACGCGGTGAAACGCTCGCGAATGAAGTAAGTCTACCATTGCTACTATCCTTAAGAACTACCATCACAAAGTAAAATAAAACGACTTTATTATACAGTATAATTTATTTCTTTAATTACAATACAATAGCACATTTATTATACATAAAATAAGGTATATTTTTGTGTAGTTTTAAGGCTTATTTAGTAGAAAATTATGTTTTATAGGGACCTGGGAACGGATTATTCTCATTTTAATGGTTTCTTATGGGAAATAAATGTTCGGAAGAAGAACTTTTCGGCTTACACACACTCTCTGGGAACCAATTAAGTTCGTGAGCCGAGGTATCACTGTATATATATATATATATATATATATATATATATATATATATATATATATATATATATATATATATATATACTTCTGTTGGTTTGTTTTTTGATCAGGCAGAACAATTAGATGCTCTTCCATTAGATGGCAGAAGTAATTTGTGAATACATTTTGGACAATAATCATCACTTACTCTTCATCAGCGAACACTGATAAACAAACTATTTCGCCACTTTATCATAAACCAAAAAGTAAAAGTGATTTTTACTCTTGTGTCTCAATCATGTCATTTCAGTAACGCCAAGATGACGGCCATCTTGGATCAGAAGCATTACATTGAGGAGTTGAATCGTCACCTCAGTGGCACTGTCACAGACCTTCAAGCCAAGATGGACTCTCTGGAGAAAACCAACAGCAAACTCGTAGAAGAGGTCAGAAGTTTAATGGGAGGAAATGGTTTCAGCAGCCAATCATATTTTGCCTTGCTTAGAAGACCGTTCACCCTTATTGTGACAGCCATTATTAGCAATGATTGAAACCAAACATCAAAGATTGTGAAAAGCTCCATTATATATTCCTTTAGTGTGCTGCAAGACCAATAATCCACACTGACAATCCAAACTTTTCAAATAGTCTATTTCTCATTTAGCTCACGGCAGCGACAGACAGAATCAACTCTCTGCGGGAAGAACAGGAACAGCTGAGACAGGACAACGAGCTGATCTTGCTGGCCAGTCAGAAAAAAGAAGAGGTCCGAAAGTGAATGCCTCAGTTTGACACAGACTTCAATTGGACAAATTAACTTTTTTTTTTTTTTTCTTTCCCAGGCCGCACTTCAGGACAGCCAGGTGGAGCTGGAGACATACAGACAAACGCGGCAAGGCCTGGATGAGATGTACAATGTTGTGTGGAAGCAGTACAAGGAAGAAAAACGCATTCACCAGGTCAGGTATTGATCGTTAGTGGCTCTGAACCGTTTGGCTAAGTGCACATAGACATGTACAGGGATTGTTCGATTGATTTTTTTCCTTTTTCTTTTTCTTTTTCTTTTTCAGAGCAATACTCTACTCATATATTTGGCAGAATAATATTCTGAAAACCGATTTAATTAATATATTATTTAAAAAAAAAAACAATAATAAAGATAGAATTACATGCTGAATGTTTGACTTTATATATAGACAGTAACTGTCCTTTATTTATTGTATAATATTACAGAAAGAAAAATCGAACGACTTTTATTCATTTTTGGGGGGTAAAATTTGACTGTCATTATCTTTGCTTATGTTGCAAATGGTAGTGTTTAAAAAAAAATGCAGATTTTAAACGAGCTAATATGGGCTGGCTGTTAAATCGTTATCCAATACTGTAATATTATACAAGGGTGTCCATTAAGCTTAAGTCTGGGTGCATGGTAAAAACATATACTCCTGAAAACAAAACTATTTTATTCAATTGTAATGTTGATAAATAATATTTTCAACATGATTTCCATCATTTTCAATGCATACCTTAGATGTGCTGTGCAAAATTCAGGTAAATTGGAATAAATAATAATAATAATAATAATAATAATAAAATGGAATAGATCAAAGGTTGAATTCTTCCACAATTATGTGATATAACCATCCTTCTTGTCCACTTCAGAGTACCAAATCTTCATTCTGGGGATGAAAAATGTTATCAATAAATAAAATAGTAAAATCCAACGTAACCAGACTTTGTGGACATCCTGTATAGTATTTTATTACAATGAGATCCCGTTTTCACTTTTGATAGTTAGGGATTTGCCCAATTTAGACCATCATTTTTTTTAAGCATGCTATGGCAGGCGTGACCAACATTGCAAATGTTTAGGAGTTGGAGCGAGAGCTGGAGCTGCAGTTGGGACTGAAGCAGGAGATGGAGATGGCCATGAAGCTGCTAGAGAAGGACTCGCACGAAAAACAGGACTCATTGGCTGCCTTGCGACTCCAATTGGACCAAGTCAAAGCGCTCAACCTTCAAATGTTCCACAAAGCGCAGGTACATGCTCGCAATGACACGTCAACTGAGACACGAGACGCATTTTTTGACCAGCTTCGGTGCCCTTCAGGACTTTGAACGAGAGGCGGCCAAAAAACAGGCGGAGGCTGAACAGCTGGAGCGGAAGATGGACGACATGACGAAAGCCATGGCGGAACTCGAACGCAGGTACGTTTTTGTGTATTGATCACTTTGATCCAAGCCAATCCACTTTATTTCTTTAGCACATAAACATGCGTATTGAAAGGGCTGCACATTGAGGTCCACACACTGTCATACAAATCAAATCTAGTAAAAAAAAAAATTATATATATATATATATATATATATATATATATATATATATATATATATATATATATATATATATATATATATATATATATAAAGAAAAAACTGTCAATAAAATGCTAACATACAACAGGTAAAATAAAAATAATAAATACATAAAAAATAATAAATAAATGAAATAAAAACAATAATAATAATTTTAAAAAAACATGAAAAGACCCCGAGGACCACACAATTCACGCTGAACTAAAAAGAAAAGAATAAAAGACTTAAGACACTCCACTGTGGGAGCAGTGGATGATGACAACTTCCGATATTAATGAATTGACGTGCTTGTTAGGCTCCAGAGTTCCGAAAAGGATCGTAAGAAGAGCGACCAGTCTGATCAAGACTTGAGAGTTGAGCTGGAGGGAAAAGTCAACGCTCTTGAAAAACAACTGAGTGACCTGGACGCACTAAGGTAAACACACTTCATCGGGTTATAATGGTTTTGGATTTGTCGTCGTAGTTATTTTTTTTTTTTATTATTATTTTTCAAATTTAGATAGTTTTGGAGCAGTTTTTTTTATTATTTGTTTTATTTGAATTACTAGTTTAGTATTGCTTTTAGTTTTTAATATAAAAATCGTCTGTTGTGAGAAAAACATTTATTTATTTTACATTTTTCTGTTTATGGGATAAAACTGAATTCAGACATACCAAAAATGTATGTAAAATAAATATATAAATAATGGACCTAAGAGTTTTTCACTGGTCAGAGACAAAATAGACATCTATATTGTTAACTAATTTGTCTCATGTGGTAAGGCTGGGCTTGGAGAAGGAGCTCGTGTTTGAGAGGGAGCAGCGGCAAGGCCTTCAGAAAGCCCTCCAGAGGGAGCAGGACAACAGTGCTGAGCTTTGTACGCAACTGCAACAACTCCAAGGCCTGCACGCCGTCAGTAATTCCCCAGTTTTTGCGATCGATAGTTTTGATTTGATGGATGGTGTGCAAGGATTTCGTTTTACCCAAGACAAATTAATGGTCATATAACTTTTATTACATTGCATGAAAACCCCAAATTCTCCAGCCCAAGAAATTCTATCACATTTCAAAAGTTTTAAATATAGAAATGATGTAGTAATGTAAAAAATTTAAAATAGGAGTTGGATGATCTGAAGCAAGAGAAGCAGCAGCTGCAGCAGATGTGCGAGCAGCAGGAGCAAGCGTTGCAAGAGATGGGCCTTCATCTCAGCCAGTCAGTGCTCAAATTGACCACTTTCGTTATTGGGTGCCAGTGACGTGTTATGTCATGTTGTTATTCCATTGCATTTCCTTAAGGTCAAAACTCAAGATGGAGGACTTCAAGGAGGTTAATAAAGCACTGAAGGTAAAATGGGGAAATCTTTATTTTACTTCGTCATAGGGTTTGGCAATAAACCAAATTGATTTGATTAATCGTCATATTGAAAATTGAATTGATGAAAATTTGCTAAATCGTGAAATCGAATTTTGTCTTCTAGATTATTAAAAGCTGTTGTTCTTATGTACTGTTACATTCAGATGTTATTTTGAGTTGTAATTTTGCTAACTATGAATGTTACAACTAATTTAGAGTTGGTATACATTATTGTCTGAACATTTTGCATTGGAATTATTTTTGAATAAATGACACCTTTCAGTTTGTTGGGTTCATTAGATTAAAACTGATTAAAACCGCAATTGTCCTGAATGACTGGGGGGGAGAGAATCAGATTTATAAATTTGAAACACTGTTGTTTGCAGGGTCACGCCTGGTTAAAAGATGACGAGGCCACACAATGCAAGCAATGCCAAAAAGAGTTCTCCATCTCACGAAGAAAGGCAAGTTTTTTTGTTTTTATTTTTATTTTTTAACGCATTCAGATTGAAGCCACGTTTTTGTTTTGGTTTTAGCACCATTGCAGGAACTGCGGGGATATTTACTGCGGCACTTGCTCCAGTAACGAGCTGGCCTTGCCTTCGTATCCTCGTCCCGTGCGGGTGTGTGACATGTGTCACTCCTTGTTGCTGCAGAGGAGTTCATCGAAATCTTCCTGACACTACACTTGACCCGCCACCATTTTGGATCTCACGCTGCACAGACACTACATTTATTAAGCCACGTTGATGAATGTCAATTTTGGGTTCAATGTGAACGTTCATGCATTAAATGGGTGCGTTTTTCTGGAGGAGGGAGGAAATAGTTGTCAAGCTGGGCAGGACTGAATGAAACCTTTTACTGTCAGCTTTTTCTATTATGTAAGGTATGTTGAGGTTCCACCAAGGAATTTGTCAGAGCTCTCATTTTATTTTGATATACACATTGTAATGCACTAACACTGCAGTAGCTAAGTTTACATCAGTCCCATTGCATCTTTGCAAATTGTGAATAGAATGATAATCTATTTTAGAATGTATTAATACACGCGCGGTGGATTGTGTACACTCTGAAGAGCTGTTTTCTATAATCTGGGGAGTCACACATTTTTAACTTGATATTTAATGAACAAATAAAATTTGCAATGTTTCCATGACAGCCCAACAAGTTTATTCACTTTGCTCACAGAAAATACAAACAGCATTACAGGCAGAAGACAGGAGGTCGTGTCAACTGATCCCGGATTGCGTTACTCCCGATGGTTCCCGTCGTCGAAAAAAAAGTGCCTTCTAACTGGTCAAACCTTAAACATGCTGCCAACGCGGAATTTTGATTTACATTGTACCACTGTAAATTAAACAAAGCATTTCTGTAAAAGCTGAAACGAGGTCTAACATTTGTTCGTGCACTCTGACAACCAAAATGTGGTAAAACAAAATGAGATGACAAAATCCTGGTACTGACTGGAACGCCTGAAGAAAAAGGAATAGGTGACAACTGTGATAAGCAGACAAACTCTTATGCCTCACAAAAAAAAATTATAATAAAAAATTACAAACCCCAGCCCTGAATGAGCTCAACCACCCCTGAACCTATGTACTTATGGGTGAGACGTTTGCGGTCATCGCAGCAAAATTCCTAGTTAAAACAAATTCTCACAATAAACTAAACGGTACAACAACGGTAAAAAAAAAAAAAAAACTACATTCCCCATCCCCCACCGATTCCATTCATGGAGCTTCTGCTACTGCCGCCTCCACCACCGCCACCATAGTAACTGCTTCCCATTCCGCCCTGGTTACCTAACAAGAGAGAGAAAATACACAATATAGGACCCCACAGTTCCAAAGTGGTCCCCAAAAAAAATAAAAAATAAAAAATTGCTTTTCAGGGCAAATGCTATGGAACTCACTATAATCACTGTAGCCGCCCATGTTTCCTTGGCTGCTGTACCCGCTAGAATAGCCTGAGCTCAGCTGGCCGCTACTGTAAGATGATTGGCTCCCTGTGAGGAAAAAAACCCCCTGAAGTTATCTTCTGTTGTGCTCACACCAAAAACCATTTGACAAGTTTGTTATGAGCCAAACTCACCCCCCATCATCTGACTGCTGTACGAGCCGTTACTGCCGCCTGATGTTGAGTTTAAGAACAGCTCCACGTAGCGGTGCTCTGAGGGATGATCAGAAAAACGAGCGTAAACAAACGTTTTTTCCACACTTCTGAGAATTATACTAAACTCACGCATGTTGGCTTTGTCTTTGGACATGGCGGCCACGGCATCCTCGTGTGTCGCAAACTCGACGTCGGCCTCGCCGGTCACTCTACCGTCGGGGCCCACCTCGATATGAACCCGCACGGGATTCAACGGGGAGAAGAACTGCCACAAGCAAACGGAATACGTGTTAAAAACAGTACGACAGAGAACAAACTGTTTGCAATAGGCACGGGCCAATATTAGATTCTGGCAATATGCTAACTGTGAGCAAAAATATTGCGGCATTAAAATGACATTTGAAATAAATTGGGTCGCACCGTTTTTAAAAAATTACATTTACAAGGTTTGTGCAGGCATCGGCAAATCTAATTTGATGCAACTTAAAACTAATTTATATTAGATTCTGACGATATTACTGCGAGCAAAAATATTGCAGTATATTGCAATATTAAAATTACAGCGCTTAAAATTACCTTTTTTGAAAAATAAACATTTACAGGGTTTCTGCAGGCATCATCAAATCTAATTTGATGCTTTTTAATGCAACATAAAACTAAAGCACACATCATACTGCATATTCACACAACATATATTCATATACTTATATATTAGGGCTGTCAATTACAATTATCGTAAATATAACGTGCGATTTAATCACACGTCACATTCTGAATGTACAATAAAATATATCTTATAAGTATTTCATACTTGTGTTAATTTACAAAAGTGGACAAATATGGTTACCAAATACAAATGCGGTTGTATCAATTACTTCAGTGATAGTAATTCATAACGTTAAAGTAAACAGTTAATTAAAAGTGTGAAACATTTGTGGTGAGCCAGTGTTCTGCCACTAGATGGCATTAGTGTTTCATGTTACATTTTTCTTTTCAAATTCTGAGCAATTGGTATTTGGAAAATTAAGCAAGTCAAGACGCCAGGCCATTTTGCTCATTGTAAATTACAGTTAGTCATATTCAACTCTGAAAGCAGCCAATCATAATCTGCCACATTTAACTCATTCACTGCCTTTGACAAGTATACTTGTCAATTGTATTTTTTAGAGCGGTGCTAAATGGGGGCGAATCTGAGCATGCTCCACTGTAAATATCAAACTTGGAAACAACTTTACTGATGCCCAACCACCGGTAGATGACATCATTGCCCCATTTTATAGGAAATAAACACAGTTTCAGAGTCCATGGGAGAAATGGCTGTATTTAGGCAAACCTACATTTTTCAGCTGTCAATTATAAAAGAACGGGACGGGACAAAAAGTAGGGAGTCTATTCTGTTATTTGGTAGATTCGGTTTATATATAATTATTGAATGTAATATCACGTGAGTATTGGAAATGTAAAAATTTTCTATAATGACTGGCAGTGAATGAGTTAAAAAAAACAAAAACAAAAAAACGGTCAAACCATCAATCAGCCCATGCCTAATTTGCAGTAATCTCATCCCACTTTATGAAGTCAACTCGGCCTTACAATGTAGATGTCGGATTCAGTGGCCCTGTAAGGAAGCCCCCTCATATGTACACAGTGTCCCGTTGTGCTCTGGAAGGACGAGCCGCCGCCGTCGCTGTACCGACTGTCCGACACGCCTGAATATGTAAAATCGAGACGAAGCCATTTTAGAAGGAATCGTTTCCAAATTGCATTAGCACTCGTGTGCCATGCTGCGTAAATGGAAGAGAATGCTGCAACAGTTGATCACCAAATCGGATTTCACTTCTTCGTCCGCTCGACACACCTCCGCCGTAGCCCCCGCGGCGCATGCGGTCGTAGGAGCTGCCGCGATTCATCATGTTGTAGCCGCCGCGCCCACCAGAAGGCCGGTCATAAGGGCCCGGTCTCTGCATGCTCATGGGCTTCCGCTGCGGCTCGTAATGGGTCCGCACCTCGGCGCGGCTACTCTTGAAGATCTCAATGTACCTGACGTGCATAGAAAGGTCGCAGTGAGGGAGCGAGGAAAGGTCACGGCAGGGTTTGTTAAGCAGAAACTGTCTTGGTGTAGCCCGTCACAGTAATAGTTTTGTTTTTTGTATTTTTTTGTAGGCCATGTGAATTGAAATTAACTGCAACAAATTGAAAAAAAAAAAAAAAAAAAAAAGGCCTCAGACTTTTCTTATGGTTACCTGGATTTACTTGCCAAGTGAAAATGAGATGCCCTGTATTGTTGCCGTGGCAGCCATTGTCCTGTTATTAGCGAGGGCAGCGTTACCTGTGAAGGTGGCCTCCGTGTCCTTCAAAGTTGGCCTCCAGGGATTTATTCTTACCAATGTCAACCGCTACTGACATACCATTTTCCAATGTGCTCAATTTTATTCTACAAAAATTTTCCATGGAGCATATGGAGGACCAAAAACTGGCAAAATAAAATATAAATGGCCAAATAAACAAATTAATAAAAGCGAAAATAAAAATGGACATAAAAAATATCATGCAAAAATGAAATACAAAAAAAATTCAAATAAACGGAACTATCTGTATAAATAAATTAAAATGAGCATCATCAATATGAATAACACTTCTCACGGTTATTTCATGCTGCAGACACTGTCAGGTCGAAATGTTATTCAAATGAGGCGGCGTGTCTTGGGTTGGGATCCACATGACTCTCGTTTTTTATTTTTGTATATGTTTTTATTTCTATTCATATATTTTTATGTCCGTTTTTATTTTCACTTTCATTCATTTATTTAGTCATTTATTTTTAATTTTGGCAGTTTTGGTCCTCCATAGGAGCAATGTGTTGCATTGTGTCATGAAAGTTAGTGTGTTTGTGGTCAAATAATAATAATAATAATAATAATAATAATAATAATAATAATAATAATAATAATGGGGAAAAAACTACAAAAGTCAAAGTGTCATGTCAGTGAGTTCATGTTGAGGGTGCACACCATAAGAAAAGCAAACGTTTCCAGCCAACCAACCAACCAACCATCCCCACCTGTGCCCTATTCTCTCCTTGTGTTTCTTTAGAGCCTTTTCAGCTATATCCTGTGAAGCAAACTGCACGAAGGCCTCCCCCGTACTCCTCCCCTGGATGTCCACCGGCAATGTTATCCCATTTGGCACGATTTCCAACCCTTCAACCCAAGGACAGATAACCCCAGCGGGGAACATATTAAATCACATGCCCAATCACACAAAGAAATGTCGCTAAGAGAGAAAGAGAGAGAAATAAAAAAACTTATGGAACACTCTAAACATTAACACACATACCAGTTGAGTTGTCAACCAGCCGCTGGAAAGTTGGAACAAATTGTTGGATTTTTTTTTTTTTTTTTAAACCAAATGATATCGGAAGGAATCTGGTGACATGAATTCAAATTACTCTTGATTGGTTATGTAACATTGTCGTTCAAAGACTTTTTTTTTTTTTTTTTTAAAGCTAAGTGGAAGAAAATGGGGTGGGGTCGCAGCGCAAAGACCATGAATTGAATGTAGGAGGGTTAAAGCGGAAGTAAAGGAAAAAAAAAAATCTTCACAGTATTCTGATTAGGATTGCATTTGTGGAAGAGGAATTAAGCAGAAAAATCCATTGTTTTTTAATCCATCTCAGGAGGCGGCCATTTTGTCCTGACGTCACAAGTCTAGCATGTTTTGTAGTTTTGGTCACATGACGTTCACAATGCGAGCCCGAAGGTACTTTGACGTCAATTTCAGTTGACGGCAGAGGGTAGTACAGGGGTGAAAAAATAAAATAAAAAATAGGCACCTCCTGAGATGCATAAAAAAATAAAATAAAAAATTCTGCTTAATTCTAGGGCTGTGCAATTAATTGAAATTCAATTACTACACTCCACAATTACAAAATCAACATAAATCGTCCAAAAAACAACAACACTTGTTTGACTTGGGCTGCAACCCATTAATTTCTTGATTATTTTCTCTATTAATCAATTGGCCGTTTCGAAAAACTGTTGAAAACAAATTACTCAAAGCTTAAATGTCTAAAAAATTCAATCTACTAATCACAGAAGAAACAAAATCTATAACAAAGTACCGGTAGTTAATTTAGTAATCAGTTGTAAATCAGTTAAGTCACGTTGCAGCTTTAAAACTGACAAAAACTTAGGTGATAATGGCAATCAAAAAAAATAAAAAATAGGTGGGCAACGTGAAGCCGCAAAAAATAAAATAAAAATACCGGCACATCTCGTTTGCATAGCACATTTCTGCCCTTGAACAAAGCAACGCTATAAATTATTCCTAGCTTCTTTCTGGTATCATTAATCACTGTTATAACAAGATGCATCTCATTACCGGAATAATGAACAAGATTAATATAATTATTCTTCAGTGTCAGAATTATAAAACAAATTGCTCAGTGTCTAGGAGTGAACGGAAAAAATAAAAGGAAGACTTCAGTATAGATCAAATTCAAAGTCACAAATGAAGAAAACTTCTCACCTGAGAAAAACTGGACAATCTCCTCTTTGCTGCAGCCAAAGGGGAGGCCTCGTAATCGCACAAGTCCATCTCCGGCTGTCTCTGGACAGTTCGGACCAGTGTGCTTCATGACCCAATCCATCTCCACATTGTTGGATTTAAACACTGTTACAACACAATTAGACAAATACAATCGCATTATTGATTTGCATGCACGGATATATAAATTAACGAACATTTAGGAGGTTTTTGCTGGTCTTCCATTCTCTTGGGCTCTGATTGGCTGCTGGTATTAGCACGCTTTCTCGGCTCGAACACTATTCGTTCCGTTTGAGACCCCACAAGTGTGCTGCATCGTTGAAGGTAATAAGCCTCAATGCTGAGATAAAACTCTTGGCTAGACTTCAGAAAGTATGAAGATATGCGGCTAACTATGAAGAGCCATATCTTAGGCATAGCCGCCAGCCAGGGTTAGAATGTTTTAAGATTTTTCAAGATAGTTTTTTGTCTTGTTTTTCAAATTCAGTTAATTTTAGTCTTGTTAGTGTAATTTTCAGGTAGCTCTGAAATGCATCCTTGCAAAATTAACGGGCCTTCATTCTAATTACTCTCACCCTCCACATATCTGTGCCCCATCGTTTCCCTGTCCTTCTTCAAGGCTTGCTTAAGGTCTTCGTCCCCTTCCAGCTCGACAAACGCCTCTCCGCTGGGACGACCCTCTCTCGTGGAGGTGAAATGGACGCCGCCGCCATTGCCAAGAATTTTGCAATCTAAAATGTGAAATATAACAAACATTGAATCATAGCATCATATTTGAGTTTATTTATTTACAAACAATGAAACCAACCTGAGAAAAATCTTTGCACTTCATCCACCGAACAGGACCAAGGGAGACCCCTGATTCGTACAACGTATCCTTCATCAGCCATACCTAGTCACAAACCTAAAAAAAAAAAAAAGTTTCACATATGAAAATCGTCAATGAATATTGAATTGAATGATGTGCAACGTCACAAAGGGAAAAAAAACACGTGGTTTTGTTTAATTCAAATTCTGCACGGATTCTGCACGAAGTCTTTCACTACGACTGACTATATACATAGTACTGGATCGTAAAAACAATCGACTTTTGGGTTTTTAAGCAATGCACACTAATGAGTAGTACGTATAAAGCCACAATTACTAGTTGTTCCGCTTCACCGAAAGACTGGTTTTACTTCACAAAATGGAATACTTTAGCGCATTCATTGCAAAGGGCCTACAATGTATTAAGCACGACAAATTACAATTACTGGTTGCACGAACTGAAGATACATCGTTAAATAGTTAATGATAATGGGCTATTTTTTTCCCCACGCGTGCACACTACCGCACCCTGCAAAAAGAACAAAAGCGGCCTTCGCAGCCTTCCTGCGCCACGTTAGGCTAACTCGTAAGCTTCCGGGCTAGCATTTGCTAACTAAATAAGTAAATGCGTTTGAAGAACCTACTAGTAGTAACTGTGATCATATCTTTAGAGCGAAAACGTTATGCCGAAGAAAGTATAAACAAAGAGCGAGCGCACTGCTTACCTTTAAATCACAGAGAGAACACGATGAAGATTACGAATGCGAAGGCCTGGCGTGATGGAGCCGAAAGTAAGCGAAGGCTCAGCGGGTTGCCAGGCGTGTGCACTAACCTCCTTCAAGTACAAAAGCACGCATTCGCTTGAGACTCGCTCGACCGGCCTTAATTAACATGTGACTAACTTCAAGTCATTAACGAGCCATTAAGTTATCTTCTTGTAGTAATAGCTGCTAGAAAAGAGTTAACAATGTCTAAGTCGGACGAAATATACTCTACATTTTAAACGTGGCTATAAAACCAATCTGGCAACCCCGGAAAGGCGCCTCAACGTGCGTCCACGCCCAAAAGGGATGACGTATTTGTCCCAGGATGGCGGGCTGAGATGAAACCAACCTAACCTCCCAACAAGAAAAGAAAAAGAAAACCTACCCTCCTGCTTCCATAGTAATTTCTCTCAGTTTGTTCATGGTGAGATACATTTAATGTTATTTCTGTATCAAAAAGAAGACCTGTACGTTTAAAATGTTTAATATTAGAATGTTCTTTGTTTTGTCATTGTGGTTATAATGGGCACAGTTAAAACCATGAATAAACTATCTATCTATCTATCTATCTATCTATCTATCTATCTATCTATCTATCTATCTATCTATCTATCTATCCGTCCATCTATCCATACATCTGGAAACGTTTCTCCTTTGAAAACCAAATTATCCTGTGAGTGGAAGTTGACTGGGTTTGCTCTTTTAATTATATTTTTCCACCTGGATTAGCTGGCAACCAGTTCAAGGTGTACCCCGCCTACTGCCCGAAGCCAGCTGGGATAGGCTCCAGCGCCCCCCGCGACCCTTGGGAGGAGAAGCGGTTAAGAAAATGGATAGATGAATACATTTATGACAGTTATTAGTAGGGGTGTGAATTGCCTAGTACCTGACGATTCGATTCGTATCACGATTCACAGGTCACGATTCGATTCGATACCGATTAATCCCGATACGAATTTATAAGTCGATTGTTGCGATTTTTTTTCATTTAAATTTAGAAAATACTAATCAGTAAGCTTGTAGTGTAAGATTTATATGAAAATGTATTATTTATTTATCTGAAATTTCAGTCTTATAGAGGTTGTAATCTGTTTCATGTTTGAACAGCATTAAAATAAAATATTAAGGCTTAATGTTCCGTTCATATAACATTCTTCCATGCTCAAGGTGTGAATCCTAACCCGAAGTCAGACGTTTTGTTGAATATTTTTCCATTAAAAATGGAAGTTTAAAAATCGATTCACACACACAAAAAAAAAAAGGCAATATGATAAGACGTTGAATCGGTAAGACTACCGAATGAACAATTCTGAGCTCTTAAAAAAAAAAATCGATTTTTTTTTTATTGAATCGATTCGAGAATCGCGCGATGTAGTATCGCGATATATCGCCGAATCGATTTTTTTTTAAACACCCCTAGTTATTAGCATTAAACATATAGACATAGAGCAAACGGCATTGCAAACTCTACTTGATGAGTGTCTTTCTAAAAGGTATTATCACCGAGCTACAGTAAATTTAAAGTCCCTGTAAAGTGTAAAAAAAAAAAAAAAAAAAGTTATATATATATTGAATTTGACAAACTACAGAAAAGAATGTAATTTACAACCATGTCAAATTTTAAAGATAAAAAACAAAAACAAAATCACTGAATATATTAGTTTTTTTTAGATGCTTTGGTACAGTTATCAGATCAGAATTAAAACTACTCTCCATTTTCCACACCAATGTATCATTTGTGCACATCAGAAAAGCAGTTTATCATTTCTTGGAACAATTTGCAAATGCTTTGGCACATCCATGCAAATGACTACCAGTATATACAATTCTCTGCTGTTTTTGACATGATCAATTGCTTATGTCATGTTGATCAAAATGTATTATAAAGGGTCTCTGTTGAAGTTGAATTTTTTTTATTGTATAAATCTTATCATGAAAAATGGCTGAAAAGGTTGTCATATTGTTCGATTGTCCAATGAGCAACCAGCTTTCTGGAATAGCTCACACGTAGCAAGTGAAGATAATTGTTGAGATGTGGATGATAATTTGTGGCCCACAGGAAGTAGGAAAACTGCACTGTAATTCGTACAGCGGTGCATGTACAATTTTCCCTATAGAGAGATCGTCCCAAGTACACATTTCCCATGTACACAAATGTGTACAACACATTTCTGAATTCACTTTACATGGTATTGAAATCCAATTGTCTGCCATCCATTTGAATCGCATCACAGTACTTGAGTCACATGTTGTTGAGAGCTGTCTTACACATACATTAAAGCAGTGATTCTAAAAATGTTGTCTTCAAAGGACCCATATTTCACTAGATTTCTGTGACATCATGCACCTCTGGCCGTTGCCTCTCTTGGCCACCATGGTGGAGGTCAACACATTGTTTTGCTTCTTTGCTTATTGAATGTTTGAATACATTCATTTGGCATCTAATGTCAAAACGGCGAATTAATGTGCAATTTTAGTTCAGTACTCTTTAGTTAGACAGATTTATAAAATATATATCTTCCCGTGGTAATATGTCATAGTGAGGGTGAGGCCACACATTTCCCAGCATGCTTTGCAGCCTTCCTTGAAAAATAAGCAAATAAACATTTGTTGTTTTAATTAGGGATAGACCGATTATCGGCCGGGCCGATTATCTGTGCCGATATTTGGAAGTTTGACAAATATCGGTATCGGCCTTTTGACCAATCTGAAAGCCAATAAAGCGGGTATTTTGAACACATTCTGACAATTTGTTCACCTTCTGCAAAAATCTTTTGAAACTTTTTATGAATCCTGATGAAAACCCCAAATTTGCTACGTTTGTGTTCATTTTTTTGCACAGTGAAATACAGGAACTTTTCATTTATGGATCTATTTCAATTTCCACTTTATAAATAAGGATGCTGACACTGGGAATTCCCTACATGTTTTATTTTTAAGAATTTAAAAAAAAAGTAAAAAAAAAAAAAAAAGAAATGTTGAAACTCTGCAATTTTTTTTAAATATAATTTTTAAACAAAGCTGCCAATATCGTTTAAAATTGAAAAGAAAAAGTACTTTTTAATTTTTACACTAA
The DNA here is from genome assembly GCF_051991245.1 of Festucalex cinctus. NCBI lineage: Eukaryota > Metazoa > Chordata > Actinopteri > Syngnathiformes > Syngnathidae > Festucalex > Festucalex cinctus. The sequence continues at coordinate 12,493,458 of NC_135419.1, forward strand.
TATTTTCTCTTCTACAGCAAATAAATATCGGCTTGAAATATCGGTTATCGTTCTCCTTGACTACTAATAATCGGTATCAGTAAAAAGCCATATCGGTCTATCACTAGTTTTAATTACTTTGTTGTGAGTATGCCTGCGCTGTCTTTAATTATGATATACAAAGAGACACATGTATGTCTCAGTTAAAAGGCATGCAGGATGGATTTACTGGCTCAAAGAGTGCGGAGTCAGTGTGCATAGTGACTGGGCGTGACTTCTGTCCAAGAGTAGCCCTTGAATGAATGTGCATCCTGTTACAATGGGAATACAGTGACTGAGGAGCCTCAGGAATTGTGTCATCATTACATATGAGGTCGTTACAATATGAGACGTACATACGGGTCATTAATGTAAGATTCTTTGATGTGAAATGGCAGCTGACTCCCCATCTTGCCAACTGGTATTGAGCCTTGTTTTAGGTAAAGTCGATGCCGATTTTGCTGAAGCAAGCCAGGCTGTCAGATATACCCCATCACTAAGTGAAATTGTTGATTTATTTTATTTCCACTTGTCTTTGCACAGAGAATTGTGCGGTGATCAAAATTGTTTTGGACGGCCACTTTGTCATCGTGTTGTGGCTTCGCCACTGTATGAAGTTTCTCTGTAAGCTTAATAGCCCTCAATTTGGCACATCAAAGGATATTGGAAAATTCATTACAGTATAAAATTAACTAATATGAACTTATTAGGGTCGATCAAGTAGTCTTTCTGTGTCAAGCATATCTTATCCTCATGCTTGTCAACCTCCAACATGGCAGACGAAGACTGATCACTGTGTTAGAAGACTATTGTCGCTTTATTGCAACCCCCATTTTAAAAATTTGTATCTTCGTATGCTCACGATACAGTAAAATACAACTATCCAGAGGGGAAAAATATCTATATTATAAAATATAGGTACATCCAAATACAAAAGAAGTAGGCAACAAGTGACTCTAGCACTCTGTATAATACACATGGGTAAAAAAAAGCTCTGTGTTGCCTATACTGCATTCAACAGGAAAAATAGACATAATTAAAACATTGAATAATAACGTTTTACAGTCCAACAGTCAATTTACCATTTTTTCCTCAGTCAAGTAAAAACAGTTATGCAAGAAATACTGCAATGCAGGAAGTCATCAAACCACCCAAATTAAGTTAGCAATTTTATTCTTTGGCAACTACAGATGGAATAGCATAGTGCTAAATCTGGTGCAGCCATCTTTTAATGTTACTGCACATTGTCCTTAAATAAACTAAACTTAAATAAACTCATAAATTTGGGTAGCAACTCAAAACACACAAATAATGGTCTCTAATATAAACCAATTGTGAACATACCAACATGCATGGTTGGGACAATGGTGGAGAAAGGCACCAGCAGATAAGAGAGACATGCTCGGCCGATTCAGAGCTAAAAAAAACAATAACCCAATTTATTAAATTGATGGCTTATCGGCTGTTAGATAATATTAATAAAAAGGCAGATGCCGTTATGCACCAAAATCACAATAAACATTGCAAATTTTCAATTGTTTTGTCTACTACAAAAAGTGACATTTTAAATAAATTTTTCAATCAAAAGAATATTTCTAAGAAATGGTTGTGATTTGGGAGAAACACCATTATGTAACTTTACTAATATATATTTCCCATGAATTCAATGCACACTATGCTAGTGTACATTGTAAGCTGAAAAAGTTGATTGCACATTGAACAGTGATTGTACAGCTTCCATTTTGTTTCTTGAAGTGCAATTCACTACTACTGTAATGTATATTTCAATTTGAATGTATGCCTACAAAAACATTAAAGTTTCACGTATGGCCATTTCTGCTGTTTATTTATACTGTGTAGACATTTCACAACCAGCTGAGCTGAATAAATACAACTCAGAGAGGTCCAAGTGTGGCCTCACTGTTGTCTTGAGCATGTATATGACGTCCCGAAGAGAGTTTACATGAACTGGTAAAGCTAGCTACCAGTTAAGTTGGCCTTCCATGTCATTTCTTGACGTTCGTTATTCAGCCTCGTGATATTGGTAAACCTAACTTGACGTTATGGTCTCTTTTTTGACAAGCGTCAGTGATAGCGAATCAAAAGCAGATATTATTCGTCTCGGACCAATGAGATTGCGAGAATTCTCATTATGGGCGGCCTTTCACAGAAACAGTGCGTATCGGGTTAGGTTGTTAGAAAGTTAATGGCTGGGGGAAAGAGAACCTCCTCAACCATAGCTTCGGGAGAGTTTCTGGATTCCCTGAAGTAAAACAACGCAAATAGCCTCAAAGAAAGAACCTGGACGGCCGGTTAAGTCGACAACTAGCTCGTTAACACAAGTATCGTGAAATTAAGTATGCAGGATGCAGTAGCCGGGACGGCAATGCTGACGGACGGCTTCGAGGACGAGATTGACTCGGTGACTCCTCGCTCCCCAGTGGCAGGGATGGGGGTAGGAGCGACACCAGGAGGAGTCGGGCTAGGGGGCATTGGGATTGGCGTAGGTGGGAAGAAAGTGCGCTTGTACGGGGAACCCGGCGGGCCCTCCGCAGAAAGACTGGATTTCAAACTAGCGGCCGCGGCCGTCCTCTCCTCGGGTCCGGGATCCGGCAGCGACGAAGACGAGGTTTCAGAGGTAGCTAAGCTAAACTAAACTAAGCTAATCTAGGCTAAATTGGTTAGCTAAGCCTTGGCAGAACGCAAGGCTACATTCCTCCTCCAGCGCGAACTGGCTAGCTAACGCTAGCTCGGCGATGCTAGCCGCCTCCTCCCAGGCCGCTGAAATTACGTAAAATAAACTCGACGTTTTCGCAAAGCGCACATATTACCCCGTGTGTTATTTAGGGAGTGTTTTATATCTTCCACATTGGTAATGTGCTGACATTTGTTCGTGTTCGCCGGCTGAAATGTTTTATTTATGCAGTTAAGGCTTCAACTGCGGCCTAGTTGGGGTGGAAGCAACGACGGCCTCGTTCGATCCTGTAGTCTCCTTAACACTCAACACAAGTTTGGTCTTCATTTGGCTCCCCGACCACCGCAAATAGAAGGTGCCTGTGAACCAAGCGACGAACTGTGACATTTGATTGGTGGTTTTAAGGCATTTGGCCGTGTTTTTTCACGTAAACGAAGCCCGTGTCGTCCCACGGCTAACTTTGCGAGGGACTGTTAACGGTATATATATTTTTTTAAATTGCGAAACATTTCGAATTTTCGACAGCTGGTGTTGTCAGAAGCCGTTTGCTCTCGCCTCGTCGATGTAATATCGTTACCGATGTTTTATCTGCTTGGTTTACGTTACGTAATTCTGATGTTATAGAGTTGACGCCGATCGGTCTTCCAACTTCCCATGTGGTGGCAGTCACAGCGGGACAGGTGTGATTGTATTTCCCCCCATCTCATGTGAACACCGTACTGGCTTATCAATGTCACCTCAAAACAATACATTAAATCAGGAGCACAAATTCGATCGTTATACCCAAATGAAACAATTTTGACAGTAATTGCTTGGGATTTTACTCCCACTTGATATGGTCCAATCAATATGACCTAATTTTAATAATTACACAGGTCGCCATTCTTAACACCTTTTTACATTGTTACATGATGTGCCAATGTCTGACGCAATGGGCCTTGCTAGACTGGTAGATTGGTAAATATTTGATTTGAAATCTGTTTCATTCCGATAACATGTTCTTCCTAAACAACTTATCTTGAATGCATTTAATGCACATTTCATTGCTTGGAATACAGCTAACAAGGGTTGTAGAATGAGTGGTCACAATTCTTAATCATTACCAGTACTCTGTTCAATTGTTTTCATTTTTTTACAAACTGTATAGCTGACTGGAGGAGACTGCAGCTGTGACGGCAAGATGGTTGTCAACTGATACCAATATTAATAGAGCCTGTCTGTGCATCAACTGTTTGGTTGCAGTATGAAAGAAAATAAGTGAAGTTTGACTCCCATATTGGTAGGTAGGTAGGTAGGTAGGTAGGTAGGTAGATCCATATTAATCATGTGAGGAAAATCAAGGATGCCAATTATGTCCCTGGCCTTGACTTAACCAGACTACTATATAAGCCTGAAAGGGAGCGTTTGTTGTGGTGTTTTACTGCAGCCGAGATTTCACTCCTGTGGGCAGTAGCTAAAATCTGAGCCCCAGGATTAAACAGATGCCATTCCAGGCCCTTCCAGCTCTCTGGATACCAACACTCTGGGAACTGTAGTTCAATAGTGGCGAAGACTGATGTCCATTGTTGATTATAAAAGCCTTAATAGAACAACATCCCCTGTGAATCGTAGGGATCTTTGGTCCTGTGGTCGAATTCCTCCACGTTGCCGAACTCTTAACGTGTGTTCTCACAAATTGCTTACATTAAATGCCTCGTCAGTTTCTACTTCCTTTTGCAAGTTAGACGTGTCGCACATGGTCCGTTTTACATTTTGGATACATCATTTGCTGTAAAAGTGAAATGTAACGAAAGGAAATGAGTTGTTCTCAAAATGGAGCTATTGCAGATGCACATCAGTAAGCCTTGAGGCAGATAGGATGCCCCTATAGATGAAACTCAAAACACTGTCCCCTATATATTTAATCAGGAGGGTGAATTGTTTCACATGTAAATACAACTTTAACTGTAATAATAATAATAATAATAATAATAGTTGAGCACTGTTCGTCATTCATTAGTGTAAGTAGAAGCAATAACACCGCATTTTTTTTGTTTTGTTTTGTTTTTTTAATTAAAAAAAAAAAAGAGTAGTAGACCAGAATTGTTACATGGTCTGTGACGTAAAACATATTGGGACTTGACAAATAACACATACTAGGTGTGGGTTATTTGCTTTGAATTTTAATTTCATTCTTTGAATGTTAACAGACTCAACCGTCGCGAGCCAACACAGTCATGGTATGGGATGTTGAGCTGCTGTACTGTTCTTGGCTGAATCACTCCACGTGTTCAAGTGTTGTATTTCATGGCTGGAGCGCTGATGCCACTGTCCTATCCTTTACAAAGGAGGGCAGTAGGCCCACTCTTCTTTTTGGGGGTGGTCCAGTTGTATAATGTCACATTATTTACATTTTGTCTCCATTCAATGAGCTGCGTGTGCATCATCACGCAATTCAGCACTGTCATTGCATTTCGGAGGCTTTAGCGAAGAAATTGACCTTCCTTGTTGCTCTTCTTCTGTGTTTTCCAGGTGGAGTCGTTCATTTTGGACCAGGAAGATCTGGATAACCCCATCATGAAGACTGCATCGGAGTTACTTTTGTCTAGTGCAACAGACGGCGTCGACTTGAGGACTGTGGATCCAGAGACACAGGCTCGACTTGAAGCACTGCTAGAAGCTGCAGGTACATTTGCATTATCCACATTTACCTAAATTCACATTTACCTAAATTCACATGTTGGTTTGTAGTTGGCAACCACTCCAATAGTTGAATGCCAATGTGCACCAAAGATCTCTTCATATCTGCCCTTAATTTCCAGAACTGTGGCTACCTTTTTGTTTCCCCTATCTAATTTTCAATCTAAACAAGCAACCTTTGTTTGTAGAATACCTCAGGGTGAAATTGCAACAAAAAAAAAAAGCACCTGCTGGTTCTGCAAGTATCATATCAGCCCAAAGTTTCAGTCTGATGCACGAAATGGAGTTCAGAGGTTGTAATCGAGGTGTAAGAAAGTATGTAGAGTAAGCCCATCAGGCCTGGGTGCCCTGGCCTCGTTTAGGCTTATGAACATTATGAGGCAGATTAACCCTGCGACAGACTTGAGCCTCCAACGCATGCACAGGACCCGTGTGAACAAATACTGGCTAATCCTAGACCTATTTCTCTTAGACTAGCTGCGACTGGTGAGGTTGTACCCTACGTTATTTTAAAATAAAAATATGCGGTTTGTTGGAATGTTATGGACTAAATTCATTTTCATCAAGCACCGAAAATAAAATGGTAATATGCATTAACAAAATGGCACATTCAGTAAATGTTCAACCATAACATGGGGCACTGCCACTTATACGTTCGTAGATTTTTGTAATTTAGCTTTTGAGCACTGTGGGCATAAAGCATTTCCCCAATATAATTTAATACAGTATTAGAAATTTGTGACTGGCAGGAAGTTTAACGATAGTTCCAAATATATTTGCACAGGTCATGAGTCATTTTCTACCCATGCTTCCCTTTCATGAAGTGTCAGGTTTATCATAACAATGAAAGAAGTTGATTATTTAATATTCCATGATTGCCATTCAAATTAAATTTGGTTAGATTGGTCACCATTTTTACATTTGAAACATCGGTCAGTGATTAAATATTTATGGCTTGGCGTTTTTAGTTTTGATACAATTGATTGTTGCACTCAATTCACAATGACAAAATTCGTTTAACAGCTTAAACACTGCAACTGGAAAAAAAAAACATGCTTTTTTTTTTTATAGTAATTGAATGATGTGTCATTTTGACAGCAAAGCCGGTCTCTGAAATACACTCAAAAGGAATTCACATTTAGTGCATTTATTTTCTTTTTACCAGTGTTAACAGTTGACCGCTATCCAATTGTACTGAACGTTTTAAAATAGTCCGCATGTATTGTCATCCAAAATGAACGCAGACATCTACATGTAGGTTAACATTTGGCTTTGAAACAACATATGTAAACAATAGAAATACATAAAGAAAGAAAGAGTTCAAATATTATATGTTACATTACAGTTTAGTTAGCCTGGACTGAAACTTACAGCATTTATGTCAATGTGGGGGATTTCTTTATTGTCCACTGCTAGCAAACATTTTCTTTATTTATCTAGGCATTGTAATGGATTATACTGTATTTTGTTGTAGCCGATCTGTTAATCTAATCAAACTATAGTGTATCAACTGAAAGAGGCCTGGTTTGTAATCACAAGATATCGAATTTCATGCTTTTCTAACACTATTTGTTATGTAGCATACCTGAATTGTGCCACCTGAGCTTAAAAAACAAACAAAAAACAAACAGTTGTCATGTCACTTGGACTAGTTAAAGTGGCCAAAAATCTTTTGTGGAACACTGGTAGGGGATTCCTGATTTTTGGTTGATTTGTGTGGGAATGCTGTGACCATGCATCCACAATTGGACACTCAACTAAACTTTATTTATATAGCACTTTCAAACAGCCTGAGCTGTCACAAAGCGCTTTACAGAAACACAAAAAACAAACATAACATAAAATAAAATTGATCAGTGAGGATGTTGGCAGTGGTGAAAAAACGTTCTCAATTTACCACAGTAAGTCATTGTAATTGGTGCAGTAAGGTTAAAAAATGATGAATGCATAAGAACAGAAAAAAATCACCAAAGGACAAATGTCCATTTGAATTATCAGTGGATGATTGGAAACGGCTCACCACAACTGTACATACACATAAAGAAAAACTCATAAGCTCACTGTTGGTCACTTAAAAAACAACAACAACAAAGAAAAAAAAAAAAGGCAAGTGATTTATAAAACTGATCAGGTTGAAGATGTGGCCACTTACTGTGTGGTTAATATATTTGACTACAAGTATTACTGCACTTTCTGCTTTTAACTGGCTCCAATTTTAGGATCAATCTTGTACCGGTACATGCATACTAACATTTTTTTATCATACTCGGACTACAAGGCAGCAAATTGTCTGACATTTTAAGAGATGGGGATAGACTAATAAAAAGCTGTTTTTAATTTTCAAATTTGCCATGGAATGAGCTGGAGGCAAACTTGTTTCCACAAACAAACAGCTGCAGCTAAAAAAGAAAAACTGTTAAAAAAAATCCCAATTGTTCTGCCTTTTTATTTTTGTTTTTTTCCCTGTCAGGTCTGTTTTTGTTTTTGTTTTGTTTTTCCAACCTTGGGACATTAATCCAGTATTGAGAATTTATTTTTCGTTTGTTTTGTGTAGTAATGAAAGCTGTAATAGATATGCTGCTAGAAATGTGAAAAATGTCAAATAGTACAACTTGTGTCAAACAACTACTCACAGTACGATTTATTAAAGTTTGGAAATAACAGCATAATGTTAAAAATGTATTCTCTTCAAATGCTCTCCTAACTTTCAGGGCAAATGAGGCTGTAATCAAAGTTGCAGTCATTAACTGTCCCACCAATGCTCAAGACCCTTTAATAAGCGATGGTGTCACATAGCATATATAGTTAGTGGTATAGCACTCAATTGACAAATGTTGTATATTTAGTAACCTGTAAAGGTATTAATACTGCCTAGATTGTGAACATTTTAAGTTGGTACATATGCACACACATAACAGAATAGAGCCTTGATCCATGAATTCAAATAGATACAAACAGCATATACTTACTTAATTTTTATTGGTGTGTTGGTCGAACAAATACAGTACAATATAGAACTAAGTTAAAATGACCTTCATTATAATGAAATAACATGTCTTATCCTTCTTGTATACAGCACTGTGTGCTTTGGGAACAGTGTTGTATTGTGGGATGTGGTGGCCATTTTGGATAGGAGTATCCATGGTGAACGTAAACATGACCGTGGAGTTGCTCAGTGAAAGGTGGAATTTTAAAATGCAAGAAAAGGAAAGAGATGTATAGGGAAACATAACACCACGCAGCCTCACTAACACGATCACCTGAGAGCTCTCATGCTGTGGCCAAAGTTCGAACCCGGTCGGACCTTGACCACTTTTCGTTTGGTTAACACACAATTGGACAGGTGCTGTCTCCTTGAACCCGCTAGCTAATTGGTCCTACTTTTGCACTGCGAGATCTGTGGGAGGTTCCAGGATTCTTACTGCATCCACCAAGATCCAGGTTTTCGGTTTTTACTTGTCTCTTCGTGTATGTTAAACAACTTAGGGTTTTGAGAAAAGCACTATACAAATTCAATTACTATTTATTACTACAATAGTACAGATTTCACTTTGTTTGGAACCATACGGAGGGATAAATTATAGCAAAAAAAAAACCAAAAAAAAAAACCAAAAAAAAAAAAACGTGAAATTTGTGACGAAAGAAGCCCGTGATGTTTTAAGTGTTGCGAGAAAAGCACAACTGAACATTTTGGATCTTTGCCAAGAAATGTGAACCGGGGCAATAGTTTCACAAATATTTTGTTCGTGAAACAGGAGTGTTTCTGAACCAAGGTATTGTATGACATAGATTGACAATGGCTGAATACATTTTTGCAAAAATATATTACTGTCACTAGAAGTTTGTCTGAAATAATTATATCATTTAAAAAGAAGACATAAAATATGGGCTTTGCTTTTATGTGAGCATTTTAACTCATAGGGGCCAGCACTTGTAATATGGGGAGACTATATCGCTGTAATTTCCCCCTTGTTTTCCAAACCAACAAATATGTCAGTGAATTAAGCTTTTTCTTCTCCTGAAATGTTGCTTTGTGCGTTTATCATGACTTTATCATTTGTAAATATTAATTTCTGCTTCTGAATTTTTGAAAGTGCGTTAGTGTATCAGTGGGCACGTGCATTTATTTTTGAGAGTTCCAAACATTACACTAAGCGGGGTGTGACTGTTTTTGTTGAACGGGAACCAAGTCATCTCCCATTGTTTTGGTTGGTGGCAACTAGGATTGCAAAGGGGTTTAAGAGCCAGTCTTTTTGTAAATTCACGTTAATTCCCATAAATTCCAGTTAGTAACGATGGGGAGTTTGTAATTTGCTGTAATTTTACAATCCTAGTGACAATGCTTTTGGCAACGGTTGGCAATGACGTACATTACTGGCCGTTTAATTTTGATATCAGGCACATTAAACACTGTCTGAAAAGAAAAACTCTTGATTAAGCGTTATGGTTGTTTTGGTCAGACGTTCTTCTCTTCTTGGCTGAGTTGGGAGTGAATTATAAATGTGCCGATTTAGAGGCACTGTGTAACTACCGTGGACCTGTAGCCAATTAGATTATTTTTCAAAATTGTCAGTGCGTTTTCATGCTGTTTGACCAACCCACCTGCCCTTTTAGTGAAAATGAATTTCGGCTCCAAATATCGGTTATCGGTGTCCTTGACTACTAATAATCGTTATTGTCCCTGAAATAAAAACTCATTGGTCTATCTCTATTTTCGAATTTAGTGTGTTTTTAAATAACATGCTATAGAGAAAACGATCGAGGATAAACTTCCTCAACCTTGTTTTGTCTGCAACAGGCAATCATTGTGAAATCCTTGCTTGAGAGGCACACTAAGTTTAGCATGAGTCAACCTCTCAGCGGTGAAAACAAGGCCCGCAGAGACAACTGATCACTTGAGCCTTGTCTTCAAAACAACCCTTTGTTTTTGTCTTGAGTAATCTTTAGTTTTACACAAGTTGTAAAAATGTACACCCTTACACAGTGCATAAATACTGTGCAAAAGTGGATTTGCTAATTAGAAATGTCTGCACACTTTTATCCGACAAAATGTAGGTCATTAGCAAAAGTTGCTTTTTGCACATGCTCGCTCTTTCCCTCCCCACATCACCCCTCCTTTGGTTCTTTTCTCTTGACATGACAAACATACAGATGCAGTGCACATGACTTTTTTTTTTTCTTCCAGCTGTGCTTTTTTTTTTTTTTTTTCCTCCTCGTGTTGACCACTGTATCCAGTTTCTTTTTCTCGCACATTCGCTGCCTGTTACCCATCTATAATTCACACAGGACAAGGCCTGTATCTAAACCCTTGTTACTAATCTGTGAAGTATCTTGCCTCATTTATTTTCTCAGATAAGTTTATTCCTGGACGTTCCCATGGTCGTCTATTGGGTGTTTTGTAGATCGATTAAGTAATAAAAGTAATTTTGAGAATCATAGATGGTGTATTGTAATTAATAGGAAAAAAGTTGAGCCACATTAACAAATGCTTGTGTGTGTGTTTCTGTATGTGTGTGTGCGTTTTCTGTGTGTGTGCGTGTGTCTGTGTTTTCATTTCCTCTTTCTGTATGCTGCTACTAACCTTGGATTGGTTTGGCTGGACTGGACTTGCGCCCTCATCGGATCTGGTTTGGTTGTGTTCCCCTGTGGTTTGCCTTGCCTTCTGCACCTCTCTGCCTTTTGGTGTTTGCCAGGCATCGGTAAACTTTCCACTGCCGATGGTAAAGCTTTTGCAGATCCCGAGGTGCTGCGACGACTGACGTCATCTGTGAGTTGCGCCCTGGACGAGGCTGCAGCTGCGCTCACGCGTATGAGGGCCGAAAACACACTCAACGCTGGCCAAGCCGACAAGTATGTATCTCAACCATATTGTCACTGGATCTTATTTTCCACACTTGTGCGTGCGCTTGAGTTTTTGGCCACACATGCAAGTATATTTAAAATCTCTTTTGCGTTTTAAGTCACAGAAAGCAAACAATTTGGAAAACTGATCAAAAATCACTTCTCAGTGTTTAAATGCAAATGGGAAAAACTATTTCTAGACCCGGTTTAGAATGTCATAATGAATAGTCCTTAAAAAAGCCAAAATCCGTTTTTTTTTTTTTTATTTATTTTTATTTTTTTTATTTTATTTTTTTTTAAGTTGTTCGTTAATTCAATTGTCATATTTTTATTCAAGTGTGATATCCAGAAAAAGCTCAGTTTAACTCGCGGCCCAAGAGTATCTTTTTCCTGAAACTTTCCCAGAAATGAATGCCAAAAGCAGAGGTGTCAAGCTTGTTTTCATCGCCGGCATACTTCATATTTATGGTTGCTCTCAGCTGCTCGGTTATTACGCAAGCATAATACTAATTGGAGGAGAAGAAACTACAGTATTCCATCAATAGCTCTGAGGGACATTTAAATAATGATAAGAACGACAGAGGGGTTGTACTGTACATGCCACATAAAATGACTTGCAGGGCCTGACTTAGCACCTGTGGTCAATAGGCTTCTGATATACTTATATGGCTTTATGGTTAGCCGCCCGAGGCTTGATATGTTTAATCGCCGTCATGTGTTGTCACTTGGACAGGCTGTAGTGTAGACGTTTAATTTCATTTTAGATGTACTTGTAAGTGAACATCTGTTGGCCTTGTTGATAAGCGTAATTGTAAGGCGTATGTGTGTTCACCTGTCACAGTGGCAGTAATTGTAGCAGTCTGGTTATTTTCAGCCGTAGTTTAGCGGAGGCCTGCTCGGATGGTGATGTCAACGCTGTGCGCAAACTGCTGGATGAGGGGCGAAGTGTCAACGAACACACAGAGGAAGGGGAGAGCCTGCTCTGTCTAGCCTGCTCAGCTGGCTATTATGAACTTGCACAGGTATGTGAAATTGGAACACAAGCTGACATAAATACAGCATGTTTTTGCCCTGAAATAATCTTGGTTTTTGATATGATTCTATTGATTGTTAGACATTATTTGTATCAGTGGATTCACATTTTGTGTGTCTGCTCTGAACTAGGTCTTGTTGGCCATGCATGCCAATGTTGAGGATCGGGGCATAAAAGGCGATATTACGCCACTCATGGCTGCAGCTAGTGGAGGCTATGTGGACATCGTCAAACTGCTTCTTGTACACGGAGCAGATGTAAACGCTCAGTCCTCCACAGGTGCAACCTCACTGAAAATCTTGACAGTTTTGGTAATCTGTGATCTCGCCCTTTTTAACACTCCCTGCTGTCTTGTGTACCTCCAGGGAACACAGCTCTGACATACGCATGTGCCGGCGGCTTTGTGGATGTAGTCAAGGTGCTACTCAAAGAGGGTGCTAACATCGAAGACCACAATGAAAACGGACACACGCCCCTCATGGAGGCAGCAAGTGCTGGCCATGTCGAGGTGGCAAGGGTACTCCTCGAGTATGGCGCTGGCATTAACACCCACTCAAACGAGTTCAAAGAGAGCGCTCTCACACTTGCCTGCTACAAAGGTCGGAACCAATTTGTGCAAAATGATTGCAATGTTTGCCTTTTTAACAGTCGTTAACAAGTGTTTTCACACCATGCAGGTCACTTGGACATGGTGCGTTTTCTTTTGGAGGCTGGAGCAGACCAGGAACATAAGACTGATGAGATGCACACAGCACTGATGGAGGCGTGCATGGTGAGCATCTGACCTAAAACTTCTTACTTTAGGCCAATGAAACAAACGACCCTGTTACCAATCCAGTTGAAGCTGGGGTGTTCTCCACCCATATGTCTGAGTATTTTTTTTGTATGCGTTTTTACCAGTCGAGGAGACTTCTGCTGGTTGTCTGTGTATAACCTATAATTTATTATTAGTCGCCAAGCTGTGTTGACAAATGGCTCACTGTTTACTTCTGAAGTCGCACACACCAGCACCATTTTGCCTCCTATGTCATGCAGCAGCAGTAAACTCTTAAAGTGACAGTAACCAAACCAGCATTAGTCTATTTGAGGCGGCTTTCAATATCTGTTTTACTTACTGTTCTCCATATAACAGGTAAAGCGTGCTTGCTTTAAGATGTTTGTCTCCCTTTTAAAGTTTACTGCAAATCTGACATCTAAATGAAAACTAAGCATTATTCACTTAAACTGCAAAATTTTCAACTGTACACAATCATTTCATCTAATGGTAACATGTAATGCCAAATGTTGTCGATGGGCTAATGGAATTTAGCAGAAATTGTGATTAATAACCTTCAAACAGCTGCTGCCCTAATACATGGAGCAACACGCAAAAAGGACATACGTTCTCTCAGGTCTGTGGAAACTCAAGTTAACTTCACTGCTTTTGCCAGTGAGCAGTTAATAACTTTGAATTGATGATGCATAATTGTAGTAGCTTTAATTCAATCAGGATGTGTTTCAAATGTGGTTAAGTCAGTGTGACTTTGTATCAATATATAAAATTAGACTAAGCTCCACTTTTATTCAGGTGCTTATCTCCACATTCTTTGTGTGTCTCGCTGTCCCAGGATGGCCATGTGGAGGTGGCACGGCTGCTGTTGGACAGCGGAGCGCAGGTCAACATGCCAGCAGATTCTTTTGAGTCGCCCCTCACCCTTGCAGCTTGCGGAGGACACGTGGAGCTGGCTGCCTTGCTCATAGAGAGGGGAGCCAACTTAGAGGAGGTATGTACAAGACATCCGTCAAAGCTGACATGTTAACATTTTAACATGCAGTCATGTATGGTCTACATAACATGTATGCGTTTCCTGTATGTAATCATGGTTGTAACATAAACCCAATTCACCTGAGATGGGACTCTGTAGATGTAATTTTATCCTTGAAGCAAGAAGGCTATACACAGTGTGACAGAGACTGGTTTCATGTGGATCTTAGGTTATGGAAACTTTTTTTTTTTTTTTTTTTTTTCCCCCCCTTTCCCCCACCCACAATACAAACTTAAACAGTTAGTTAGGAGATGTCTCAGTTTCCCTGACGCAAATGGCTTGTGGCCTCACACATTTTAGATTTCAAATCTGAAACTTTCAAATTGTGAAATTTGAGCAGGGAGCATAACATAAAGGTGCGTCAGCTATTTCACTATCAAAGCATTCAACATTTGCTTCTCGTAATTACTAACAAATTCAAGGATTTCATATTGACACTGGCACATTTGGAGTCTATTAATAACTGAAGCAAAAACAATATAAAAATTCATTGCTTATGCTGAATGGTTTAATTAACACTATTTTCTTGCTAAAAGGCTGTGGATACAATGCCTTCAAAAGTCCTTGATGACGAGTTGTATTGAGTGCTTGCAGTATTTGTTCCTAACATTTAATGGTGTTTCTTTGTGTTCAGGTTAATGATGAGGGCTACACACCCTTAATGGAAGCAGCAAGAGAAGGACATGAAGAGATGGTAGCACTTCTACTTGCACAAGGTAAGAAAGCTTTCTAAAAGCTGCACTTTTTTTTTATTTAATGTTTATGTAATGGCCATCGTCCAGCATTATCAATTTGTATGTTTGATTTTCTGTGATTACCCATGTCCCCTTTGTTTCCCCCCCCAAAAATGGACATCTGCTGATGATTGTTGGGTTTTTTTTGGGTCCAGGTGCTAACATCAATGCCCAGACAGAAGAGACTCAGGAGACGGCTCTTACTCTAGCATGTTGCGGAGGCTTCTTGGAAGTGGCCGACTTCCTGATCAAGGCAGGGGCCGACATTGAGTTGGGCTGCTCCACTCCTCTCATGGAAGCAGCACAAGAAGGCCATCTGGAGTTGGTCAAATATCTTCTGGCAGCAGGTGCGCAGAAAGCAGCAAAACCATCAAGAGAGCAATTTCAATGCCAGATTATGCATTGTTCTATTTAAACATTTCATTTTGGATTGCAATGCTGTTTGTCTGCTTTTGATATTCAGGAGCAAATGTTCATGCCACCACGGCGACCGGCGATACGGCGCTGACATACGCTTGTGAAAATGGTCACACAGATGTCGCGGACGTGCTGCTGCAGGCTGGAGCCAACTTGGTATGCTCGACCTGCTGTTGTCCTTTGATCTTTAGGATTCATATAGTTAATTTGGAAAGAAAAATAAAACATCTTGCGTATTTTTCTCCCAGGAACATGAGTCTGAAGGGGGGCGGACGCCCTTGATGAAGGCAGCAAGAGCGGGGCATCTCTGCACAGTTCAGTTCCTTATCAGCAAAGGTCTGTTTCCGATCATCTAAACAACCAAAAAAAAAATGTCTAAAGGCACTTATTTTGTAGCAAAATAACATGTATTCTAAGAGCCGTTTATTTATTTTTGTTTGAAAATGAGCACTTTAAATGCAACTATTGGACTTGAATTATTTTTTTTTTTCTCCATCTGATGTCCAGGTGCTAATGTGAACAGAGCCACCGCCAATAATGATCACACAGTGGTGTCTCTGGCCTGTGCTGGAGGACATCTGGCTGTGGTGGAGTTGCTGCTGGCACATGGGGCGGACCCTACACACAGACTCAAAGTAACGGGCATTTTCTTGCATCAAAGGCAGTATATTTAATATTAGTCTGTCAAATATTAACAGTCTACGTTCTCCTATTCATAGGATGGCTCGACCATGTTGATCGAAGCTGCTAAGGGTGGCCACACCAATGTCGTGTCCTACCTGTTGGACTATCCCAACAACATCCTTTCTGTCCCAGCCCCTGATCTCTCCCAGCTCACTCCCCCCTCTCAAGATGCTTCTCAGGTAGATAGAGGGACAGTGTTGTGCATGTATTCTGAATACCTTTTCATACATTTTTCTGTATGCTTATTAAAAAAATTAATAAATCTCCATTTGCAGGTTCCTCGTGTCCCATTCCAAGCTCTCGCTATGGTGGTTCCCCCTCAGGAGCCTGACAGAGCACCATCAAACATCGGAACACCCCCACCTGTCTCGAGCAAAGGTATTGTTTGCCTATGCAACTCCAAACCTTCTAAAAGAGGCGTGAGGGAACTTCACAACAACAAAGCCTTTTGTGCCTGCTTATTTCTAATCAATCCAAAATTCCAATCCAGGCGCATCCAAGCAGAGACAGGCAGCACTTCAGCCCGGCGTCCCCAGCTCTGTCGGCCGGGGGACGGAAGCAGAGCCTCTGCCGCCCTTCCACCTGTGCCAACCTCTGGAGTGCATCGTGGAAGAGACTGAGGGAAAGTTGAACGAGCTCGGCCAACGGATCAGCGCCATTGAAAAGGCCCAGCTTCAATCGCTTGAACTCATCCAAGGGGAGCCACTCACCAAAGACAAAATTGAGGAGCTGAAGAAGAGCAGAGAAGAGCAGGTAACGTGTTGTCCACTACGAAGTCCCAGGGGCTTGCTCTCTGATATTAATTTTGCTCCGCACATGCAGTTTGGCATCACAAGTTGGTAAACCGAACATTTGTGTTGTCTTCTCAGGTTCAGAAGAAAAAGAAAATCTTGAAGGAGCTGCAGAAGGTGGAACGCCAGTTGCAGCTAAAAACACAGCAACAGTTCACCAAAGAATACATGGAGGCGAAGGGCTTAAAGGAGGAGCAGGAGGCTGGACAGAGCCAAGGCCCGGGCCCTGGGCCTGGAAGTACCTCTACTGTACCCGGGTCCCTTCCGCTCACGCCAGCTGCCCTTGTACGCTCCAGCTCTGACACGGATGAAGAGGCCAACAAGGACGAGGAACAAGACGAGCTCCCTGGAGAGGACGAGGAAGAGGTTCATTCTTAACACTTTTGAAATGGAACATTTTATTCTTGCTGTTGGATGATTGCGGATACATATAACTTAATTTCTTTTGTATCCTTATCAGGATGAGGAAGAAGACGATGAAGATGATGACGAGGATGACGATGAGGCGGAAGAGGAGGAGGATGAGGAAGAGGAGGAGGAGGAGGAGGAGGAGGAAGAAGAAGAAGGTTCAGAAGATGAGGCAGATGGAGAAGAGGACGATTACACCAAGCTTCCTCAAGTGGGCACAATCCTCTACAGAGATGGGCTGCAGCCTCCACAGCAGCCCCCACTGCCCCTTTCACCACAGGTCAATCCACCGCCTCCGCCTCTCCCGGCTGCCTTCCTCCCCGTCCAACCTCTGCCGGACTACAACCCTGCCGACTACCCAGGAAGCACCAGTCCCGAACTCCAAAGGGTGCTGGTTGGACAGCAGATGTTGGGCCAACAGCAGGTGGCGGGTCAAGGTCAACAGTTGTCTGGGTTAGCGCCTGGAATGATACCTCAGCAGGCCCCAGACGGACTCATGGTTGCTACACCTGCGCAGACGCTCACAGATACGCTGGATGACATCATGGCAGGTCAGTGCATGGCGCTTTTATTTTTGACTAAAAGTTTCTGTTTTTGCTGAAATTGTCCCATTCAGTGCTGATAGTGTTAAGGAATTGAGCATATCTCAAAACAAATTTTACATTCACAATCTTATGCTTCTCCTAACTATGTCTATGTTGGTATTGCAGCCGTGAGCAGCCGCGTGCCCATGCTGAACACAACCACCTCACCCACTCCCTTGTCCCAACCACCCACGCAGACGTCTGCCAACATCTCCTCGCCACCATCTGTGCTGCCCCTCTATCCCTCAGTTGACATTGATGCGCACGTAAGACATTTGCCAATATGCACTCACATTGCAAGTGCCAATGAGAAAGCTCAAATAATGAACGATGGAAATTGCCTTCTCCGCAGACGGAGAGTAACCATGACACCGCACTTACATTGGCCTGCGCTGGAGGACACGAGGAGCTAGTGTCTGTTCTCATTGCACGGGGAGCCAACATTGAGCACCGTGACAAAAAAGGTACAATGGAACTTCGGTTCACAAATTTAACTGGAAATGCAACTAATAACTCTCAAGCCCCAAGACCAAGTTATTTTTACCTTTTATCTGTGTGTAGTAACTTCACACAGATGTTGACTCTTATTTTAAACATATATGGTTGAAAGTGAGCTGCTAAAGTAAAACGGTAAATGTTGACATCGGCTCTGTCCTGCTTAGGTTTTACCCCTCTCATCCTGGCTGCCACTGCTGGCCATGTTGGAGTCGTAGAAGTGTTACTCGACAAAGGTGGTGACATTGAGGCCCAGTCTGAGAGAACCAAAGACACACCTCTCTCTTTGGCCTGCTCTGGGGGACGACAAGAGGTATACTGTAGTAATTATGTATTTTCATGAAGCTTTATTTTACTGGCAGTCCCTCAATTTCATACTTGTCATTATTTATTCAGGTTGTTGAGTTGCTGCTTCTACGGGGTGCAAATAAGGAGCACCGCAACGTTTCCGACTACACACCTTTGAGCCTTGCGGCCTCTGGTGGTTATGTCAACATCATCAAGATACTCCTCAATGCTGGAGCTGAAATCAACTCCAGGTGAGGGCATCTACTTGGCTACCAATGTCTTCTATTGATGGGTTCATCTTGGCTGCATCCTTGCACTGATTAGACGTTAATGATGAATGAGTCATACATATGTTTAATTAATTTTGATACTGTTATACAGTATCTACCTTGGCTGATGAAATATTTAAGTAAGCAAATCATAACCATTGTCCACTAAAGTTCTTCACACAAACACACAATGTTCTTAACATAACACGATCACAATATCAACCTGTGATTAATATCCAAATGATGGGAGACGATGCAGTCAAATGTATAGTAATACATTTGACTGCATCGTCTCCCATCATTTGGATATTAATCACTTTTTCAAGAATGATGTTGTTTGAAATAAATATTTTAATAGCTCATGTTTGGACCTCATAATAGGCACCTAACAGTTTGTTTAATAACTTTCCCACCAGGACTGGCAGCAAACTCGGAATCTCTCCTCTAATGCTGGCAGCAATGAATGGTCATGTACCGGCAGTGAAGTTGTTGCTGGATATGGGCTCAGACATCAACGCCCAAATTGAGACCAACAGAAACACAGCTCTGACCCTTGCCTGCTTTCAAGGGCGGGCCGAGGTTGTTAGTCTTCTGCTCGATCGCAAGGCCAACGTTGAACATCGTGCAAAGGTGAGAGATCTTAATTTTTTTATGGATTGTCCTCGTTGATTAGCTTAAATAGAGCAGCAACCATGTGTTTAGCATTGATTAAATAAGTGTGGTTGTATTTTTATGCTTTTTCCAATAATTAACTGGTCGCTTACTTTATGCAGACTGGGCTCACTCCTCTGATGGAAGCTGCCTCGGGAGGCTATGCTGAGGTGGGCCGTGTGCTGTTGGATAAAGGTGCTGATGTAAATGCGCCACCTGTTCCCTCATCCAGGGACACTGCTCTCACCATCGCTGCTGACAAGGGTCACTACAAGTTTTGCGAACTGCTTATCAATAGGTGTGTACTTATTTTATTTGACGGGAAAATCACAACTGATTTAACGTTGGACACATGTTATTTAATTTTAGGACTTGAGTGTTTGTTTATCTGTCATTTTGAAATTCAGAAATAATTTTGTACAATTTACCAGTTCTGTCATTGTGTAAAAGCCTGTTCAATGATGGGGAAAGCTAAAAAAAAATTGGCTGGCAGATGGTAGACTTGTTCTGAAATTGTAAGTCAAATATCCTGCCTGGTACATTTAACAAATATAAAATATTTAACAAATGGCAGATGGCGAACAGCTCTGCAGGTGTTATTGCTGGTGTTCGGCGTTATAGCTTCTAGCAGTAACAGGTCTCCATCAAATCATGTTTGATATTCTGAATGCTAATTAGTCACAACAATGAAGCCCTTTTTTTCCCTCAGGATTTATTAATTCAGCTTTTAGTCCTAAAGCACTCTTAATATATTTCTGTGAGTGTTAATGCCGCCGTAATTTTGCAGGGGTGCCCACATTGATGTACGGAACAAGAAAGGAAACACGCCCCTCTGGCTTGCAGCAAATGGCGGCCACTTTGACGTGGTCCAGCTCTTGGTGCATGCAAGTGCTGATGTGGATGCAGCCGACAACCGCAAAATTACCCCGCTCATGGCTGCTTATCGCAAGGTGCAGTGTGGTCACCAGTTGTGATTTCATACACTGTATGGCCTTTTGTAATAGAGCTTGGGTCTGACTTTAACTGATTAACGTTATATATTGTAGGGCCATGTGAAAGTGGTCCAGTACCTTGTCAAGGAAGTTAACCAGTTCCCGTCAGATATTGAGTGCATGAGATACATAGCTACTATTGCTGACAAGGTAGGCATTCAAATAATTATGTAGTTTTTGCTTGAAAAACAAGTACAGTTTTAACTTTTTTCTTCTTTTTTTTCCCCCCCTCTGCAGGAGCTTTTGAAGAAGTGCCACCAGTGCATGGAGACCATCGTCAAAGCCAAAGACCAACAGGCAGCTGAGGCCAACAAAAACGCGAGCATTCTCCTCAAGGAGCTAGATCTGGAGAAGGTAACGATCGCTCGCCAATGGCTGCGCTTCGGGAGTTGACAGCTTCCAAATATACTTTGCTGTGTTAACAAACAGACAAACCTGTCATTTAAATGGCTATGTTGTTCTTCAGTCTCGAGAGGAGAGCAAGAAGCAGGCTCTGGCTGCCAAACGAGAGAAGCGCAAGGAGAAGCGCAAGAAGAAGAAGGAGGAGCAGAAGAGGAAGCTGGAGGAAGAGGAGGGGCAGAAAGTCAAGGAGGATTCATCGGACATGCAGGAGCTGAAGGAAGATTCTGCTGAAGGTGATTTGATTGACCATAGTGTCCACCATCAGATACACACTGGCATTTTAGCCTCATTTTTTTTGTGCACAATGCCAAGTTCGACAGTGTGATGAGTAGTTTTACCAAGTGCTTCCTACTCAAGAGCTTTAAATAAAAATTGCCAAGGCCTAGCTTCTACACTATTTGATGTTCCATTGAGCTATTATGGGAAGCATGAAGGTGTATTTGTGAATCAGATCATGTTAAAGAAAAAGGAATGACAGTAACTATTGTACTGTATGTGGTCAAGATACAAGTTTCTCAGATTTACTTCTTTCTTTTCGCAGAATCGGAGGTTCCTATTGAGCCTCCCAGTGCAACAACCACCACCACCATTGGGATATCTGCCACCTCAGCCACTTTCACCACAGCTTTTGGGAAGAAGAGAGCAAGTGTAGCCACGACCCCGAGTACCAACCGCAAGAACAAAAAGAACAAGACTAAGGACTCGCCAAATGAACCTATAATATTACAGGATCCACAGGTGAGTAGCGTCTTGGTAGTTTGTGCTTTATACATTCAATTGACCTGATTGATTCCATCTGACACTGTATCCTATTCTTTTAGGTTGCACTCGCACAGCACAAGGCTGACAAGAACAAAATCCATGGGGAGCCCCGAGGTGGCGGCGGGGGCGTGACAGGCGGCAACAGCGACTCCGACCCTCTGGACAGCACCGACTGCGCCAGCGAAAGCAGCAGCAGTGGCGGCAAGAGTCAGGAGCTCAACTACCTCCCTGACCTCACCTCGTCCACGTCCTCCTCTTCATCCTCCTCCTCATCCTCTTCTGCCCCATCCTCAGGGGCCGCCCAAGCCCAGACCATTTCGGTTGGCCCAGAAAAAAGGCACTGTCCTCCGCCTCCGACAGAAAGCAAGATGGACAAGGTTACAGTCTCCATCTCAAAGCCGACACAAAAGTGAGTCAAGTGTTTGTGGATGTATGGACGTTGCTGTGTTTTGATTTTAATGCCGCCTATTTTAATGCAGAAATGCATGCCACTGTTTTATATTTGGTCTGAATTTTAATTTTAGCTGCTCATTTCTCCACAGAGCTCCAGACATGCATGACTCCACTTCAAACTCTCTGCCCTCCCCATTCAAGACCATGGCTCTTCCGGTTACCTCACCCAACAGTAAGCTCAGCCTTACAAGCCCCAAGAGGGGCCAAAAGAGGGAAGAAGGCTGGAAGGAGGTTGTCAGGAGGTAAGCGTTTTTAACCAATAACATATTTGGTTTACTGTATTTTGTTAACTTGCGTTTTGCTGCTTTTGCAGATCTAAAAAGCTTTCTGTGCCAGCCTCTGTTGTGTCACGTATCATGGGCCGCGGGGGCTGCAACATCACGGCCATTCAAGACGTGACAGGAGCACACATCGATGTGGACAAACAGAAAGACAAGAACGGCGAAAGGATGATCACCATAAGGTAGATATTAGGGCTGAACAATTAATCAAATTCAAATTGATATCGCATGTTCACTTATTGTTTCATGAAACATGAAAAGTTGAAGCGATAGTTTGTTGTAATCATCTGACTTGCGCTTGAGGCCAAACTTGTTTGGTAGAATTTTGTGAAGTTGTAGTGAATGTTTAAATTAATGCAAGTTAAGGAAGTTAACAACTATAATTGAAATAGATATATTTTCTTTTACATTATATTCATGGTTCATGTTACTTTATTGTAAGCTTAAGCTATAAGACCAAAATACACATGTATAAGGAATCTGATATTGTTTATTGTAGTAAGGATTAGTTTATTGATTGGGGTTGTTTAAAAAAAAGATGGGAAGAGGGAGGACCTTGAAAAAATAAGCGATAGAATTAATCGCAATTAGAATATTGAGGGGGTCTTTTTTTCAGAATGGTTCTGCCCTAGTATTTATGATATTCCCTAGAGAGACTGAATAACAACTGGCTAGAAATGTATCGGATCCACACAGGGTTAATCTATTCCAATTTTGCTTTTGCCGTTTTAACCAGTCTATGACTACTTCTGCAATGTATTCAGAATTGCTCGCCGTCTTAATTAGGTGTGCTTTGTCATTACAGAGGGGGCACGGAGTCTACACGATATGCAGTTCAGTTGATCAATGCACTAATCCAAGACCCAGCCAAAGAGCTTGAGGATCTGATCCCTCGCAATCACATTAGAGTACCAGGCTCCAAATCATCCTCCTCGTCATATGGCAACAGCTCAGGCGGAGGCAGTGGTTCAAATTCGGGATCAAAGTCCCTCAGCTCCCTGGTCACCTCCTCAGGTGTGTCGTTCCAGCCTTCATCATCCTCTTCGTCATCCTCTTCTCAGGCTGGCGGAAAGGTCGGGAAAGGGCCGTCCTCAAATGTTAGACAGCCGTTCCCGGTGTCGCTGCCTCTTGCCTACGCTCACCCTCAGCTGGCCCTCCTGGCAGCTCAGACCATGCACCAGATCAGACACCCTCGGCTGCCCATGGCACAGTTTGGTGGCACCTTCCCTCCTGCCGCCAGCACCTGGGGGCCCTTCCCTGTGCGACCCGTTAGCCCCGGCAGCGCCAACAGCTCCCCCAAACACAACGGAGGCAGCACAGCCGGCCCGGCCCGACCCAACTCGACCCCCAGTGAGCACGGCAATGCCGCCGGCACAGCGGTCACCGCCACCACCACCAGCTCTCCCAGCTCCTCAGCAGCGTCGGCCTCGACTCACCTCCCCAATCCCACACCGTACAACCCTCAGCCAAGTATTCCCACCCCCTCCTCAGCCAGAAAGCAACTCTTCGTCCCCGATGCCAAGTCTGCCGCCGTCACCTCCGCGCCTGTCGCCCCTACCGTGACCAGCAGCGGCAACGCCGTACGAGGCACGGGGTCTCCGGCACACCACAGCTCCTCCGCGGCTCCAGTTAATGCTTCTCAGCAGCAGGTGGCGAGCGTCTCGCAGCCTCCCCTGCAGCAAGTTAAAACCGAGCCCAGTGCCGTTATAACGCCTGGAAAGGAAAAAGCCCCTCCACATGCTGAGAATCAGCCCGTTTCCGCCAGTGACGTCATCGCTTCGGCAGGCTTCAGCGCAGCCGCTGCGGCTTTGCCTCCCAAACCAGAACCTCGACAGCAGTTGGCTGCCCCATCCTCCTCCATTTCATCCACGGAGCCTCCCCCAACGCTCCTTAACTCCCAAGCCAACTCGCACCTCGCCGCAGTACCTCCTCCTTTGCTCTCGCACAACGTGGCACATGCTAACAACACGTTGCCGCACTTCTCAGCCCCCGCACCAAGAGTCTCCCACCGTATGCAGCCACCGGGGCCTTACTATTCCCTTCCTGAGCAGCAACAGATGCAGACGCAGCAGCAGTCGCAGTCCGTGTTCGTGCCCTTCAACCCGCAGCAAGAACCTGTAAAACAGACCCAGAACCAGACACCCCAGCCCACAAGTTTGCCTCTACAGGCTCAAAGCCAGGCCCAAGGCTCCCTTCCGGTCTCGGCTAATCTCGGCATGATGAATGGCTCCCAGATCCAGCATGTGGCTAACTCAAGCAAGCAAATGGCACCCAACTTCGGTCCGGCAGGCCTCTTCAATTTCAGCAGCATCTTTGATAATAATAACCAGGTACAGCAAATTGCCCACTACTGTACAAGAGTGATAAACCATTTTGAGGTTCATGCGACCATTTTTCTAATTCTAATTTTCATGAACTTTGTGCTAGAAATTTGATTTTATAAGTGGAACCTACACTAATTTAGTGAATAATTATCTTGCAGGTGGGAAACAATCAGGTGTGGGGTCATCTTCCCGCTCGTTCGCCACCAGAGCCGTCATACTCTGCCCCGCCGGCCTACGTGAACGTGGGCCAGATGGAGAGCATGATGCCGCCGCCGCCTCCCCCAGATAATTCCAAAGCTCCAGGTTACCGCTCTGCCTCTCAGAGGATGGTCAACAGCCCCATCGGTATGAACAAGTTGACTGAGTATCCGTTTTCATATTTTATGTTACCCTGTAGACCAGGGATGGGCAATTTAAATGGTGGAGGATCTTAGATCCTGTGCAATGTCTGCCATCTATGTCTGCCCCCACAGCATTGACCAGCTATGCCACCAGTAGTCAGGTGTACCTGCATGGTCACACGGGAGTCGGCACACCCTCATTCAGCAGGCAGCACTTTTCTCCTCACCCCTGGAGTGCATCCACATCTGGTAGGAGCCACAAAATGACTTTGTTTGGCTGGGAAATGGAAATGATACTGCGAGTGTCAATGTGTTTAATTCCGCCTCCCTCTCCATCAGGTGAGTCTCCAGCTCCGCCTCCGTCAACGGTGTCAAACTCGAGCCTCTCCACCTCGGCCGTGGCCCCGCCGCCCCAGCCCAAGCAAGGCGCATCCTCGCAGCAAGACCGTAAGGTTCCGCCACCCATTGGCACAGAGAGACTGGCGAGGATCAGACAGACGGGCTCGGTGAACCCTCCGCTCCTCACCACCAGCTACACGGCCTCTGTTGGACAGGGAGGCATTTGGTCATTTGGTGTTGGCAGCGCCTCAGGTTAGACCAACCTTTTTGTTCCTTGTGTATATTTATTTTTGTACTCTTGCTAAATCTGCCACCTGTTTTTACAGAGGGCATGTCTGGTTGGTCTCAGCCCCTGATGAGTAGCCACATGATACATCCTCAGCTGCAGGCAGAGCAGTCGGCCTTCTCTCAGCACCAGCCCATGGAGCAGGATGACACGGGCATCGCTAACCCCGCTAACAACTTCCACCAGCCTCAGCACATGCCCAACACCTACATGGACTTCCCAAAGGTAACGCAAAGCAATAACTATCTTCAGTTGTCGTTGTTTCTGATCCTACACAATAGTTAATGACGGCAATTTGTGGTCAGTGTGTGTAGAGCAGGGGTCTCCGTTTTTTTTCCCCACTGAAAGCAAAACCGCGAGCTACTCATGATTCACAACATTTATTTTATAGCTAAATTTTTGTTATTGCCTATACCTCAAACACAACAACAAATCAATAGTGGTCATAAAATGCAAACGTTCGCATATATAAAAAAAATATTTGCTAATGCTAACAGCTAGCTGCTAGCCACTAACATCGGAGATTTGTACTGTACCATACAATGAGACGACGTAATTAACTAGCGGTTTCTTAGTGTCTTAAATTAGCGATTTGAATATGAGTTCAGGATAGCGTTATTAGTCGCAACTATGTAACGTCAATAAAAACTATGACGAAGAAATCCAAAACATTGAAAAAGGAAGTCAATTAGCCATTACGCCACGTTGTGGGTCAACTTCAAAGTAAAAGTATGATAAGGCTTTTTTTTAATTGCCGCCAATGTCTTATTTGGAAGGCTTTATTTTGAAATTACCCTTAGTGTAGGCAATGTATTAGGATCTCAAAATTTCAGATTCCAAATATGTCCACGAGCTACTCAAACTACGGCTCGCAAGCTATCGGTTTGCGAAGCCTGGTGTAGAGCAAGACAGACCAGATCTCCTTTTTGTGTGTGTAAATTACTGTCCTTTACTAATAAACACGATGCAAAAAAAATATTTTCTGTTGTCCCACATCAGGGAATGCCCATGTCAATGTATGGCGGAACCATGCTGCCTCCTCATCCACCAATGGCAGAGGGGCCCGGGGGACCCATGTACAATGGTCTGCATGCCGGCGACCCCGCGTGGAGCCCCATCATCAAAGTGGTCCCGAACAACGCGGACAACACCGACCCACAGCAGCAGGTAAGGTCCCATATCTTTGTCATGTCATGTTCCACGTATGCGTGACTCGTTTGCTTTCTACCTTTCAGATGTGGCCTGGCACCTGGGCGCCACACGTGGGCAGCGTGCACCTGAATCATGTCAACTAGATGGCGTCGTCCTCAACAAAAAACAAAACAAAAAAAGAAACAACAAAAAAACAAAAACACGGCTTAACCAATGGATGATTCTGACCAATTTTGACAAAGAACAAACAAAAGTACAACATATTAACACGACTAGAGAAGTGAGAGCTGCAGAGCTGAGGTTGAAGAATTGGAAGTTCTCCAGAGTCCATTCTTGACGTGCCTATTTGAAACGAGGAGAGAAGTTGAGTGTTCTGATGGTTCAAACGCAATCTTTTTGATGGCCTGTTCAACAGGAACTGTTCTGCATAGTTTAGCGATTTTGACTTAAAGCCGCATTCACCGTTCTTTGGCTGCAAGGGGCTGGACACGAAGTAGCTATTTAAATTCGGCCCAGACCTAGTTGATGATTACCTAAAGAGAAATCAGAACCTTTTAGAGTGGTAAATACATGTATAATTGTTTACATACTAAAAAGGGTTAAAATGAGAGTAAATTTCATGTCGTATAGTGGCTCTACTTTATGTAGCCTGTATTAATGTGAAATATTTACCTTAATATTCAATAAAAAGGTTGAAAAATATTGGTGTGGTTTTATTACTTGGATTGTCTGTTTTGATATCACGTGACTGCATGCACAATTGCACACAGTGAAATGTTTAGCCCCAGCTGGAACTGGGGCATGAAACAAGGTGGATTTCTGAACAGTTCAAAAATATATCGGTGTTAGAAAGCACACAAAATATCAGGAAAACCCTATTTAAACATTGAAAGTTAAATAGGATTGATTATAGAGGCATTTGAAGTACTGACTTAATTTAAAATGAGTTTGAATGTGATCTGTTAATTTTCAGCACAACCATATCCTTGTTATGAGGGTTTGCACCACATTTTATTATTTTTTAAACATCTTACAAAAAATTAGAACATATCTGTATGACTGTCTTACAGGTAATGCCCCCCCCCCCCAAAAAAAAAAATAAAAAATAAAAAATAAAATAAAATAAATACATAAAATAGTGCCACTTAAAGTATGTAATTAAACCTATCTTAAAAAAAAACTGCTCTGCTTGCAGTAGGAGTCCAGACAAGTAATGGAAAAAGTGCTGAGCATGATGCGTTTTCCACGGCCTAAGGTCCATCTACTCTCGCATACCCTGTCGTAGGACAACGAGTGGAGCGCTAAAAGTTGATTGAACTGGTACAATTTTTTCTCCATTTGTACGAGTAGCACGCAGTTGTCACCTCGTGTGCAGTTTCGCTTCGTTTAGTTGTCGCAAACGTAGGCATTGGTATATTTTATTGTGAAGCGCAATGCGGAAGTCGGACCGGAAGAGTGTTTGTTTAACTTGTACACTTCCGCTCCCCAAAGTAAGCTAGCATGGCGGCGACCGCAAGGCAAACTGTAGCCGACCAAGCGACCAAAACAGCGGCACCGGGAGGGGGAACCATTCCGTTTGATTTGTCTCAGCCTCCGTTCATCGAGGGCTTCAGTCCTTTACCTAGGACCAAAGATGAGACATTTAAGGGAAGGTTCTCGCGGAAGGTGAAAGAAAATCCATTCGTCCCGATAGGTGAGTTACACAAGCCAGACTCCCCTTTATGATTTCATTTTTTATTTTAATTTTTTATTTCATTTTGTATCCTACACAGAGTCAAGCTGAACGATGAAATTGTCAGTGTAGCTCCGCACATCAGCGGTGAAGTCCATAAAACTACTTGGACTGCTTTTAAATTGAAAATATATCGGTTTATTTTTAAAGTTGCTTCTCTGTTGCTCATTATAGCCACTGGGGGTCAGATTGGTTGAAGTTGAACTTCATCGTACATTTCGTCTCAGTTTATGAGGAGCTTGATGTTTTATATTTCTGGTCAAAAAGTGTTCATGTCAAAAAAATAAAAAATACTGTAATCCTGACTACAACTGCGCTGCATACTTGACATGACGTTTCGGGTCCACGTAAAGAAGAAAAAGAAAAAAAAAAACGATAACCGATTAATCGGCCGATTGTTTGTGTGAAAAACTAAACTTAGTTTTCCTTCCAACCTGCATACGAAATCAGTTACATGATAACTGGTATGTGTTAACTGCTGTATCATTAATATCTCCTGTACTCTGACAGCCAACGATATAATTTTGCATGGAGCTGATGTTACTTTCCTGTGTGTTGTCCAGGTTGTTTTGTGACGGCGGGGATACTGATGTGGGGCCTCCGATCGTTCGTACAGGGAAATAGCAGGAAATCGCAGTTGTTGATGCGGTCCCGCGTCATCGCCCAAGGCTTAACAGTCACCGCCTTTGTCCTCAGCGTCGCTGCCGCCTCTCTCAAAACCAAAGAGTGAAGAAGAGTTGGCACCGCAGCTGTACGATCCTCCATTCACATGTAATAATGTACTGTGTATAACATCTAGAAATCAATCAGAGTCAGGCGGCCTTATTTATAGTTGGGAAAGAGATTGTCCTTTCAGATGTGGCTTACACAGGATATGCTGTGCTTGACGTCATTGCTGAATTGGTATTAAAATGATCCAACGTGAGGAATAAGCGGTTCAGAAAATGGATGGATGTAAGTGCATTTTGAAATACAAATGTCATGTAGGCAGCAATGTTTTTATCGTTAACGAAAACTGAAACTACGAAAATAAAAAAAGCTGTTAAAAACAATTTAACTTAATAATTTTGGTATTACAGTATGGCCACACAGGTCGAAGAGTCAATTTTTTTTTTTTAATGGAATTACATGGGCTGCTTTTTGCTCAAAGGATATATCAACAATATAAAAGAAACTAGTACAAGTTATTACACTATTTTTTTAATTGACCAATCCCTTTTAACATTCACTTTCCTCAGTTTTCATAATATCCAAATAGGCAACATGTGAAAGAATGCAAAAGTTGACAAGAGTGGATTGCAGCTTATAAAACGTGGATGAAATGAGAAATGCAACTCAAGCTTTCAATAACAAAACTGCTTAGTAGGGAATTATTTTTTTTGCTGCTTTAAGTGCCCAAATGAAGTCATCTTCAGCTTTTCAGTGGAGAAGACAAACCGTATTGGTTGACAATTACAACATTCCAAAGTTGGTGGTTCTACATTACTGAGAGGCATATGTGGTTACAATCTGCAAGTATCTGACTATTCAATAAGCTAAAGTGTATATATATAAAAAAAAAAAAATGCACTCAAAATCATGGCAGAGGCATGCATTAAAATTGACCAAAATAATTTAAAAGGGTAAGAAATGGTGTAACAATATTTTCTTCAGCAATGATAAAACAAATCTAATAATAATAGAGTTCATGTCCCCACAATTGCGGGAATTCAAAAGTATAGGCATCAAGAAAAGTAGGAAGGTTATATACTGTATAATGGGACTTTTTTTGGGGGGGGGGGGGGGGGGGAAAGTGGATTCCAACCATTTTTGTGGTGAAAAGGCAAAGTTAGTGCGAGCGAGCGATTTGAGCCGACCCCTTAGCGGACGAGCGGGGTCTGCTTGAGCGAGATGAGCACCGAGCGCATCCGGGACACGTCCTTGGCCTGCTTGTTGGTCTTGGGGTTGAAGTCGCACAGGTGGGCCACACGCTCCCACGCCGACGCGGGGCAGTCGCCGTCGCTCTCTGCCAGGAAGGACTCCTCGGACGCTCTGCGGGCGGGACAGCCGGCGTCAACACTGACTCGAGAACTTGCCACACGCTGCTCATGTCACGACACACGTGCACAGACAATCTCACTGACCCAAAGTTTGGATCTCATGCTTGGAGAGTTGGTGCAGCAGTTTGTTTTTCTTGCTTGCTTCAAATGTATTTATTTGTTGTATTCAGTTTGGCAAATTGGATTCGGGTTAGCACGGCTATTAGAGTTGAATGATTTTGAAAAATAATTTAATTGCAACATTACATTTTTTTGTAGATGTAATTCAACAACTGGTTAATTCTAAAATTATATTAACAGCAATTTTAAAATAAATTTTAAAAATGAATATGCTATACACAAAAAAAAACTTAATTGGTTAATTCTTTGTAGCAAAGAATAAAATTTTGCAACATTAAAAATGTTTGTAAATGTAATTCAACAACTGGTTAATTATAAAATGATATTAACAGCAATTCTAAAATAATATATATATATATATATGCTACATAATTTATTTATTTTTTTTAACTTTTAAAAAATAGTCTAATTATTTCCCCCCTCATCTACAAACGACCTGGCCTGTGTTTGTTTTTAAAAACGTAATGTAATTCTTACATATTCCTACAGAATGTGGCAGTTTCCACTTCTTGTCCCTTACTAATACGTTCTGTGTTGTACCCAAACATAATTGCACCTGCACCTACATATTCTTATTTTAAGTGTCATGAGGCGCGTCTGGTGAGACGGACTATGGGGTGTCAGTGGGTAAGAAGGAGGCATCCAACATTAAAAAAGCACAAGAGTTCTAAAACCTACACAAAGCCTATTAGTTCAGAGTTGGGCTGTTTGTAGAAAGCCTTGTCAGCAATCCTTAGTAGCCAGGCAAGGCCAAGTGAGCAGCAAAGAGAAGGAGACAGGGAGAAGAGTGTCAGTGTCACACAACATTAGACTCTACTACTACCAAAAAAAAAAGGGACAGTCAAGCAAAGTGAAAATGAATTAGTGAACGGAGAAAAGTGGGTGAAACACAAGCGATACCGTGTCAGACTTGGGCAGAGTCTGTAGGAGAGTTTCAAAGAGGGACGTGACGTTTGGGACTTATTTCAACTTAATTATGAAGATGGCATTTTGCAATTGGCAATTTGCGCGCCAACAGGCGGACACGTAAGAAACTACTAACCTGTTGTTGGCCTTGTTCTTCTCCATCTGCTCGCTCTGGTGCACGTGCCAATCTTCTAGCTCCTTCTTGGCCTTCTCTCTCCACTCCGCCTCCGCCGCTTTGGATGCCGAGTCTTGTTTGGGTGCATCACAACAAAGGAAAAAATAAATAAATCATTTGTTAGATAATGTCTTAAGTTGGAACCGTAAAATGATCATTAAGCAGCAGACGCGCCACTTGTTGACTCACCTAAAGCCTCGAGGCGTGCTTTCTGTTCCTCCCTCCATTTGCGGAGACTTTCCGGCTCTTGCCTTTGAATGTCCACCTGCGCGATGGCTGCATAGTTGTCCGTGGGACCGTTGGACTCCTGTTGGAGAACAAACAAATTTGTCTGTTATGATAGCGGTCACATGAACACATTCTGCTCTTTTCACACAACTGGGACTCTAAGATTATTATATTTGAATTCAATGATAATGCGTTTGATAAAATAGTCCAGTTGCTTTGATTCATAAGCACACGTCCTTTCCTTTATTTTCTTGCTGTGACTCACCTGAAACAGATCTCCATTCACTGTGGCGGGCTCCTCTCCAAAAGGATCTGACATCATGACAAAAAACAAAAGAAAAACAAAACAAAAAAAAACACCCAAGCAAGAAATTAATACAGTACTAACATAAAATTTAGATGTCACTTGGTTGCTGCACTGGCCATCTCTGTGTCTTTATAGTGAGAAGTCATGCAAAAATGCAGCAGCACCTGTTTGGCCTGTTGAAGGGACAAGACTTCCGGGTTGACAAGTTAACGTTAAGACATCACTCTGAGACATATGCCTGAAATTCTTTAGATGGTGCATGATTGAGAAAAAGAAAGTATTACGAAACAAACCGTACGTGACTCGTTTGTGTACGTTATCCCCGTTTTACGGTGCTCGTAAACTAGCATTGATGCTATTATGCTAACCGGCTAACGCATTAAAAATGGCCACATGATCACCAGTTCTGCGTCAAGTTTACACTATAACATGACTAATACTATTATTTTCTAAGTAGATTAGCAGTTTAATTATCTCTTACACTAGAACTTTGATGTTATCTGTGTCGGCCACCAAGGCTACGTTAGCTTCAGTTAGCTCACAGCTGCTATCGGAAACTTGCCATAGTTGCTGGTCGGTGGCACCACCGGAGGCTCTTGGCTTTCCGCCTCGTCCAGCACCCCAAAGTCTTCATCGTCGTCGTTCTCTATACCGGCGATCTCACTCTCCTGCTGGG
Source organism: Festucalex cinctus (assembly GCF_051991245.1). Taxonomy (NCBI): domain Eukaryota; kingdom Metazoa; phylum Chordata; class Actinopteri; order Syngnathiformes; family Syngnathidae; genus Festucalex; species Festucalex cinctus. Next base: position 12,526,365 of record NC_135419.1, read on the forward strand.
CTAAGAACGCTGCGGCCGGGTCCTCTTCTGTCGTCGGGTGTGCTCCGTTGTCAGCCATCTTTTCACTAAAGTATTGACTTGGAAGTTGAACTAGGCTAATTTTGTCAAGTCTTGTTTAATCACCAGCAACCGAACAAATGAATGATAGATTGCAATAGCGGAGATAGTGCGGAAGGCAGCAAACAACGTCTAATCGGCTTTGATAATTGATAAACCAATCTGCGACTTCAAGCCCTCAGTGATGATGATGATGATGATGATTCATGATTTCGCCACTTGATTCAATATCGATGATGGAACCAGCTAGTAGCTTCTTTCTATTTAACGCCATCTGCTGGCCACTATGTTGTGTTGCAGTCGACATTTTCCAGCAGGATGTACTTGACGTTGCTTCAACAAACCAGCAGGGGTCACCAGCCCTTTTTGAAATCTTTGAACATTTTAAAAGTTACTGTATATATGTGCGAAAGGCTACCAATTTGATACACACTTCTAGGGGGAAAACATAGCTCAAATCATCTTTATTTTATTACAAACATGTAATGGCATCATTTTAATGACTTCTCAAAGTATTACAAATTAAATTATTGTCAACGATGATTGAGGAAAGAGATGAATATCGTCATGCAACACATTCTAAACATTGTGCAAACGTTTATGTTAAAAGGCCAGGTTGAACTGTGTTTGTGCACCGTTTCAATTATAGTTCGGCATGTTTTTAGCCACCTATGCTTGTTGTAAGACCCATGTTAATCTACATTCAGGCGAAATTAGTCGACTGGCAACGCGTTCAAGTTTACTCTTCAAATCCTCATTTATCAATGTGTGCGTTTTTTTAATTTTATTTTTTTTAATCAATAACCTTTAGAAAGATGACAGTAAAATACATTTACTGTATGTCGTTTTCTGTACGTTAACGTGTAGTGTAGCAGGGGCAGGTGTGGCGGTACAATTCAATATCACTCCGCTGACGGTATTCAGTTTGGTATACTATAGCCAGAAAAAGTAGTACCCGCGTGACTCCTTTGTGACACTGTGACCCATGATTGGATTGTATGATTAGTTAAACCAAATCTATAACACATTTTATGCTACGCTGATGATCGTCGTGATGTGGATTTTAATCACGGGCCACGAAAAGTGGACCAGACCGGCCTCTTCCTGGTGTCCCACTCGGAGCGCGACACTCGGCAGCGGGCCATGTGACCTCTGACGTCTCCGCGTACTGTAAAGACGCCTCGGTAGCCAATCAGACTTCAGCGGCGGCTTCCTCGCATCCGCCGAGAGGAAGTTTTGATACAGGCAAACTTTTCACGGCGCTATCCGGTCGTGCAGAGGAATTCGAGGTAAGAAGGTAAAAACAAACAAAATAATATTTTTTTCGTCTTTGCTGTGCATCTTCAAACCGACTTTTGTAGTAATTGTGGTTTTGTTCTCTTGCGAGGCGACTTTTTGTACAGCGAGTAACTTCTACGAAAGACCACTAAAACTTTGTCACAAGCGTGTGCTAGATAGCTGTTTTACCTTATCTAAATTTCATACTAGTATCGCCAATGGCTTTATCTTCTGGTGAATATTCACTTTGAAAGGAACTTCAGTCCGAGCAAACCTGATTTCGTAATTGCCTTCGTAGTAAAAGTCCAACTTTATATAGGAAAGGCTTATTGTTATTTATTGTCATGGGTTACGATAAATTGCAAACACTGAAACAGAAAACGTTATGGATAAAAGTTGTGTATTTTTAAGAGAAAAGTATATTGTCGAGGTTAAAGTTGGATTTTGTTTTTTTTTGTTATCAAGTTGTACGTTTTGGGGAAAAAGTGATTGCAGCCCCGCCGCTCAACCTACCTTATCAAGTACAGTATATCCGTATAGTGTATCCCAAGAAAACTTGGGTTACCTTCAATGACTTTATTATTTCAATTATTCACTTGGAAATAAACTTCAAGTAACATCTTGACACACGGTACTCAGACTATAACATGGGTAAGATAAATAGCAAACACTAAAAACACACAGTTATGGATACCAGAATTATACAGGCAATGGTATCGTACTAAAACGTGAAATGTAGTGTAGCTAACGTATAACTTCCACCTTCCATTTGATCGATGAAACAAAAAAAAAAAAAACATTACTATTTTTTACCTGTGTTCTTTGTCCATGTAGCTTTATTAGACTGTAACTTATCCAAATTTTAATTGGGCAGAAGATCTGATTTGTGTCAGACTGAAACTAGTAAAGTACTTTTCTACTACAACTTGCGGCCACTTGTATAAGAGTCATTTGTGACATTATATTAAGGTATTATGTAATAAGAGATTATTTTGGTAGCCAAAGCCTTAAAATGTTGGCAAGTGACTGTCAGCTGGCAACTGCCCGTCACAAAGTCAGGGTTGACGAGAAAATCGGATTATATGTTTGCAAAACTTCAGCGACAGAAACCCTAAACTCAAAGTTTACTTTTTTTTTTCTTTGTGTAATATAAATTAATGCTAAATATGGAAGCTGTATGGAAAATGGATGAATACTTAGCATTCGGAAGCAAAAGATGCTATGTGCTTCAAATGTTAGCTTTACAAATGTCAGGTCTGTTTTGCTAGCAGTGTGTGTTGTATGAGACATAGTAAAGATAATTACAGCCACCTAGAGGTACCACCTGTTTTTGTTTGTTTGTTTGTTTGTTTTTTCTCAAGGGGAAACAGGAGGTACGCTTATTTATTCAAGTGGACAATGGCGATTATTAGAGCACAGGCCACTATTTGAGGAATCAAGGTATTAGAATTAGCTAATAAAGCAAAAATAATATCTCTTTTTGCGGTTTTTAACTACAGCCCTAGGCAAAGAGTGTTCTGTTAAATATTCATTCATAATTCCCCTTCGGATTGAGTTTATGATTCCTCTCCGACTGAGTCCATCTGTTGCTTTAAAGGCTCGATGTCATGTCATAATTGCTGGTTTGGTTGCATTGTGCCTTATGTCGTCCAGAAGGAATGTTATGTTCCTTTGCTCTCTTCACTTGCGGGCCTTTGGCTGCTCCACAAACACACAGACACTTCCAGAAAAAAAAATACAGTAAATAAAAAAACCTCTTAGTTCAATTTAGCAGTCATTTGTTAGAATATAGAGGCAGTTGACGTCGTCCTCTCTACCCGCCTCCCCCTCTTCCTCCCTGTGACTCATGTGGGTGTTGGGCTGAAATAGTTTGGTGTAGTTTTACATTCCTTATATAGCCTCTGAGGAGTGAGTTGCAGCTCCAAAGTTTAGGGGGTAGTCCTTGCCAGCAAGAGCAAGGCTCCGCTTGCTTGTCTGAGCTTTTGCGATTCTCTAGCTTTCTCCCAGGTTTGGGCTACGGGCCGGCCCTTGAGGACAAGGTAGGTCTGGTAGAGCCGTACGGGCCGAAGAGCAGGTACAGAGGTTAGGTGAAGTCGTACAGCTGTAAGCCCCGGCGGCAAGTGACCGTAGCCTCGCGTCTCGAGTTGCGCCCTCAAAATTGCGTTAGTTATTTAGTAGTACGTCAGCCAATGTCAGGGACTAGTTTTAACACAGCTGTCGTTGTCTAATAACAGTGAGACGGATTGTGTGAACCGTTTCAAAATGTCAAAAGGAGTTTTCATTTTGCAAGCGGGCCAGTGTTTCATGATTCCATGGATTATTACACGGGTTATCTTTCAATGACATGTGTTGACTGCACTCCAAGTTATATTGAAATTGGAGCTTATTGTTAAATGTCACCGCTGTTCCTTTTATGCAGTAGATTTATGATGATGGTGTGTCTGCTACCGATTTGTAATATCACGCTCGATATATGAATGTTAACCTCAGGTCCCGGCAAAAGGGATAGCCAGCTAATAGTCTGTCTGTGCAAGTGCCCGATCCAATATTGTGTTGCATATGCTACGTAAACAGCTGATTTCATGTTGGCTAAATTCTACCATATGTTTTTTTTTAAGAATTTCTGTCAAGAACAAATTATAGCCTCCATTAGAAATTGGGATAGTCATAATCATTATTCATTAATACTCAATAATTTTGTCATTTTTTTATTAACTGACTCTGAATGTAACGGTATCCAAACACCACGGTACGATAAACATCACAATATTGTGGGGAGGTTGGCGACATTGTAAAAAAAAAAAAAGCTCACGATACTGCGTATCTCAACCTCGGCGTTTTCTACAAAATCTACGAAAATAGGTTCACCACTCTGATATCTGGAATTACTCTGTAAACAGCACTCAGTTTGGATCAGCGGCACAAAGTATCAGGTCAAACGATGCTGTGTTCGGCTGAAATTGAAATGTTTTTTCGACAAACGTGCTGCTTTTAATATTGTAACATGACTATGACAATATCATGGCAAATTTAGTTTGACAATATCGCTTTTATTGTTACATCACTAGAAATGAACGGTCACAACTTGACCTGTTTGAAGCAAAATGGAGGGCAACACTTGGCTCCAACCAGCAGAGGTGCTGTTGAGTCAGTCTCAACTCATTCCTATGTTGCCGTTGAAGCTAACAAGTTACAACACATTTATTGATTGTCGATCAAGTAAACTGAGTCAAGTGACCATTCTTAGGTCGAAATAAAACATACACAACCAAAGAAATGTGTAGACTTGTAGACTTGTAGGCCTTTCCAAGGAAATAAATGAATATTGTTTGCTTCTTTGTCTTTCTCGAAGGCTATGAACGTATACTCCGTAACCCTCAGCGGCCCAGCGCCGTGGGGCTTCCGGCTGCAGGGTGGCAAAGACTTCAGCATGCCCCTCACTGTGTCAAGGGTAAGACTCTTTTGTTGGTATTTACATGTTGAGAGTTGAAAGAACTTGGTCGTGTTGGTGTATCCGATCAACTAGAAGCCTGGGTCAAGGAAGAATTTTGTGTACATCTGGATAAAGGTGCAGCTACAGACATTTATTTTGCACTGCTTGTAAAAGCCATGTCACCTTGTACAAAAAGTGCAGCCATAAAATGGAGGCTTCAAAATCAAGCCAGAGATTTTCATCCGAGCCAGGACAAGGTTGTGAAGTTTCACTCCCGCTCCGTGTTGTATTGTTTTATTTGTACGCCACACCAGACGCTGGCGCTGATGTCGTCTTCCATCAAATTATGGGAGTATGAGAGGGCAAACATACGCAGTGGTGACATAATCCATCCACATTGTGGTGTTTTCCACAGGCAAAGCAGTTCCAAATCTGTTGTTAAGTCTTATTCAGCAACTTTTGTGGGATCATCATCCCAGTTTAAAATAGGCTCGTGGAAATGTTGATCACCCAGAATTAAAATGTCTCTATGACCCATGATTTGAAGTTAACATGGTGGAAGTCCATCCATCCATCCATCCATTTTCTTGACCGCTTATTTCTCACAAGGGTCGCGGGGGGTGCTGGCGCCTACGTCAGCTGGCTCTGGGCAGTAGGCGGGGGGACACCCTGGACTGGTTGCCAGCCAATCGCAGCTTGGTGGAAGTCATTCTAATATATTGCTAAAACAACAAATCAAATAGTGCCGGGTTCACCAATTCCGGTCCTCGAGGTCTGGATTCCCGCAGGTTTTAGACGTTTCCGCCTACCAACACACCTGATACTAAAGATCAGGCTCGTTATCAGGCATGCTGCTGAACTGATTATATGAATCAAGTGTGCTAGTGGGCGGAAACATAAAAAGCTGCAGGACTCCGGACCTCGAGGCCCGGAATTGGTGAACCCTGAAATAGTGGCTTCAATTTTGTACAGTACCATGTTGTTTTTATTTATCCAACATATCACCAGGGTTATTATATTTTTGGAATTTTTATTTTAGTTATTTTTTGTTTCGTTTTGAGTTTGATCTTTTTTTTCCTTTTTTAAAATTTAATTAGTTTTAATTAGTTTTCAGGTTGGTACTGTTAGATTTATTAGTTGTAGTTGCTTAGTTTTAGTAACTTCGGTATTAGTTTTTATTAAAAAAAAAAGAAAAAAAAAGGGATTACTTGTGTGCCGTATTACAACATAGTAAAATGAAAAAAGTAACACATTTCTTACCTAGCGTTGCATTTCGGCTGAGTTAAATGAAAAGGAAGGCGAGCCGAGCCCTTGGGGCCAAAAGTCAAATAGTACGCGAAATTGTCGTCCAGGAGCAACGTCATCTGAAGGTGCTTTTCTATTGGCTGCTGCTAGATGACGTCACTTCTGTGTGACACTTTCAAACGACCCAAAGACTAAAACAGACTTTTTTTGCTCTAATTATGGTTAGTTTTAGTTAGTTTTGTAAACGTAAAATGCGGTTTCAATTTTTTGTTTTATAAAAAGTATTTTTGTTTTTATTTGATTTTATGAACGAAAATGTTTTTTAATTTCAGTTTTAGTTATTTTGTTAGTTTTCGTTAACTAAAATAACCTTGCGTACCACTCATAGTCATTTAGCGTAGCCTTATAAATAAAGCGGCAAGAAAAAAAAAAGGTCGTTGCTGGAGATCAGAAGCAAGTCAGGTCGATGCGTAACGGCACATTTAACAGTGTGTGGTGTACTCAAGTGCGTTATCTGTCCTGACCTGACCCAAATCAATCATTTCAATTGTTTGTTTACTCTGTTGTTGCACTGTGGCAGTTTTCCAGCTACTAGTTGACAAAAGAAGCATTTTTCTTTATTCTCTTTTTTTTTTTTGCCTCTTATATAAAGAAGCAAGGCAAGCAATATTCTTAATATATACATGTTATTTCAATCATTCCACATGGCTTTTGTGAGATTTCAGTGTCCACAAGAACATGCTGTCATTTGTTGGCCACCTCTTCTTGAGTGACTGCCTTGCAAATAGCCTCTAACCTACAATTGAAGAGCACAGCAGCCACTTTCCAGGCCTTATAAGTGCACCACTGCTTGCTTGCACTCCTGATTTCCTTGCGGTTGCCAGAAAGCCCACATGCTTGTAAAGGGACACGTACACACACACACACAATGCACCACGACATGAGTCACACTATTTTGTAAGTGGGATGCCGTTGAGGTGTAACGTCATCGGTCTTGTCTGTACACGTCTCTTCTCTGCTCTGCTCGCTGGTTGCCATCGCCTAACCAGAAACACGATGTTCCCTTGGACTCGTGACAAGATTGATTCTCTTCTCGCTCCCACACCAAACCAATGAGAAAGAAGTAATTTGACGATTTGTCCTCCTCCAAACAAGGATTTGGGGGCACTTAAAGGAATTTCAGTCCAGACAGGCGAGACCGATCTACCTGCAGGCTTGTTTGATGTTTTAAAAAGAATGAGTAGTCAGTGGTTGTTATCTCCGTTAGCGCCAGTAGTTTTCCAGGCCCTCTGGCACAGGAGTTATAAAGTTGTGACATGGTTTCTTTCTCTGGCACTGTTTGCTCTCCTCGCTGTCATTAAAAAGTGGACGGTGAATCACACACTGGCCGAGGATGGCAGCGGCCTTACCAAGTCTTTATTCTGGCACCGAGTTGAGGCTGGATGAATTCAGTGGGTGTTCTGTCCGTCTCTGCCGGCTGGTTGCTGACGAGATAAGTATCTGAAGCCAGACAGGGAGTTAAAAGATAATACAATGAAGAACACGCAGAGTGACTGGACCAAAGGCTCTGCAAAATGCTGAAAATGATTGAAAGCGACAGCTCCTGGCAGATCAATGGGCTGAAGCGTTTTTGTTGTTGCAGTAAAGGTGAGATGGCAATTTGGGTCTGCACAGCTAGCTTGTATGATTAGTTTGCTGAGCTCACGTATAGATTACTGTAGTGTCGCGTCATAATAAATAGGAGCATGATGATGTGTATATAGATAAGGACAATGCCATGCTACTTTATGCATTTGAGAGCTGTAGTAAACCTGTAGGTTTCCATGCTCTTTGTGCACCCCCTTTGCTTTCCTTCCCCCTCTTGTTTGTGAGCCTGGGAAGCTACCCTTTCTCAGCATTCCTCACATTTTTCTTGCATCCACCCTGTCGCTGCCAGTAGACAATCCCTGCCTCCTTTCTGTGTCTTACACACTCAACCATATGTTCACGAATAGTCTAACAGTTCATATTTGTTTAATTTCTACTCATGTCTGCTGATTAATTATTGACAATTGATAGGATTAAAATTTAGTTTTGTATTTAATTATTCAAACAACAGTTTAGTTGATGTATAATTGTTTGCTGATATTTAATACATTTAAAATATAAATAATACAAGATTCACTATCATTTAAAAAATTACCTTAAAATGCAGTATATCCACCTATCATTTTAAGGCATATATAAAATTAATAACACTTATATTATTCATCTTTCCTAATTCTTGTAACTTTCTTACAAAAAAATGGGTTCGTCGACCATAAATATTAGCTCTGTATCACACAATAAGAGAAGAATAAGGTGCACATTAGTCTTTGTCAGGAAAAAGAAAAATACTTGGCTGTGTGACCTTTTATTTGGTTCTTATTAATGGTGGTTCCATCGTACTTTAACAGCTTGGGACCAAGCGGAATCCTTACCTTAAACAGTAAAAGCCATCACAGTGTGCTTGTACTTTCCACTCCACCACTGAAAGGAAAACAAAGGAGAGAGGAAAAGCCAATAAAACCTTCCTCTCCTTTCAAAAAAAAAAATGTTCTTTTACACCCCAGTAGCCTTGTCACTGGCATAAATTCTATTTGAGTTCCTCAAAGCACTGTTTTGTTTTTGGCCACATTATTTGAATATGAATGTAATTCTAAAATGAGTTTCCAGTAAAGATTTACATCAATTTATTATGGCTTATGGTTTCTACAATGTCAAATTCATTTCACAACCATTTCCCCGTAAACTCCTCAAATTAGTCATGTCAATTCCCTCTGCGTGTCCAACCCAAAATGAGAAAACAATGATGTCATCATTCCATGTACCATTTATTATATCGCTTGTCCTGTTCAGTGTCACAGGGAAACTGAAGTCTATCCCAGCTGAGAGGTGGGGTGCGCACTCGACTCCCCATGATGTCATTTAAACGTTATTTTGACACATTTAACAATTCTCTCCTAGAGCTTTTCGAACCACCATCATGCGCCACCATGCTTTTACAGATTGAAAATTATTTGGCTTGCTAATGATAAAACTAACAAAGTTTCCCAATTTTACGAGGAGCATTTCAGTTGGTAAAAGCGTAGTTCATTGAGGTTTCGTGAAACAACTTTTCAAAGCAGCTAGATATTCACAAGAATTCAGGCAGGTAATCAACATTTGAATCCATCTTGCTAAACCTCAATACTATTGTGGCCGCTGATGGATGTGATCATTTTACTCTTAGTTTCTGTGGACCTTTTCCAGACGAATGTGTTTTTTTTTTTTTTTTTTTGAAAGAAACCATCTGATGTCTGGTCAATGTATGAACTCATGACCATAATCTGATTCGTTCCTGGAACTCGTCTCATAAATAGCGCACGTCGTTACCTCTCAATTTGATTTGACCTTGAGGAAAATGGACATGTGGTAAAAGTAACATGATATCTCTCCTTCTACTATATTGTTAACCAGAGAAATCATCCAATTAATAAAGCATGATGTGAAATTGCAGTTTCCGTCAAAGTCAAGTCACAGTTGGAGGTCTACTCCTCAGGAGTTTCTGCCCTAGATCTTAGCCAGTGCAGCTATATCAACATTCTGATAAAATGATGTGCGTCCTCCTGCGCGCCATCTGCTTTTTATCAGCGAACACATGTCCCGTCATCGGAAATCAAATGTTGGGAGGAAATTGCAGATGATGTCATGTCAATAAGCAAGTAAGGAGACGTCGAATGTCTCACTGCCACAGCTGGATGTGTCGAGATTCTTTCGCTTTGCATCAGTGTCTGACATGTCAGCCATCTGTTTTTGGATCACTACCCTTAAAGCCTCCCTCGTACACTTGAGCAAAAGCAGCCTTGTTAGAGGGCCGAATGAATATTTCAGTACCTACTGATGGATTGCCCACAGGGGGCTTGTCTCCTGTGGCGAGTTGACAGCAAATTTCTTGCGTTGTGAACAGTGTAGCGGTGTTTTAAGGTGAGTTAATGCGAGGTGTTTCGACTGCACAATGAGGTCTTGTTCTTAAAGGTTTGGTTCCTCCTTTCTCGTAGGACTATTTGTGGATTTGTATCAGCTGTGCCGTGTGAGTGATGTCAGGACGGACAGTCTCCCGGGCCCCAAATAGCTGTGGAAATAATACAAATGAGCTGGGGCTGAGTTACCCGGCCAATATACCTGGAGCTGCAAATAAAGTTCAGTGTGGAACAAAACAAGCCAAGGATAGTGTTCGGCATCAGTCAACAAAAGCACTTGGAAGAGTGTATTGAAGACCTTGCACGTTGAAAGGCTCCCGCCGGGGAATTGAAATTTGATCTCCTTGCAAAACACCTCTGCCGCAGTGCTCTTGTGAACGGCAGATTGATTAAAAAAAGGCTTCACTTCTAATAACATCATTTATTTGATGTGTGTAGCTACTTAATAGGTGCCCCCCCCCCCCCCCCCCCAAAAAAAAAATAAAAAAAAAATAAAAAATTAGTCCATGGTGCCTCTGCCATGCATGCGTCACCCTTGCATTGTTACTTAAGAACCTCGCTTCCTGTGAGCCACTATATGAGTGCAAGTTACATTGTGGAATATGTTTCCCCACTGTCCTTTGCCACATTTACAAACTGCTGGGGATAGTGTTTCCGACTTTACACCCCCCCCACCCCCACCCTGAACCAACCAAAGGCCTGAGGACAGCAACTTTGGGTGCTGCCTTCTCAAGTGAGGGAATGGCTGCATTCTGAACCTGAGACAGGAACACAGGTGTCTGTGTCCATCACTCAATACATGTAAACAACCTTTGCAGAGTTTATAGCATTAAAAATGTTTTTTTCATTTTCTAACGGGCCGTATTCTAATCCGCCACATTCTTAGTTAGCCAAATTAGCTGTTTTATAAGTTATTATATCAGCTTTTAGTATTATATTTGTTGTGCACAATTATTATAACAATCTGGGCCATTTTAATATTTTTTGATCAATAATGGAAAAGACAAATCCCACTGAATTTGATTTCGAAAATCAATTACATTTTACTAATATGAGTATTTGAAGTATTGAGAGTTGATATTTTGCATTCTTACAGTTTGATTTTTCCCATACAAGGTTAAAAAAATCTTGTTTTTTAGATTATATTTGTCATGGACCGCCATGCAATTAGTGCATTTATCGCCTGTTTGTCCTTACTATTATGGCCTGACATTTAAAATCATCAATCACTTTTTGTAAATGGGACTTCAGACATGGATGTTTCAACATACATTTATACATAAAACCAAGGCAGCATAAAAAAAAAAAGAGGCTAAATTAGATGTTTTTTTGTACACAGGTGGCTTACTCAATTATTTAGCTAAATTGATACATGTAAATATTGCAATAATCCACTTGAGGCTCTATTACATGATTGGTCAGTTGCCAATTAATGTAGGCAAGAGCAAATTATACACTGCCTGGACACATTAGGTAATACAAGCTCAGGCTAGTGAGGTCCAATATAGACACTGTATCACAAATTTGACTTTTACAAGCACTTCTCAGCACACGACAATGCAGTTGTAGCCTACTGCAAGCACAAAAATAAAGTCATTGTTAAATTAATACCTCTCAGACTGTCCATCAAAACAGAGCCTTATTATCCTTACAAGGCAAAATAACAATAGAAAAATTTCCTGCACTTGCTTCCATTAAATGATGCAGGTGGTATAAGTACGTTGCAGTCTAATACACGTTCAGGAGGAATGCACAGGACTGTTAAGGAAAAATACATTAATGTGGTTTTGATGTAGTGAGTTTTTATGGATTCAGTCAAGAGCGGGTTTGCATCTGTAACAATTTGTTCCAGGACTTACAGAACACATTGTAGGATGTTGCTAATGATTTAATCTAGGTAAAATTACTTTTACGAGGTATTGTGGCAATAAAAGGGAGGTCAGACTTTGTCTGTCAGCAGCAGGGAACCTCAGTGGTTTACCAGACTGTGCCTCCTTTTAGAATATGTCAAAGTGTCAAAGTCATTGTTATTTTTGCCATAGAAGACTCATAAAAGTTTTTTTATTTATTTTTTATTTATTATTTTTTCAGTTGACAAGCTGTTTCTTTTTTAGTCTGGCTCATGGCTTCCAGAGGAGGCCAATCAAAAGCAATTAAAGTGATGTTTTAACTTGACTGTAAAAGAAGAATTGCCTCAGAGGACGGCATTTCTTCTTATTTTTAGAGTTAACACGCTTTGATTTGAGGCGGGCCGTCTTTGTGGGGGCGCACTGCCGAGCTGTCATCAGTTTACAGACATTACCTCCTTGCTCGCACAAGTGTTTATGTTTAATGTGCAGAATCAAAGCAGCGAGCGCGATAGCTTAGCTGAACATGGCAGAAAGCGATCGATTGAACTGCTGAGTCCTCTGAGCTTGTGATGAGCCAACATTTGCAGGGATCCATGACACCAGTGAGTAATCCTAATGGGGTTCTCTGCCTGAAATCCTGGTGCAGGCGCTCTTATCTGATGCCACTTTGTACTTCACTTATCAGTGCATTTGACACACGGGTCGTGTTTCATTAAGCCGCATGGCCAAGCTGACAGGGGCCTTACTAAACCTGATTTGGCATCTCCCCTCTTTGTGTTAGCGCTTTTAGTGGAGATGGCAGGCGAGAGGCAATTCTACCTAGATTATAGACTCTGCCTTTTTCTTCCTGTTTGTAACAAGACCTCACAGCGTTGACAGAACGTCTGCCCCGAGAGGATGAGGTCACCGTTTTGTCAGTGAAACCGGTCAGAGACATACCTGCCTGCGTGGAAATAACGACATGGCTCCTCCGGTGAAATTATGCGATCGCATGAGGCATGTGGCGGCTGTCTGAAGCGTTCAAGGGCTGCTTTCATCATCTGTTGGCACATCTGCAGTGAATCATGTGATGACTGATGACATCATGATGGCCTTTTCCCTCGTAGTGCTGAGTGAAATCTCTCCCCTGGCTTGTCTGACTGTACACACTCCATGAGTGGCTTATTAAGTGTTATTAACAAGCATTAAATCACTGTCAGCCCTTACATGACTTTTGGATTCATATTTTCTGTTTTGTGGTTTCACATGCCCCCTGTTGTGCGGATCATCAACAAATGGGATAATGGTTTGTAATTTAGAGGCTGTGGACGCAAAAGATATTTTCAGCTGAAAATAGAAAAGCCCATTGTTGTTTTGGATGCAAGGGTCTGGATGTAGATTTGTTTTTGCTTTTTTTTTTTTTAAATAAGCGACAGGGTTATTTTCTTGGTGAAAATGGATGTCACAACCAAAATAACAACAGTGCTTTTGTAGTATTTTCTATGACTGTTATTCTAAAAAATTATAAACTTGTATGTATTCAACAGAGTTATTGACATGAAATTCTAAAGCCTCACAATGTCACTTATAAGCTCACGATGACTTTAGAATGAAATGAGCATATTGTGCACAATCCCTCAGTCTGAAACCCGTTTCTATTCTGTCTTCTCTCTTCCAGCTGACCCCGGGTGGGAAGGCAGCTCAGGCTGGCGTTGGGGTCGGAGACTGGGTGGTCTCCATTGATGACCTTAACGCGGAGGACTTGACCCACGTGGAGGCCCAAAACAAGATCAGAGCAGCGTCGAACTCGCTCACGCTCACTCTTAACAGGCAAGTTTGACTTTACTGTTGATCTCGCGCAAGTGCCGAGCTACAGTAAATCATTTCACATTAATATCTGCTTTATACTCTACCAGATGAGCTTTCACAGTGCCTTTTAAAACAGGAGCAATATTAAACTTATCAGTCACAGCATTAGACCCACAGATAGTGAGATACATTTCCAAGCTACAGCAAAAATTATGCTTTTACAAAAATAATAGCGTTTTGTTTAGCGGTATTCATGTTACGGTACGTTTTATAGTTTGCAAATCATAGTCAAGTGCATGCAGTGGCCTTTGTCCTTTTGAGCCCTGGTTAATCAAAGTACACAGTTCTATAGATTAATACACTTTGTTGAAGAACCTGAGCCAGAAAATGTTTTTATGTTTTCGGTAATTTCAATTAAAAGTGGTTGACCTTCATACAAGTAGCACTTAAGAATTGCCCACGGAGATTCTGCCAAGACTTTCTGACTGATAAAGTATCTCTTCAGAGTGCAAAGCAAAAAGGATTCATATGGTGCTTAATTAAAAAGGAAGAAAAAAAAATAAGACCACCCACCCAAAGGAAGTTGGACTGTTTTGAGGTTTGAATAAAATGAGAAAGTATTGACTCGTCGAGTCATAAACATGAGGCGGGGGAACTGTCAGGAGACTCATTTAGATTTTGTGATCCCCCATAAGTTCAGATGCTGTGATCACAGCTGTTGCTCAGCCAATTTCCACCCCATCCAGCTCTTTGGGTTTGCCTGCCAACACTCTGGGGCTGATATGTACTGACAAATCTTTCACTTAGGTTTCCCTTTGATTTTCTAGATAGCGCAGCCAGAACTTCAAATAGTGTCAGTCTGCTATACGCGTGCATGCAATTCAAATATAGAATCTTATTCCCCAAAGGCACAAAAAAACAATGAATCCATCCGAGTCTGACTGGCCCCTTCATAAAATGTTTTACGTCAATGCTGCACAAATTAATATAACTAACTAATCCAGCTTTGATGAGGAATGTGCTATTGGCATATAGTGTAAAAAGAGTAACTGTAAACTAGTGCTGTCACCATCTAATATTTTTAGAATCGATTAGTCTATTTTAAGTTTTCATTAAAGTGTATTACAAAAACATTTTTTCCCCTGATTACTGTTTATTAGCTAGTGATTGGTGGTAATTTTGTACTTTGTATTCGTTTAGTGATAAAAAAAAAAAAAAGGGGGGGGGTGGATTGATGTACTACGTTGCCAGTTTGGTCATTGTTTTCCAAAGTAAAAACAGATGTTTGCAAATATCTTAATTTGATTAAACACAGACGATATGAAGGACCACAGAACAGAATGGCTCGAAACGATTACTGTACTCGATTCTTAAAATAGTTGTCGATTTAATTTGATCATCGCTTAATGAATTTTGACAGCTCTACTGTAAACATTTCACACTAAAACATTCATAAGAAATTGTCACATCACATATTGAGCTAACACTGTGAATGTGCTAAAAAAAAAAATGCAAATATTAAAAATACAAACTTTTTCCACGTTGTTATGAGGTTTTGCATGTAGAATTTTGGAATAAGGATTTCTCACCCAAATGTGAAAAAAGTAAGGTGCTGTGAATACTTTCTGGATTGTACAGATTGAGCGGAAAGGTCAAAGGGCAGTCGTGGACGTTTGTTAGTGGGCTCAGAGTTCATACTTGTTGAGACGCAGCCAGCAATGTGAAGATCCAGCCTGTTAAATCAACGCTCTTCTTGTTGTTATTATTAAAGAGGAACGTTGCCAGTTGTGTTTGCTACCTTGGCAGTCATTATCTATTTTCTTTTGTGCTCTGAGAGGAGGGCAGCTGCACACTGATGAGAGACGAGCACTTTTCTTTTTAACATCACTGTTGACCTTTTTCATAGTTTTGAGTTGATACCAAAATGTTATTTGAATGATATATATTTCTTTTTAACATCTTTTTTTTATGAATGGAGCATAATAAAAGCACAGTGCTATTCAGAGGTGTATTTATGTGTAACAGTAAACCCAGTATAATTATGAAAATCGGAAATAATATCAATGATGATCTCATTTTGAAAACATCCAACTTTTGTATGAGCTCCGCTTGCCTCACGCAAATAATTGATTCATGAAATGAGGTCAAATGATCTCATTGATATCATTTGTTTGGTCTCACGGGTCAAACTCGGTCCAGGCAAACTCGTTCCCCTCAAAAACACAAATCATTTCCACATATTTTTCTCACTAGCGTTGAATAAAAACCTCAAGACAGTGATGACACTTTTTTTTTTTTTTTTTTTTTCCACGATTAAAGCGTGGCTCATCAAATTACGGGTTAGGACTAGGACAGCCGGCGAGCTCCGGCGCTGTGAACGTCACATTGATTTGTCGACACGTCGGTATGCTCTGCTTTCCGCCGCTCACTGTATTTGTTGTCATCCTGTCTTTAGCGCCTCTTAATCAGGGCTTGGACAGGCAAACATAAGCGCTTGTTCATCCCAGGAAGCAGCCATTGCATGTGTTTACAGCCTCACACAATGTAGGTGACTTACATGCAAGTTCATTCTTGTTGTAACCTTTTATTGCTTTTTGTCAGAGAGGTAATGCGTTTGGATGAACAGACAACTGTAGCACTCCACTCACTGACGGCAGAAATGTGCATCCTGGGATTAAAGTTAAAATGTATGGAGCATTTGAGTTGAGAGGGTGATTATGTGAGATGTAGTAGAGTACAACATACAGTTCCTTTGAGCTATTTTCTTGCACTCTGGCACAGTAGTTAGCACTCCCCTCCCCCAAAAAATGCACATAAGAGTACTTTCAGGGTTACTGTGTTTGAAATTTGTTCAGCAAGTTTTAGTCTTGAATGATCTTTGGATTCTTTTGTTTATATTGGCAAGGGCTGCAGCCAATTATTATTTTAATAACCAATTAATATGTTGATTATTTTGCTCATTAATCGATTAAAAAAAAAAGTTTTAAACTCCATTCCTTTATTCGAACGGCTTATTTCGCATTGACAGTGCAGAAAATGGACAAACTTAAATTAATTATGATTCAGATACGAGTTTGGTGCATAAATGACCAAAAATGTTGATCACTGTTTTCCAAAATGAAAGCAGGCATTTGAAAATGTCTTGTTTTGGATTCATCACCAAGATAATCAGTCTGATTTAAATGGAGGACTACAGAAATCGGATAATATTTATCTCTTGGTTATTCAATCACAACTAGTTCAAGGTGTACCCCACCTACTGCCCGAAGCCAGTTGGGATAGGCTCCAGCATCCCTGCGACCCTAGTGCGGAAAAAGCAGTTACGAAAAAAATTGATTATTCAATCGATTAATCAACTAACTGGAATCATTTTAATTTTGCATTAAAGTGCATTGCTAGTTTTTCCTGATTACTGTTTATTAACCAGTGATTGGTTGATTTCGTACTTTGTATTCGTATAGTGATTGATGATTGAGTGAATGATGACCGGTTTGGTCATTGTTTTCCAAAGTAAAAACAGATGTTTGCAAATGTCTTATTTTGATTAAACACAAAAGATAATCAGTCTTCCATGAAGTACGACTGAAATCAGTGAACAATTACTGTTGATATGGTGAAATCACAGGATTTGGACCATTTTCAATGAAAAAATGGTTCCAAACAATTACTCGATTATTAAAGTAATTGATTAACTTAATAATCGATTAATTTTGACAGCTCTATTGTGGACAACGAACAACATGCGCCGAATCCTATTCGGTGATGGGGAGTTGCGTGTAGGGGAGGCAATCATCGATTCATCAACGGGGGAGGGGAGTGCGCACGTTTTGGGCAAGAAAAGCGTGGCGAGCCGCCGGGCTGATAAAGCACAGGGGGAAACCCTGTACCAAACTAAAATACACATTGTGTGTGCTAGACTGTTACATATCTCAGAATACAACAGTCTCTCTGTGTTTTGTGCTGGTGCACTATATGGAAGTTGGACCTAACTCATGTTCCTGTCATTTTTCCACAGAGCTGTCAAAGTTGACGCAGAGCAGAAGGTAAGCCTCGATTCGTCTGCCGTTTCCACTCACCACATGTGCAGAAACAATTTGGGCACATACTAAATTGCTTTGATTGAGGCTTCCCTTAATTGTTGCTCACATTTGACCTGAATGTGGTGCCGTGTCACTTTGGCTTTAAAGTAATGTGATTGGCCTGAGTCACCTGTCAAGCTCTGACAGCGTCCAGAGGCGGCACATTAGCGAAGCATCATCGCGCCACTGAATCATTCCACCGGATGGAGTGGCGTGAACGATGCTGTGGAATTTCCTGTGTTTTATTTATTTATTTTTTTTATTGGTTGCGCAATGCCTTACATATCCCCTGATAGCAGACGGGAAGTGATTGTGTCACATTTAGTTTTGCTGCTGCGTCTCTTAAGAGCCACTTGGCTTGCTGATTACAGTTTGAAGAGCACAGTGGTGTCATGAACCGCCTTGTGCTGCGCTCTGTTATTAGAACAGCAGCTGGGACGTGATACTTCCACAAAGCCACGGCTGCGTTTTAGTGGCTGTCCTTTTCAGTTGGTGTCGAACACTCATTGCAAAATCTATTTTATGTGCAGCAATTTCTCATGTTGAGCACTTTCATTTGATCATTTTAAGAGGATATTCGGGCTACACATAAATTGCATGGCTTTTGAGCACATATTCTTTGTGCAAGGGGAAAAAAAGGCCTGCAGGCTTTGAGTAGTTCATGATTTGTGTGTAGAAACTACAGTCCGAGGCTTTAAATGAAGTTCAGTCATTAAAAATTATGTCTTTGTGTGGCAAATGTTTTAACTGCATGTTGTGTGCTGTGCTGCATTGTCTCCCCTCTCTCACCACTACGTAGGACTCGCGCTCCGAGGCTAACGTACAGCCAAAGTACTCCTTTGCCCCGAGCACCACCATTAACAAGATGGCGAGGCCTTTCTCAGCAGGGGACGCTAGTACAGGACCTGTCATAAAGCCTGTGGCCTACTCACCTAAACTTAACACGCCTCGCTCTCAGGGCCGCGCCAGTGTGCTGCAGCCACAGAACGGGTAGGTGCAGCAACAAACGTGGCAAAATGACCACCACACATGAAAGCAACTTTTATCTCAGTTAGAGTTGGCCTCAAATGGAACTTATTTCCAGGAATCGGTAAAGAAATGTAACATAAACCACTTTTATGGGCCTCTGATGTGTCTTTGGTTTTTATGTGCTCTCTGCGTATAGACCTTAACCCAAGCGTGACATGATCAAAAATTCCCATTTTGCCAGACTTTTACACAGTTTCTGTAGATATATTTTCAAGTTATAAACATTACTTATGGATATCTAATAAAAAACTTAGGCCCAAGTAAAAATTATGTCACCCAATAAAAGCCCAGCCAAGGTAAAGTAATGGAAATACAACAATGACGTTAATAGGAATTTAACTACACTTTTTTGATACACTCTGGACAAAATTAAAGTAAATTAATCTAGGGCTGGGCAGTATGGACAAAAAAATTAAATCACAAATTTTTTCAGTCATTCAGGACGATTACGATTTTAATCTAATAAACCAAACAAATGCTTATTTAAAGGTTTCATTTATTCAAAAATAATACCTATGCAAAATTTTCAGACAATAATTTATACTGATTCTATATCAGTTTTAACATAAACTTAACATTGATAGTTAGAAAAGCAACTCAAAAGAACATCTGGATGTAACACAACATAAGAGCAGCAACTCTTAATAATCCAGAAGACAAAAATTGATTTCACGGTTTAGCATATTCAATCGAATTAATTTGATTTATTGTCCAGCCCTAAATTAATGTATTAATCAATAAATTGATTTTTTTTTTTTTTTTTTTACTGCAGACTAGTTACCTAATGTGTGCACCATAAAAATATTTCTATATCAAAGAAAGTGCTTATTTGCACTGTATTTAGTTGTATCTATTTATTTATTTATTTATTTATTTTTAATTCACAGTTGTTTTAACATTGTAACATAAAATGCTTTATGGCTAAAGAACGTGCTGACAAAAAGACGGTCAATTGCTTGGCCTAGCCAACACTTTTTTTCTTTTTTTTTTTAAACAGCATGTTAAGATAAACAGTCTCGAGACGGTCAGTCTATCAAATGTAAACATGGTTCAAGTAAAGCGAAAGTATTGACGTGCTAATTTTGTTGGCCTGTGTGCTCACATGGCTGCGTTGGGTAAACACACTTTATTGTTTTTCCATCAGTCTGTGGGGTGACAATCATGGGATGGGAGAATTTATTTATTTATTTATTTTTGCACGGAATCTGAAATCTATATATCTTTTTTCAATGCCAGTGTTGTATTAAGCAGAATAGTACTTCACAGAGAAGTTCTGTCATGGCTGCATGGATGGTGATCTTGAGGCCGCAAGTTAGTTGCTGCTGCGAACAGCCAAATAGTGCACATTTTCCCCTGAACTGCTTGAAGGCGCAATTAATGGCAATCAGTTCCACACAATCACAATAATTTACAGCAATCAGTGTATTTGTTATGATGGGCAACCCTAATATTTAACAACGCAGAATGCAGCAGTATGACATCACAGCGTCTCCTCGGTTACGCCAATTTGGGTCGTCGTAATCGTGCGACTTCAGCCACCAGTGGTGGATGTGGTCTGGTCTTGACTCATAAATTCTGCTGAGCTGTCCACGACTTTAGAACCTTGTTACTGGATTATTGAAGCAGTCTGTCTCCTCATGGTTGGTTGATGTGTGGCAAAATTGCATTCCTGTGGCATTTGAACATGGTAACGACGCGAGTATGCGAATTTTGATGAAGACATCACTGCATCTGTCGAAACTTGAGCTATTTTGGATGATAGCCCGTTCTTTCAACTTGTTCACTTTTGTGTATCGAGCACTCCGTTGTTGTTCGAGACGCAATCACGGCACAAGATGACAACAGGAGAGTGACTGCGGCGCTGCAGAAATCCTGTGTTTGGGCCAGCGCCAAAGCCATTTACATAACTCTCGAAAAGCGTTTGCGTACGTGGCTGAGAGGATCGGAATGACAAACGTTTTGTGCCAAGTCATTACGGCTCAGTGTGACAATAGGTAGCCCTGACAGGCGCACAATGCTGTCTTTCTCTCACACAGCCTACTGACAATAAAAGCATGCCTTTGCTTAACTCTTTGCTTGTTTGCTGCTTTCTGATGATGGTTCTGCTTTTGCACATACTCTCTTTTCCTAACCTTCCAAAACGGTGTCTGACCACATTCTCTTTTCTGTTTTCCCCCTCTCTTTCCCTTTAACTATGCAGAAGGAGAAGCTTGAAAAGTTAGTACATTTCCTTTCTCTCTCACCTGCGTGTTTGAAATCATGACATGTACGCATAGACACAATATTAGGTGAACATGTACAACTGAATGACATCTAATACTAAAATTCTGAAGTGAAAAATATAAAAATGCTCAGTTTGATTGATACTGTCCAAGAGGCATTAATTAAAAAAAATGTTTATTAAAGTCATAAAGTTGTTAGACTAAATTTATTAAAATATTAATAATTTTATGAGAGTAATGTTGTAATTTTATAAGAAAAACTGTATTATGAGAATTTTATTGGGTCAAATTTCCCAAACTGACATAACCGCAGAAATCTGACCCTAATTACATCCTCATAAAATGTTTTATTTTTGTAAAATTATAACTTTAGTCTGTATTATATGTTTCAAGTTATGCTTGTAATTGTGACACTCATAAATACTTCTGTAACGCTGACTTTATTGCCAATTTTCCTTTTCATTTTAGCTCGACATCCACTTATAAATCTTTGTAATGCACATTTCCTAGGGCCGCAAACTACAACCACAATAATGAGCATGTTGTTAAATGAATGTCTCCCGACAGTGAAGAAACCAAACGAATCATTATAATCATTTGAAGCGGCATTTTACTGCATCTCATTAAGTATTGTGTAGGTGGACCTAATGTTATTGCTAAATGAGTGATTATAGATTCTCAGTTTTCAGCAAGAGCATGCATCCTTTGTGCCCTAGGTGGCCTGTTCCATTATCTATTATTATTGCAGTCTTTCCCAGCCATTATTGATCCAAAGTATGACTACTGAAATAATGATCATCGTCTCAATTTACTTACAAATGTACTTAATGATGTGACTTTTCCTGTTGTATTCATAGCAACAGATGGTTACATAGGTTTATTGTTGTCACTATAGATCACTGGCATGGATAGATGTATAATCAAATATATATAATTAATGAATGATTTGTTTTGGACAAATTAGGTGAAATTAGATCTACCATCTCATGATGCTTGCAACACTTTTTAGATGTCTCGCTAGCTAGAGTCTTTTGTTTATTTTTTTTTTATTTAAAAAAAAAAAAAATTCTTTCTTCTCCCCTCACCATATTACTGCTATTTCTTTTTAGTTCATCCATCATTGTTCTCTGTCCACTGTTAACCTTGTATTTTTGGTCTGTTCTGTAGGATTCAACCTATCTTCTATGATATGCCCCAATCATCCAAGTAAGGGGCTTGTGCATGCACATTGTTTTGCTAGTGTAGGTGTCTCTTGATTTTTAAAGCAGTTAGTCGGGTCAAATACTGTATGTTTGGATTAAAAGCCTTTTGGCCCAAATTCCTAGCATTCCATTTAGTTGTTGCATGGTTGGTTCTGGACGTCCTGAGTTGAAGATGACCTGATTGGTATTTGGGAGTAGCTGGTCTGTGGTTTTTTTTTTGGTTTTTTTTGGTGCTTTGTTTAACGAATGCCTGTGGTGATGCGTATGTTAGGCACGACCTCAGGATGGACATGCCCTGTTTTATCCCCAACGACCGCAGCAAAAAGAGGTTGATCCAGGACACTGAGGACTGGCAGCCTCGCACTGGTACCACCCAGTCACGCTCCTTCCGCATCCTGGCCCAGCTCACTGGCACCGACTTCAGTAAGTCCGGGACCGGGCCTGGCCTGGCATGTTGACGGTGATGGACTGCTCGTGTGAGCGTGTGACTGAATACAAGTAGATCATTTGTTTTGCTGCTGAGTGGGAACAAGCAAAAAGGAATAATGGGTTTGATTCATGACTACAACACGTGATGAATGAGTAAGATTTTGTTTCTTGATACCATAACAAGCTCTCTATTTAATCTGAAATAGGTTTTGTTTCAGATTTCAAAGGATCTGGACAGACTTGAAAGAAAATCAGTTAATCCCACAGTTCTTTAATTTGACCTTAGAACGTCTCATTCTGTACAACTTTAACAAGTCAAATAAACTTATACACTCTAGGTTATTTTTAGAGTCGTCTCCATTTTACACTGTCGGCTAAGCTTTGTCTTTGACTGGCACCACAGGAGGAATTAACTTTGAAACACATCCCATGCAAATTGTCCAGCTAATTGTTGCATTGAGAATGAACTGTTCTCCAAAGTGTGCACAGTACTACCTTTGTTGTTTTAAGGGCTTTAGTCACAGTATAGTAATCATCATGATAGTTAAAGAATAACGGCTTGGACAGATGCAATCTTTCAAATTTGGTGCAGTTCTGCACTGACTGCTATTCTAGTTATTTATGATCGACAGTGGCCCAAGACATTTGCAGGGCGAGACATTCATATCACATCAAACGCAACGCAACTTGACGTGAGGAACTTAATTCCCATGTTGGGCCCATGAAAAGCATAATCTTGTTTATTGACTGACCCATTTTTATAGTAGGTGTCGTGTCATCTTTCCTAATGTGTGTGCGTGTGTTTCCTGAATCTCCCAGTGCAGGACCCAAATGAAGAAACCATGAAGCGGGGCAGGTAAAGCCTGAGCGTGGTTCATAGTGGTTGAGCATTTTTTGTTGTTGTGGACTAGTTTAGTATGCACTTTTGTGTGTGCGCACGCAAAGTTCAGTGTGACCTTTTCGTAGGACCAACATAATGAATTTGTCATTTATTGTGCATGAGGCCTCAATCTGCAACCCCTCTTGTGTGTTTGTGCATTTAAAAAAAAATTTTTTTTTACCCAACTCGTCACTATTATTTCTCCTCCTCGTAACTTCTTTCCATCTGTCCATCTGTCCGTCTCTTCCTTGCGGGGCAGGGAAAAGTTCCTCACCGAGATTCAGAGCCCCCGCTATGCCCGTCTGAGGGACTGGCACCACGACAGGTCCGCTTGCTCCCTAAATGTCAAATCCTGAGCGACGCCCGTGTGCCGCGCCTCAGAGACGACGAAGATAGCCCACCATCCGCTTGCTGATAACTTTAAGACACAAGCGGGATGGGGGCGGCGGCGAAAAAGAAGTTTGAAAATAATCCTAAACTAGATGTAACTTAGCCAACATGACAAAGTGGAATGTTGCAAACTGAGCCAAGTGTTAAGATCAGTGGACCACAGTGTCTGGAGCCCAAGTTTCTATCTGACTGAGCAAGTGGGGGGAAACTTGTGGAGGGGGGAGGGAGGGGGGTACCTTACCTGTTTGATTCTCAACCACACTCGCTCTTCTTATTTCTCAAGAGTTTTCATTTCTGATCCTCTCATCTTGTATGTGTCTCCAAACATTAAGAAAAGAAACCACTAAGCTGTATCTGACTCTTCTTTTTTTTTTCCTTTGCTGTCATCAGAAATACAAAACATCTCACAAAAACATCGTCTTGCCTTTCTCTATTTCTTTGTGTGTTTCCTTCCTTTCAAGTTTCCATCTTTCATTATGCAAGCTGACATCTTTGTATCTCCTTTCTCGGCGTTTGCTGCAGCCTCCCGGTGAGCTCACCTTGTACAGGCTTGACTTGATCTGCTCACGCTTCACACGTTTATTGCCTCATTGAGAAAATCGTTGTGCAATTAGTCATGAAAACTACAACAAACATGCACAGACATGCGTCATTGAATAACTTCTTAGTCATGAAACTGCCTGTGGTCTAACATTAACGCTCCAGCCAGAAATAAAGAAGTGGAATGTAAAAGCTAGTAATGCTCCAATTTAATTCTATTTAAATCCTTTTGAGAGCGGTGGTGAGCAAAGAAAACACAGCCAACGACGATCATCCAAGCGCTTAGGTTTTGGTTTTAATCACAAGACTTTGTCAAAGTAAGATTAAGTATTATTAAATTAATAAATTGATAGGAGTGTACATCTGACTAACTTATTGAAAATGTCTAACTTGGCAATAGAATTCATCTTGCGAGAGCAAGGTCAGAAAATGTCTGTAGAAGACCAATAACGCACCGTTATGTTTCAGATGACGATAAAACATCTCGGACCATTTTGGAAATGCGTGTTGTTCAGTGAACAGCAACCAAGATGCTCTTAATCTAATCTAATTAATGTAATTGTGCGCGGGAGTCAAATGTCAAACTCGTGCTGTTTAACTGTAGCAGTTAAACCGGAGTCAAACAGTTGCTATCATTAAACTGTTTTAAAGTAACTATAAAACAAAAGTGTTAAGTAAACCTTTAAACATTCTTAACAGCCATGTAAGTGTTAAAAAAAAAAAAAAAAGTGAAAGTGTACTGTAAAGGTTGCTTTTTAGTTGCGGTGTGCCAAATGCCAATAAATTTGATTCACATAAGAACGGAGATAATCATTTACTACAATTCAGAATCAATATAAAATGTCCCAAAATTGATTTTTATTTATTTTAAACTATAAATTCCATCAAGTTTATTGTTAGCTACAACGTAGCACTTGTGGTCCGCATACTGTTTTGTGGGAAAAGTCACTTTCCTTATGATTCAAAACTTAGTAAAAGTATTTTTATTTTTTTATTTTTTTTAAAGACACTTTAATGTCGTCATTTGCCATTCTGTCGTGCAAAGAAGACTGGAATAGATCATGACGATTCTTTGCATAGCCACAGATTGAAGTAGAAATCGTCATGCAAATTGTTCTAAATCGAATCTCAGACCCGAAAATCACAATCGAATCGAATTGTGAGACAATCAAAGATGATTAGCATTCTGTCTTACAACTAGGTAGGTTCTTCTTTTAGAAAAAACAAAACAAGAAAAACTGTGATTTTTAAAATACACAGCTTTTGAATTTATTGTGTACATTTTTAAAGGGACATTCAGTAATCCCCAGCACCATCTAGTGGTAAAAGAATGGCATGAGAAGCACACAGGAGCACCGCACACTACGGTGGCGTAGACAGACCACATTTCGTAAGGGTACCACCAATTTTTAATTTGCGTGAGCAAACGAATATCTGAGCGGGCGACGGTGACTTGCCAGCCGTTGTGAAGCGCGTCAAGCGAGCCGGAAAGACCGACCGAACCGGAATTAGCCTGGAGTAGCTAACGACGTTAGTCGGAGCCATAGGCTGGAGTGGCTAGTGAGAGGAGCTAGTCAACAAACAAAAAAACCTAGTAAAAGCTTGCTTGAGCAAAGCAGAAATTGACAAGCGATGGGCCCGAATCACGGGAGTTAGTGGCGACTACCTGCAGCAGGGGAATGAAAGCTGTGGTCCACCCAGGCTAACTACATTTGCGAAGTTGTCCTTTGAGCATGCGTAAGAGGAAAATGGCAGCTCTAGTAAGGTGAAAGTACAGCCATGTAATGTAACTAGTGATTACTAGACCTAAAAAAAAAAAAAGAAAATTATGTTTTTTTGCATACTATTGACATAGTTTTTTTTTTTTTTTTTTTTTTTATGAATGAGTTATTAGTTCATCTCTAGATGGCGCTAGGGATCACTGAATGCCATTAAGGCATTAAAAAATGTTGATCAAATTGTGCTCACAGAGAGACGTATTTGTATAAATAAAACTATATAAGGAATGTGTGGAGCAGCCATTAGACATGCAGTCTATTTCAGAACGCCTTTCCTTGTCAACCTGCATCACCTTTTGCGTAGAAGATGACGTGCGCTGTCTTTCTCCGTGGAAAAAGAAAATGGAAAGCCTTTCTTTTCCCTCCCCCCTATTCAAACGTGTCTGCGCGCAAGTCGACACTTTCCTCTGGGGACGAGGCCAAAATAAGAACAACTGAGGTAGATGAGAAATCACAGGTGTAAAGAATGAACTGCAAATGTCAAGGTGTCCATGGCTTGTTACTCTGCAGCGCGCAATCGCGCACCTGCATCTCCCCGGGCCCGGGGGTGCTTGGTCCTATGTTGAAAGCGGTGCAAATGTCAAGAAAACACGCTCCAGGCCACTCCAGCTGGGAATAGACACGGCTGAGGATGCACCTGTACCCTTCAGCAGCGTGAGGAGCAGACAAACAACAACACATCTCAGAGGAGCTGCTGTTGCTCGTCTGCTGGTCAAAAAACCCCATTTCAGCTGCTTTGCTTTATTTGACCTTTAATTCCCCTCCATCTCATTAGCTGCGTTCCATTTAACTTCCTTTGCGTCATCAGACCTGCAAGTCCTCTTGGTGCAATAGCATAGGGATTCGTTATTAATATTCAGTGTGCGCTGTTTGGAAGCACATTTTTTCTTTGAATTGTTTTGTGTTCACGCGTCGATTAATTGACAGGCGTACTTGCGAGGCTGAAGAGCAAAGTTGATTCAGGGTAATCATTTGCCGGATTCTTTTCTTTGCAAATGAGCTGCGATTTCATCATCTCACAGAGGCTGATTGTAGATGGCACTGTTGATGTTGTAAACACGATAGTCGCTTAAGGCGCTGCTATCTTATTTTATTTTTTTCCCAGAATGACGCATCTCCAGAGCACGCTGTCTTCACTCACAACTTGTTTTCCCTCCATCTCAGATTTAGTTTGAAGATTTTCTCAATATAGTGACGCTCGCTGCGGGTAACGGAACTTTTAGATGCAGAAACAAGTCCTCATTTCCGCAGCTCCGCACACGCGGGCTGGAAGCCAAACAACTCTGGGTTCCAAATTTGACAGGATGCCACTGAACATGTCTGATGAGTTTTTTGGCCGACTTACGGAAAACAGTTAAGGTGTTCGGGTGGGATTGCTATTACAATGCGGTGTAGAATTTTGATTCGGCTTCTGAGTCCCTTGATTTGTTTGTACTAGGTTAGAGTAAAACATCATCCTGCTGGTTTAGTTCCATCTCAAAAGGGATCCAGATAAAACTGTGATGAGGGGTTTTGGAGCTTTAAAATTTATAATAAATGTCAAACAAAGCTAAATAATTTACGGATTTCATTTATTGTTTTTTTTTTTTTTTTTTTTTTTTTTTTTTTTTTTTTTTTTTTTTTTATAAACCTAACCCCAGCGGAAAATGAGGGAACACTGTATCATAAATGTATTTATTTTTAAATTTGATTTTAAAAAATGCACGCCACACTCGCAAACAATGAGAGCCACTGCCACCTACTGTAGTATATGTGCAATTACATTTTATTCTAGTAGGTACACACGCTCCTGTTCAAGAAACCATAATAGACACATAATTGCACAAAAAAAAAAATGCTTCACTCTGGGTCAATGTACTATTTTTGTTTATTTTTAGCTTTTATCTAGTTTTACTTTCCAGCCAAGTTCCCAGTCACACTATTCATATTTAATGTTTAGATCACACAAACTCAACTTTCAAGGTAATATGAGGCAGCGCGGTTGCTGCTGTCAACACAAACATGACATGCGTTGTTATTGAGAGCTGTGTACTTTTTTTTTGTTTTTTTTCTTCCTCCCTCTAATTAGTCATCTCCTTCTCCACAGTGTTGAGCCAACTCCATCACCTGCCAAGGCTCAGACAGCCAATAAACCAGATGGTGAGTTTGTCCTCACGCTCCTGCTGATGCATTCAAGCAGCATGTAGGATGTGCTAATGCATTTTTATTAAGTGTCAATATATCAGGATCAACATTTGCGTTGACATCTGGAGAGCGAGCTTATATTATAGATCTTGTATATCCACCCACCCACCTTCAATTTTGCGGAACTCTCCAAAGTCACAGCCGGTTGTTGTTTGTTTTCCCCAAAACAAATGGCACTGAATGTTTGTTTTCCCTCAACGCAGGATCCAAGACGGCATCCGCGGGCGTCTCGTCGGCGCCTGCCTCCCGACCTCCGTGGGTCACCGACAAGAATTTCGCCGACCGTTTCCACCCGGACAAGACGAGCACGGTGGTGACGCACCACCAGCAGCCGCTTCAGCCCACTCCCATGGAGAACCGCAGCTCCATCCTGCAGGCGGCGCAGCAGGCGCCCCAAAGCAGCGGGAGGACCCCCGTGTGCGGAGCCTGCAACAAAATCATCAGGTGAGAATCGGAGACGTCCGTTGCGATATTTGAGTCACTTAATCGGCACGATCAAATAAAACAAAATCTCACCCGCCGGAGCTAGCCGTTATGTTGTGTTCCGATATTAGCTACCCATACGCACTCAACTCACATTTTTTTTCACAATTTAGCATCTAGCGTATGTTGTTCAAAGTGGTAGCAATCATAAATCTATAGTGTATCGTCAATGCAATGCTGTTCAAATGTCGGTTGGTGAGCAATGGGCAAGTCCATAATAGGCTTAGCAAGACTGAAAAACCCGAGCTGTCAAATGCTGATGGCCTCATGTCTGTCCGAATGATACCTGGAATGAAATGGGAAAAAGGAAGTGCATAGTAACTTTTGGGACACTTAATGTGGTGTTTTAGTAGGAGAAGGTGTTTTGTTTTTCTCCCTAGCAACAATTCAATTAATCTTCATTACTGCAGTTACTAGCTAGTAAGTGTTTTCTAAGTCTAGTAGTATTTTCTTTTTTTTTAATGAGTGCCACATTATTTTTGTATCTTGTAACTGTCAATTGATAACATGATGGCGGAAAGTTAGGAATTTAAAAAAAAGGTTTGCTAATATTATGAACACAAAGCACAAATATAATAGTACAGTGAACCTGGGGGGTAAGTTCTAAAAGGTGTAATACGTGGATTTTTTTTTCCCATTAGTTTTTTTTAGATGAATGAAAAACTCCAATTTTATCGAACACTGTTGCCATGGCGACGCACTGTTTGCTATGAACAATTATTTTGATTGTCCAAACATGCGTAAAACATGACATTTTGCACACACATCAGACCTGGTTAAAAATGTGTGTTGCTGTAGCACCCCGAATATTTGAAGGGACACTTGACTCATTTAGCCATTTTCAGCAGTAAAAAGTAAATATTTTGTCCAGAATGATTTTGATAAGTTCATTATTTTTCATGTACAATTAATACCTTTAAATTTTCCACTACCTGTTGACTGAAGATGACATCACTGGTGCTGATGAATAATGTCACGACCAATCATGCCTCACCTGTTCTCTGGCTTTGGTCAGCAAACTGAGCCACGACTGGTCGTTACCTACTTCCTCAGCACAGGTGATGTCATCTTCAGTCAACAGCAAGTGGAAATTGTAGTTTTTAAAGGTATTATTGTAGATGACAAGTAATAAAATTATCAAATTCATTCTGGATAGAATATTAACTTTTTACTTCTGAAAATGATTCAAGTATCCTTTTAAGACTCATTGAAGCCATTTTCGGCAGTAAAAAGTTATTTTGTCTCAAATTTATTTGATAACTTCATTATTTTTTTTTATGTACAATTAATACCTTTAAAAACACATTTTTGTACTTGCTGTTGACTGAAGATGACATCAAATTTGCTGAAGAAATGGGCAACGACCAGTCACGTTTCACCTGTTTTCTGGGTTTGGTCATGTGACATTAGCAAACTGAGAACACGCAGTCGACCGCAAATGGCAAAATTAGTTTTTAAAGGTATTAATTGTTTATGAAAAAAATGAAGTTATTACATTAATTATTGACAAAATATTCTCTCCCTACTGCTGAAAATGGCTAAATGAGTCGCGTATCCCTTTGACAAATCAGCCCATGTTACATTTTTATTTGTGGCAATTTTAACAGCCCGACTTACAGTACAAAAAAGGTCTATTGAAGCCACAAATCTAATAGGAAATCCACCATTTTTTATTTCTTTTAAAAATGTGTCTCATATTTCACATTTTAAAGCGGCCATATTTTATTGAACTCCCCCAAGAGAATTCATACTTTGGCTTCTTCATCGAAAGATATTGAAAATGAAGTTACCTAAAGTCTTTCATTTGGCACCCACAGGCTTCTTTTTTTTTTTTTTAAATTAACGCCATGTGTGTTCAAATACATTATTTGAACACACACAAAGATGGCAAGCATAAACTCTACAAAATGTGCCTTTAAGAGGCGGAGCCTTCTGACATGGCTTGTGAGAGTGGTGATTATGCACCAGTGTGCTCGTTGTGTTTATGTATGTTTAATAAACTGGCGACAAGCGCACGAGTGCCTGACGCCACGTTGTGTTCTTCAGGGGTCGCTACCTGGTCGCACTGGGACGTTCGTGGCACCCGGAGGAGTTCACGTGCTCCCAGTGCAAGGTGGTCCTGGAGGAGGGGGGCTTCTTCGAGGAGAGGGGTTCCGTCTACTGTACCAAGTGCCACGACAACCGCTACGCGCCCAACTGCGCCAAGTGCAAAAAGAAAATCACCGGGGTAAGTAAGAGGATGAATCTAACGCGACTAAACAGCCGAGCCGGGGCGGCGGTTTTTAAACAGGACTTAATGGATGTAAATGCATGCTGGGGGCCCAGCGCAAAATAAAACATTTACAAGCTTTTCTCGCCTCATCAGGAAATCATGCATGCCCTGAAGATGACCTACCACGTTCAGTGTTTTAAGTGTGCAGCCTGCAAGACTCCGATCAGGAATCAAGCCTTTTACATGGAGGAGGGCGAACCTTACTGCGAGAGAGGTGACAACTCACATTCAAGTAGCGAGGAGGAAAGTAGACGGACGCTGGAATGGCGGAATGACGTGCAGCGTTTCGTTTGGGCTTATGTCTGGAAACACAATTCAGAAATTGCCCTGGTGTTGACTATATTAAACCAGGATATGATTAGGGCCATGCGGGAAAGAAAAAACATGACAATAAATTAAAGTTAGACAAAAAAAAAAATACATTTCAGGTAATAACGTTTATAATATCGGGAGTATAAATGTTTACCTGTGGTAATATTTTAGTTGTCTTAAGTAATGTCTAATTAATGCAGTCTGAATTTTCATTTTACCAGTAAACAATTTAACAAAAGTTTGGCTTTGAGGAAAATAGTCATATTAGTAAGGAGCCCTGGATTTAATGAGAATAGTCATTTTATTAAAAAAAAAAAAATTATAACTATATATATATATATATATATATATATACACACACAATAATAAAAATAGTCATAGCAGATATCAGAATATTAAAAGGCGAAGTCACAGTTGGATATTACCTAAAGAATAAAGTGTATGACGAGACTGGGAAAAAAAATGGCGGGTGGTCTCAAATCGGTGTGTTTAAAGGGACACTTTACTTATTTAGCAATTTTTGGCAGTCAAACATTAATATTTTGCCTATAATAAATCAGATATTTTCATTATTTTTTACGTACAATTAGTACCTTTTTAAAAACGCATTTTGCAACTTGCTGTTGACTGAAAATGACATCACAAGGGCTCAGGTAACCAATCACAGCTCACCTGTTTTCTAGGTTTGGTCATGTGACATTCACAAGCAGAGCTGTGATTGGTTACCTGAGCCCTTGTGATGTCATTTTCAGTTGACAGCAAGTTGCAAGACGTGTTTTTAAAGGTACTAATTATACATGGAAAAATAATGAAATTGTGAAATTTATTATAGGCAAAATATTCATGTTTGACTGCCAAAAATGGATAAATAAGTAAAGTATCCCTTTAAGTTTGTGAGAAATTTGAAACACTTAAAAATGTACTTGATTCTCCTAATAGTCATACTTTATGAACATAACGTTTTTGGGGGTTGTAGTTTTATAATTTTAATTATGACATTCATAAAGAGGGACATACATGCTAAATTAAATTTGCATTTTTTTGCTAGCATCTTTGTTAATGATGAAATTATGAAAATGACAGATATGTATACAAAAATTTTTTAGTCTTATTTTAATGAATTACTCTTACAATTTTAATAACTATTTTAAAAATAATCTCTTACCACCCTTAATCACGTATGACAGAATGAATGTTGGCTCTGGTCTATTTAGCTCCATTGCTGTTCATGAATGTGGCATGTTGGTGGCTAAAAGATTTAGCAGGACTGCTGCTTTAGAGCAGATGCGCCGACTCAGCATCTTTCCAGTGCTGGAAGAGCTCAAGTCTTATCACATCACAACACTTTAAAAGCAACTCTCGCACACTAATTTTCATATAGAGGCTGGAAAAAAAATAATGTGGCCTCTAAAAGTAGTAAGTGTGACAACATTACTCGTTATTGCCGGTTCTGAGAGTCATGAGTGCAATGTTAAGTTACTGTTTTATGCAAGCGATTGGCCAAAGATGAGTTTGACTTTCGTCACCATGGGGATGCTTGTGGCTTGGACACAAACGCAGCTCTGCTTACCTTTTGGCTTCCACATGCATCCGTGGAGAGATGTTGGTTGTTTCTGCATGATAGTTTCAGTGCTTGAAAGTGGTTCTGGATCTTCCCCCAACTATTGATTAAGTCATAGTAGCTCCCAAACACATTTTTAGAACTAGGCAGCTAAAAAAAAGATGTAGTTGTTTAATTTTCCCACTTGATGAGTGCAGGCACTCCGGACTCATCACTATTTGTATACAAGACATCAAAAGTCAATTTTCCATAATATGTCCCCTTTGGAGAGCATCATTTTAAGGTCTGCGTCTTTTTCCCAGATTACGAGAAGATGTTCGGCACCAAATGTCACGGCTGCGACTTTAAGATCGACGCCGGCGATCGCTTCCTGGAGGCTCTGGGCTACAGCTGGCACGATACGTGCTTCGTCTGCGCGGTGAGTCTCCCTCCTTTCACGTCTCCTCTTCTCAAAGCGGCAACGTCGAGAAAGCATCTGACAGGCACTCGGGGGGTGGGAAGCTTTTTCCTCTGTGACTTGTCATGCATTCAAGATTCACAGCATTTGGTACTAGGGCTGAATTTCGTTTTCATGAAGTAAAACAGATGACAAGAAATCATTGGGTCCTGTTTGTTTGTTGCATGTGTGAAGCTGTGCCAGATCAACCTGGAGGGCAAAACGTTCTACTCCAAGAAGGACAAGCCCCTCTGCAAAGGCCACGCCTTCGCCCCCGTGTGAGTTATCCTCGTCTGAGGTCGCCCGTGTTCATTTTGGATGTTCGAAGCTTCAACGCTCCGCTACCGCCTCTCATGCCAAATACGCAGCGTGTCGCTCAACGGGAGCGAGCCGAGCCGTTCAATCACGCCGTTTACCTTTCAGTTCAGCCTGATGAACATTATTGGAGTTTTTTTTGCGCATCACTTGGACTCATTTTAATTTCCGGAAACTTTCTATGGGAAGTTTGGTTTCGGATTATTGTAAATGTAAGAGAAATTGCTTTGCAGTTGGACTCAACAGGAAATGTAAGACATTTTTACCTTTTCAAAAAAATATATATTATAGACAAAATAACTATTTAGATCTTTCAAAGGCATTTTTTTAAAGGCAGTATTTTATGTTCCCAAAGATAGAATCAGAATTTATTACAAAAAAATGTTAACTCTCATCCAGCAGTTTTTTTTTTTTTTTAACTTGCAGCCTTTTGTTGAATAATTCAGAAAATATTTTTTTAATAACTGCCGGATTGATTGAATAAACATCTTTGCTGTGATGCGTGTGCTAATTGTTGCTAAATGTTCCTTAATGCAATTCATAATCTCATCTGTCATCTCTAGTACTGTTCAATCTGCATCTAAATGTAACAATTTGCACAATCAAAAAAAAAAAAAAAAAAAAAAAAAACCCAGCCTAGGTTAGTTTTTTTTTCTGTTGCCACGACAACACCAGTTGCAAGTAAAACACCTAGTCATTGAATTAACAATATATAATTTATTTACAGAGATTTCAGGTTCAATTACTATACATACCTTTCTGAAATGTCATAGATCGATATATATATATACATAAGGCCAAGTAAATACTTGAAAGCACTTAGAAACGAATTTCCAAAATTCTACCACCAAATCCATCATTGTCCAAAAAAGTACAGGAAATCTCCCTCTGCTGAAGTTTTTCCTTTTGCCACAAAAACAAATTTCCACAACAATTTACATCGACAGTAAAAACGCAAAAGGGAAAAACAAATCAAACTAAAATAAAGTTGGGATTATACAATTGCATAAGCGCAGTGGCATGTAGTAAGTACAGCATTTTTGAATGCAGAAAGGCAACAAACATTGACTTCAAGAACTGAAACGCATCACAAGTACAAAAAAAAAAAAAAAAAAAGTCTATTTGGAGAAAAACAGAGCAACATGGCGTGGAATGCGCACGCAAACTCGACTTCAAATAGGAACGAGTGATACAAAATGTACAAGTTGGCATGTAAGCAAAAGGTCGGATATGCTGGCAGCCCGTCAACTACATGAGTGGGATGTGCACGCACGATCTCACATAAACAGTTGAGCTACCACACACATTCACACTCTCAAACATGAACTCTCACACATTGTAATGCAAGCAAAGCACTCTCACACACAAATGCACTCATCACGCAGTCAAACATGCACTCATGTATTCTTACACAAGCACTCTCACACAGTACTTCATCTCACACATACCCACACATGCACTTGCACCCAAGCAGTCATGTACACATTCTCAGACACAAATATAAAATGTATATGCTTACAATTACTTTCTCCCGCACTCTCACACAAACGTTAACTCTCACACACCCGCGCCAGTGAACAGCTGACATGGCTTCCGAAACAAGGCCACGTCTTCCTCCAGCCGTCCCAGCTCGGTGGTTGACTAGTAAGCTCGTATTTAAATGCTGACGTCGGCACGCACGCAAGTGATGAGAAAGAAAGAGTGAAGCTTCCTGTCAAGAAACTCTCTAAAGCCTTACAACACTGCAGAACGTCTCCACTGCTAGGTTGCCAAACAACAGTTAAATAGGCAAACACGTCACGGTTTAGACTTGACAAATGCCGCGCAACTTAAGTGTCATATTTTTTTGTTATTATTATTTGGCTTCATATTAAAATATAATTTACATTTCTTTACAAAGTGATCGCACAAACACATACAGTCAACATTACGGCTTCAACGACAACGATGCGGATGCTCGCCGCACACACACACAAAAAAAACTAAGTGAAAATGATGAATGAAAACTTTGGTTACCAATTTAGCTCGCACGCACGCACACACACACACTGAACTGTATGCAAATTGACAGCACTTGGCTGCGATAGAAAAAGTATTATATTACATGTGAACGTGATCCTTTTTGAACGAGTTCCACATTTTGTGTCCGAAGGTTTGAAAGTGAAGGCTACTGACACAAATGACACAAACATGTCGTGGCATCTTTGCACTAAAAGCTCGTTCGAGAGAGGAGGGAAAAAAATAAAATAAAATAAAATAGGTGGGAAAAGAACAAAAGGAGCATTTAGGGCCACAACCCAAAGAGAGAAAAAAAAGAATGTGGTATTACACAGAAACCAAAGAAAAAGTTGTAATATTATTTCACACATATTCACCCCTCGTGAGCATAAGTCGTATGGATAATGGATGGAAGTTTTTTTTCCATTTTAAATCTGACTTTATACAAGTAATATTTTCTGGCTATTCACATAATACTCCAAATGTTTTCGCAATAGTACAATTCTCGCAACACTGATTTTTCTCTTATTACAATTAAAAAAAAATATGACTACAGAAATTACATATCTATTTTCTTTCATCAAACATTACACATTTTTCCTCATAATATTACAACTCAGTTGAAATGTTTCCCTTTTTCCCCTATGCCCTCATTCCTTTACTGAATGCAGAATAAAAATATATATATTTTTAATTGGAATAAATTAATTAGAAAAATGCAATTTTACAAGAACAAGAAGAAGGTGTCCATTTTAAGAGACAAAAGTAATTATTTTACAATAATTTAGTAATATTTGCATAAAAGTGAATATTCTGGGAAAAACTTCATATATATATATATTTAAATATATATATATATATATATATATATATATATATATATATTATTATTTTTTTAAGTCATACATTAAATTAGAAATACGAGTGGCTCTAGGCATCTACCTGGGGGATCCCGTATTTAAATGACCACAAAATATGGTGGTCAACACACCAGACGCTTGTCAACCAGATATATTTTCATCTGCCAATTAAACATATGATCATGTACTGTCACATTTTAACGTTACATGAAACTTTTTACATAAGTTGATGTTTCACATTCATCATGTTATAACGTAACTTGTTAGCGCATTCAAATTATCACGTTAAAATATAACAATCACATTAAATCACCAATATCATGTAAAAATATGATCTTTAAGTTTTTTTTCTGGTGTGGCAGCAATGTACCTTCGCAATTATGAGGAGGGGGAAGTCAACTTTTCATTAATTTTGTAGTGTTGCGACTTGCAATATCTTCACGACTTTAAATGTCTAAAATCTTGTAAAAAAATAAATAAATAAATTCTCGTTATGTTAAGAGACTAATACCATTTCTTTCATGCTATGACTTTGTTTTTGTAATATTCCAACTGTGTCACTCTGGAACTGTTTCTTTTGTTTTCTATGGGCTGTGGCCCTAATAGTCCTTCCTCGTTAGGAAGGAGAATTGCAGTAATGGTGTCAAAACGACGCGTCCTCTTTGCAAAGCACATGGAAACATAAAAGTACATTCCAAAAATCGGGACAATCGTAAAAAGAAGCTCCGGTGTGTCGAGGGGGCTTCCGAGCATACGCCAGCTGTTTGACTGAGTGTGTCTTT
The DNA here is from genome assembly GCF_051991245.1 of Festucalex cinctus. Lineage (NCBI taxonomy): Eukaryota > Metazoa > Chordata > Actinopteri > Syngnathiformes > Syngnathidae > Festucalex > Festucalex cinctus. The sequence goes on from NC_135419.1 coordinate 12,563,748, forward strand.
AATGAGGGAGGGAGTGCAGGGGGGCTCTCCTGACAACTTTATAGACATCACATGCAACCCTGAGGAGGAGCGCACTCACGCACACGCACACACACTATGGCTGAACTGGGGATTGAACCTGCGGATGTTCTCGTCGTGTATGCGTCTGTTGCGAGAACGTGCTACTGTGAAAAAACAAAACAAAACAGCAAAGCGCACCAAACATGGCTTCAGAAAACGCACTTTAAAGAAAAGCAAAGTGTCCCTTAAGTCGACGCTAGCCACGTCACGTTATTTGGTCGCCATTAAAGCAATTAGACGACACGTCACTTTAGGGCGGTGACGACATGCGTTGCTTCCCGAGTGTTTGGAGGCCCCGCGGCGCCTTCATTAGCGATGGCGTGTCAACTAAAAGTGAAGACATGAACGAGTCCTCCCTGGAAAGAACGCACATGGAACGTTGACACAGAGTGGAGGTGGGGGGGAAGTGGGGGGGCGTTGGGGTCCTCAGATGACCCTTCCATCCTAATTGCTTTAAATAGCAGATGACCTTGATATCCACTTAAGGTTTTTGTCCTCACTAGGTCAGCCTTAAAGGGGAAGTCAAGTCAAAAGATTTCTTTGTGCTCCAACTATTCTAAGCATGGTACTCTCATTGATATTGTGTTTGTGGAGTATGAATTAAGAAGCAAACTCCACTTGTTTTCATCCAGCTCAAGGGAGCGGCCATTTTGTCACTTGCTGACTGAAAATGACATCACAGTGCCAAACATTTTTGACTCAACCTTGCCTTTAAAATAAAATCCCAGATGTGAGTCCCAAAATGTCCATTTTTGTCCCCTTCAATGAAAAAGGCCCTTGAAATGCAACCCTTGATACCCTTAATGTTAAATGACAATATAATTTAAATAACTTTAAATCGAAAATTTAACAATAAATTAAGAAAAATATTCTCTTTTGGAATAATATGAAACAAAAACTGTCAACAAACAAAACAAAATATTTTTTTTGTCCCTAAAATGAAACAATGCCTCTTTAGCAAACTAGCTGCTAGCTTACGTTAGCTAGTTATCTCTCTTCCACTACTTTTGACATTTCTGCACACTAAAAGTACATCAGCCACAACTAGTAAAGTGCTACATGTTAACTAGTAGAATTTTAGAACGAAACCAATAACATAGTTAATGTGCAGTTACCATCTAGTTCAGTGGTCCCAATCAGTAAAGTACCAGTAGCAGTAAAGTGGTACATTTTTGGTACTGGACTGCAAACATACAGCACACATCTGGATGGAAAAAATAAAATAAAAAAAATATGCAAAAATATCATACAGTTGAAAGAAATGTCCTACTAGTCATACATTAGTACATTATAATAATTCTACTAGTGCTTCACCAGAAATACTTGAAGTGTGCAGATGTCACCAATTGCGCAGTTTGGCCTTAATAGTGAACTGAATTGTTTTAATAGTGAAGACAAAGACCTTAATGGACCTTCAAATGGATATCAAAGATATTGACTAAATGCTGAAAGGACTTTCCCGATGTCAAATTTAAATGGACTTAAACGATTGGATTACATTAAGCGCTACATAAGGCATGGAATTGAATGACTTTTGGGGGGTGTGTGGGGGGACAATATTATCTTGCCTCTTGGATATGATTCTGTCATCGGAAAGAGTTGTTACCGCGTCCTCCTACACCGATTGACGTCAACCAGACAGCTGCGCCGGCCCGCACGAATCCTTCTCGCCGCCTGTTAGCACTCGCCGTCCGACACCAGGAAGATCATGGCTTCCTGCTTGCCGATGTCGGCCATGACGGCGGCCAGCTGGTTGATGTTGCCGCTGTGGAAATGTTGCGCCTCCCACAGGTCCAGGATGGTCGAGGTCGGGCTCGCTTTGGACGCAAAGAAGCTCATGTGTCTGTTGGGACAGTTGCAATCAATTTAGTTCTTGTGAAAATGACTCAGGGCACATTTTCAGGTCAGCGATCAAGAGAAAAATATTAATCAAAAAATTTTTTTTCCATTGATTTTTCATAATTGATACTGAAATCATGATATGATTATCCATATCAAGATTTAGTATTTAATTACCTGAATCTTCTTTGTTTGTTTTTGCATAACTGTATAACAATACTGCCGTCTGGTGGACAAATAGTGGTTAAATCATCGGGCACAAACAAATTCTTTACTTTTATAACTGTAGGAATGCTGAAAGCATTTTATACTACTTAATAATTACTAATAATACCTCTACTATTACTACTACTACTACTATTATATATACTATTATATGTAATTTTCACATAATTTATCCTTCATAGCATTCAGTATTCCCACGCAATTTCTACAGAAATTGCACTTAGTCTAGTTAGACAATTCTCCACAGTGTAGTTGGAATTTTTTTCCCCCTCATTCCTTGACTTTTTTTCACGATTTCCACTGAGCCTCTTTACTTTCCACCAACTTTCAATTGCAACATGCCTCACATTGTTTACAGCCAAGTTGGCTCAGGCTCCAGCAACTGCCATAAAACAAAACTAAAAAGCAATTTCCATTTGAAGCCCAACAGCGGCTTAAAAGCAAAAGCCTCATTCGTCTTTATTTGATGTCGCAATAGGTCCTAAATCCCACTTAGTAAAGCCCACACGGACGGACGGACGGACGGACTTGTGGCGGTTCACACAGTCGGAAGTGACCTTTTCCCGTTTTAGGTGCACAACCTTTCGCCATCAAGCCCAATCAATGACAACAAAGTGGGCGTCCCACTCGGCCGTTTATTTGATGTTGAGTGTTGCCTGATCCCCGATGTACTTGCACACACTGATTAGATGAAACGCTCTTTTCCTGTTCGCCTTCACGCTCAAGGAGAGCACACAAAAGCACTAAAGACTCGTGCACACCACTAAGGCAGTGCACTGGGATGTTTAACACACTAGCCAATACTTTTCACCTTGACATTGCTTTGCAGTGTTTGCTGTAGTGGACATCCATCCCTTCTGTTATATTGTGGGTCAAATAGACCCACCTTCCACTTAAAGAACAAATGTTAGTTTTGCTATCAAACCGTTTAATTTCAACATATTTGCAATGAAAACAGTTAAGATCTTTTTGAAACATGAAGTTGGAAAATGGATGGATGCATGGAAGTATATACTGGGTCAAAGTGACCCAACAAAGTTTTTTTCCGCTATGAAACTTCACATCAACAGACTAGGAAATTGATAAGTTTGATGTATGTGCAATGAAAATGGTTAATATTAAGCTATAAAACATGTTTATTGCATTGGTTTTGGAATACTAAACATTTCAGGTCAAATTGACCTGTTTTAAGACTGAAAAAATTCTAAATATTTGGATGAAACATCTCATTGACAGACATTAGTTCACTCTGACATAATATTCAGTGTAATGTTAAATGTTTATTGAAATGCTTTTGGAATATTAGACATAGCCCGGGTCAAAGTGACCCATTTTAAAGTTGAAGATACAAATAAGTATTTTTTTTTTCTCGATGAACCTTCTGAACAATTAGAATAGTATATTTTCATTTAAAATGGCTACTAATGTTTATTAAAATGTTGTTTGAACATTAACCATAGACCGGGTCAAATTGACCCATTTTAAAGTTAAAAGACTACAAATAGCAGCATTTCCTGATCAAAAATTTTCATTGCAAATATTTGCAATGAGAGCAGTTAATAGTTAATGGGATGTGTTTTTATCATGAAACCCCCGGGTCAAATTGACCCGGGAACATGACTGCTGTTCCTGAGAAACCAACCTAACAGGAACCCTCCTGGCGTAATAAACGAATACCTCTCTGACAAGCGAACATCATTATCTTTGCAAAGACACAATATATTGCAATTATTATATAGTGCATATATGGTCAAAATGTTGACGTGCACAATACTGCAATGAGAAGCTGCTGTTTTATCCCCCATTAACACGTGTAGATGAGGACGGATCAAACAAGCCGAGAGGTTGTTGTGGTCCCATCTTCAAGCCTAATTGAGAATTGATTCTGCTGAGCGCAGCATTGCTAATTAAAGCTGTACTGCATCAATTCGCTGGGTGATTAATCGGGGCAAATAAAGTTGATCGGACAAATTAACTTTACCTATTTGGTTTCATTAGGCGGCCAGAAATTAAATTTGTGTAAAAGGGATCAATGGCTGCAACTGCTTTTCAACTACGCCAATTGTGTAAGTGAGAAGAAGGAAAAAAAAAAAAAAAGAACAGGGTGGCAGCTTGGCATGAAGCCACAACATTGCCAGATTTGCTGCTCAAGGATTGTTTACATTTCCTCACAAGTTGTACTGACACAGAAAAATTGCATTTGGCTGTGCGTGTCCATGGCAAGTGGCTAATGTTAGCGAGGCACTTGCTTTGCTAACATTAGCTTTAACCTACGACACCAGTTTCTTATTAAATGATGCTGGTTTGTCAAATTTGCAGTGTGTTGATTGTTTTATATCTGTAATATGAAATTGTATTCTTTCTGTTAATCTGTTAATAATATATTGAATGCTAGTTGTTAGAAGTAGATCTACTATAAAAGAGACTGTACTGAACTATTTGCAAGGCTGCTTGCTAACACTTTGTTCTCGCTCGCTCGCTCTTTACCTCTCGAGCTTGAGTCTTTGCGCCAGCATTCTCCAGTCGGCTCCGTTGGGACACGGCGCGTCCAGGCTGCTGCAGATCTTTTGCCTTATGAGGTACGGGATCTGAAAGGCGCTGGGCCCTGCCAGGGCGGTGGCGTTATTGTCCATTAACAGGAACTCGGAGTCCACGGCGCGGGTGTCCTGTTTGCGACAACAAAGCCTTCGTGAAGAACCGCGACAGGAAAAGGCACAAAAACGGGGGGAGGAGGATGAACTCCTCAATGTCACCTTGGCAATGTTAAATTCGAGGCCGAAGCTCTGTCCTTCGCCTTCCACCTGCCACACGCACAGCTGGCAGGTGAGCTCGCAGGTGCTGAGGCTGAGGCGCTCCAGAGTGAAGGTGCAGTGCAGGTACCGTTGGGAACCGTTCCAGATGTGGTAGAATGGGATCTCCTGCACATCATTCAAACACCACAAGACAATGACTACTATGGAAAGCTATGTGAGCCTTTACAGTGATTCAACACACTTAAAAAAAAAAAAAAAGGTTGGGCCAAAAATAACCCAAATAGGGTCACAAAAAGGGACTGACAACTTTTTGGGTTACTTATCTAACCCAAATCTTTTCTATAAGAAAAAAAAAAAAGACCATGTAAAGTAAGGCTTTTTTCTTTTCTTTAGTTTTTTTTTGTTTTGTTTTTTTTCTTTATAAAAAAGAAATTACCATGTATAGTAAGTTTTTTTTGTATATATTAAAAAAAAATACCATGCATAGTAAGGTTTATTTTTTTTTAAATAAAAAAAAATTCCATGTATAGTAAGGTTGTTGTTTTTTAATTAAAAAAAAATACTATATATAGTAAGGATTGTTTCTTTTCTTTTTTAAATAAAAAGAAAATGACCATGTATGGTATTTTTTTTTTTTTTTAAATGACCATATATGTAAGGATTTTTTCTTTTCTTAATAAAAAAAAATGACGATGTATACTCAGGTTTTTTTTTTCTTTTTTTTTTAATTAAAAAAATGACCATGTATAGTAAGGCTTTTTCTCTCTCTTTTTTTTTTATAATAAAAAAAATGACCATGTACACTAAGGTTTTTTTTTTCTTTTTTTTTTCTTTTTTTTTTAATAAATAAATGCCCAGGCTTTTATTATATTTAAAAAAATCACCATAAAAAAAAAATGTATAGTAAGGCTTTTGTTTGTTTGTTTGTTTGTTTGGTTTTTTTAGACAATGAAGAGTAAGGCTTTACTTTTCTTTTCTTTTTTTAAATAATAAAGCAAGACCATTTATAGTAAGGCTTTTTTTTCTTTTTCTTTTAAATAATAAAAAAAAGACCATGTATAGTAAGGCTTTTTTAGTTTTTCTTTCTTTTTTTTTAATTAAGAAAATGACCATGTATAGTAAGGCTTTTTTTTTTTTTTAAATGACAATGTAGAGTAAGGCTTTACTTTTCTTTTTCTTTTTTTTAAATAATAAAGAAAGACCATTAAGACTTAAGGTTTTTTTTCATAAAAAAAAAAATGACCATGTATAGTAAGGCTTTTTTTTTTTTTTTTTTTTTTTTTTTAAATGACAATGTATAGTTAGGCTTTTTTTCTTTCTTTTTTTTTAAAATAATAATTAAAAAAAAAGACCATGTATAGTAAGGCTTTTTTTCCTGTTTCTTTTCTTATCTTTTTTTTAATAAGAAAATGACCATGTATAGTAAGGCTTTTTTTTTTTTTTTTTTTTTAAACAATAAAAAAAGACCATGTATAGTAAGGCTTTTTTTCCTTTTTCTTTTCTTTTTTTTTTTAATTAAGAAAATGACCATGTATAGTAAGGTTTTGTTTTTTTTAATTAAAAAAATGACCATGTATAGCAAGGCTTTTTTTTTTTTTTTTAATTAAAAAAAATGACCATGTATAGTAAGGCTTTTATTATATTTAAAAAAAAACCATAAAAAACATCTATTTTAACTTATTTTTTTTCGATCAAGAAATGACCAGGTATATATAGTAAGGCTTTTTGCCTTTTAGTGGATTGGGTAGCTGAAGAATTGAAATTGAAAAGAAATGGCGGAGAGCAACGGAAAGACCTGCAGGAAGGGACTGCAAGACCAGGAATCGAACCAGGGTCACCTGCTCCAAGGACAGGCCTCTACAGGTGCTCAACCCAGTGAGCTAACCCCATGAGTTTTTTTTGTAATAAAAAAAAAAAAAAGACCATGTATAGTAAGGCTTTTTTTTTGTTTTTGTTTTTTTGTTTTTTTAAATGACAATGTATAGTAAGGCCTTTTTTTTTTTTTTTTTTTTTTTTTTAAGACAATGTAGAGTAAGGCTTTTCTTTTTTTTCTTTTTTAAATAATAAAGAAAGACCATTTATAGTAAGGCTTTTTTTTTCTTTTTCTTTTAAATAATAAAAAAAGACCATGTACAGTAAGGCTTTTTTTTTTTTTTTTTTTTAAATGACAATGTATAGTAAGGCCTTTTTTTTCTTTTTTCTTTTTTAATAATAAAAAAAAGACCATGTATAGTAAGGCTTTTTTTTCTGTTTCTTTTCTTTTTTTTTTTTAATTACGAAAATGACCATGTATAGTAAGGTTTTTTTTTTTGTTTGTTTTTTTGTTTTGTTTTTTTAATAAAAAAAAATGCCCATGTATAGTAAGGCTTTTTTTCTTAAAAAAATTAATAAAAACGAAAAAAATAAAAAAAATAAAAAAAGACTGTATAGTAAGGCTTTTTTTTTATTTTATTAAAAAAATGACCATGTATAGTAAGGCTTTTTTTTTTCTTTTTTTTTTTTTTTTTAATTAAGAAAATGACCATGTATAGTAAGGCTTTATTTTTATTTTTTATTTTTTTTTTAAATGACAATTTAGAGTAAGGCTTTACTTTTCTTTTTCTTTTTTTTAAATAATAAAGAAAGACCATTAAGACTTAAGGTTTTTCTTCATTAAAAAAAAAATGACCATGTATAGTCAGGCTTTTTTTTTTTTTTTTTTTTTTAAACAATAAAAAAAGACCATGTATAGTAAGGCTTTTTTTCCTTTTTCTTTTCTTTTTTTTTTAATTAAGAAAATGACCATGTATAGTAAGGTTTTTTTTTTTTTTATTAAAAAAATGACCATGTATAGCAAGGCTTTTTTTTTTTTTTTTTTTAATTAAAACAAATGACCATGGCTTTTATTATATTTAAAAAAAAACACAAAAAACATCTATTTTAACTTATTTTTTTTCGATCAAGAAATGACCAGGTATATATAGTAAGGCTTTTAGCCTTTGAGTGGATTGGGTAGCTGAAGAATTGAAATTGAAAAGAAATGGCGGAGAGCAACGGAAAGACCTGCAGGAAGGGACTGCACAGACCCGGAATCGAACCAGGGTCACCTGCTCCAAGGACAGGCCTCTACAGGTCTCTACAGGTGCTCAACCCAGTGAGCTAACCCCACGAGTTTTTTTTGTAACAAAAAAAAAAAAAGACCATGTATAGTAAGGTTTTTTTTCATTAGAAAAAATGACCATGTACAGTAAGGCTTTTTTTTTTTTTTTTTTTTTTTTTTTTTTTAAATGACAATGTATAGTAAGGCCTTTTTTTTCTTTTTTTTTTTTAATAATAAAAAAAAGACCATGTATAGTAAGGCTTTTTTTTCTGTTTCTTTTCTTTTTTTTTTAATTACGAAAATGACCATGTATAGTAAGGCTTTTTTTTCTGTTTCTTTTCTTTTTTTTTTTAATTACGAAAATGACCATGTATAGTAAGGTTTTTTTTGTTTGTTTGTTTTGTTTTTTAATAAAAAAAAAAATGCCCATGTATAGTAAGGCTTTTTTTCTTAAAAAAATTAATAAAAATGAAAAAAATAAAAAAAAAGACTGTATAGTAAGGCTTTTTTTTTATTTTATTAAAAAAATGACCATGTATAGTAAGGCTTTTTTTTTTTCTTTTCTTTTTTTTTTTTTTTAATTAAGAAAATGACCATGTATAGTAAGGCTTTATTTTTATTTTATTTTTATTTTTTTAAATGACAATTTAGAGTAAGGCTTTACTTTTCTTTTTCTTTTTTTTAAATAATAAAGAAAGACCATTAAGACTTAAGGTTTTTCTTCATTAAAAAAAAAATGACCATGTATAGTCAGGCTTTTTTTTTTTTTTAAAACAATAAAAAAAGACCATGTATAGTAAGGCTTTTTTTCCTTTTTCTTTTCTTTTTTTTTTAATTAAGAAAATGACCATGTATAGTAAGGCTTTATTTTTATTTTTTATTTTTTTTTTAAATGACAA